>NC_036860.1:66367904-66439134 GCF_002910315.2 Salvelinus sp. IW2-2015
AATCTACTCCTCTCTACCCCAACTCTACTCTAGGCCTACTCCCCTCCACTCTACTCCACTCTACCCCACTCTACTCTAGGCCCACTCCACTCTACTCCACTACTCTAGGCCTACTCCACTCCTCTCTACTCCACTCTCCTCTAGGCCTACTCCACTCCACTCTACTCTAGGTCTACTCCACTCTAATCTACTCTACTTTAGGCCTACTCCACTCCACTCTACACCACCCTACTCCGCTCCACTCTACTCTACTCCACTCTACTTTAGGCCTACTCCACTCTACTCCGTTCTACTCTCCTCCATTCTACTCTACTCTACTCTAGGCCTACTCCACTCTACTCTACTCTACTCCACTCTAGGCCTACTCTACTCCACTCTAGGCCTACTCCACTCTACTCTACTCTACTCCACTCTAGGCCTACTCTACTCCACTCTACTCCACTCTAGGCCTACTCTACTCTATCTAATCTACTCCACTTAGTTGTATTCTATTCTTATCTAGCATAGGCATAGGCATACTGTAACTGGTCACCAGAACACAGGGCATGACACTGGCCATCAAACAGCCTAGTGAAGAACTGTAATAAGTAATATGAATTAATTACCTGCTATAAGGGGAAGCAATTAACTGCCTGTTATTAATAACAGACTGTCGCAAATGGCACCCTATTTGCTACATAGTGCACTACCCCTTATAGGGAATATTTGGGAAATAGGTTGTCACTTGGAATGTCCCAGGCTATACAGGCTCTGCAAAGACGAAAACACAACCCGTCAATGTTAATGAAATGACGCTGAYGTGCGAATGCAGTCTCTACACACACATTATCCAGGCGTGTTTCGTAATGGCAGGTTATCACAATTTGTCACATTTTCATTTAACATCATGGGTGTATTTTTTTTAAAGGATCTCTGACGTATAACACTCAGGAAAGGCATTTAACTTTCAACGTCGCCTACTTCAGAGCTATCGCCCCTATGGAGTCACTCCCGTATAACTTCGCAAAGACAACAAACTTGAAGGGTCGGTAGCGGTATTATATAAATGAACTGATTATGGAAGACCACCATTAGTTTATGAAAATTTCAACTGGACGGATATACAGCCAATAAGGATTATAATACCTTATTATAACGCTTGCTCCTCTCTCTGCGATATCATGGGCGACCTGTGCCATGCATGGACCTACAAACCTTCCTTGTCGATTGCTATTATATTGGTATCAATTTCATGTTTGGTGCATTGTTCAGAGAATGCTGGAGCCATTGGAAAAGTGTTCCCACGAGGGAATCACTGGGCAGTAGGTAAGATACCTATTATTGTTGTTATTTATATTACAGAATAATATATTATTATTTCTAATAAAATTACAAAGTGTTATTATTGTTATGATCTACTTCGGTTTTTGAGATTCTGCTGGATAGATGAAAAGTTTGTTTCGAGATAACATTTTTTTTTAAAGATGGGAAACCACTGCACAAACCATGCCTAACGGTGTCACGATTTTCTGAATGAATCGTTGAGCTGATGTAAAAAATAAAATAATAGGACTTAATGTAGACAGTCGACTGTTGCCTTTGTTTTGTATAATCACCTTGGTTACCCAGAAAGATGAGTATTCTATTTGGTGGGCAAGTTACATTTCCTGTGAAAAGTTTAGGTGAAATGTTCCTGGGTGAGAAAGCTCAGAGCAAACGAAGACATTGTGACGCAGGACATTGGTTGTTCAAATAACAACCCGAGCGTTGAATTGTCTTAGTCTCCAAACCAGAATTGGACTCAAAAGAACACTAACTTCAATATTCAATCTTCCTCAATGTTCATCCATACATTCTTTATGTACAAACTTTTTTCTTTAGGTCACTTGATGGGGAAGAAAAGCCTTGACAGTCTCTCTGGATCAGAGGATAGCAGCAACAGGGACAATATACCGTCTTCAGAGGAAGACAAGCTGCTGGATAGATATGTGCAGCCGTCCAAGCTGGTGCAAGGCTTCATCAGGACTCTGGGGGGACTGGAGAACAAGAGACAGAGCCAGACCCAGAGACAGGGACAGGAACATGTTCTCTCTCGGATGGGAGTACTCAAGACCACAAAGTGGGAAGAGACAGATAGACACCGATACCTGAAACAGGTTAGTACTGGTGAGAGGTTAGTGTCAATTAGGTGAATGCTGTTCCTCCGTTCTTTCCCTTTATAGTATGTAGCCTATGTACTCATCGCATCTCCTAATATCCAGTAGGCTATTTATTAGAATATAAATGTTTGACTTCATTCTTAATGTTTGAGTTCAGTAGTAACAACATGTTTATGAAGTATGATTATTTAAAAAGGCATGTTTATGAAGTCTGATTATTTAAAAAGGCATGTTTATGAAGTCTGATTATTTAAAAAGGCACGTTTATGAAGTCTGATTATTTAAAACCGGTAATGCTATTTGATTGCAGGTTTACGTGGTTCAGGTATGAGTGCTACATTGTTGTATTCCTGCGTTTCCTCTCCGTAGCTGACAGACCTCTTTCGATTGGCTTTCAACATGAAGGAGAACACTATCTTCGCCTGAAGACAGACAGTCAGCTCTGGACTGCAGCTGTGCTATGATGACCGGCACTACACGCCTCAGAGACTCAGTTCCAGTCGCTGCATTCAGCGCACCTGTTCACAATATTTTGAAAACATTATAGCCTATATTAGAGTTTACCCTATATGATATATAATAACATAATTATCATAATAATTACATGACGTCATCTACTATTTATTGTATGCCACTCAAAATACTCCCCCCCCCCCATCAACAACAATGTGTAAAGAACATTGAATAAATCTGAAATTGTTGTGATAACTGCATTGTGGATATCTGGGTGTTCCTTTACATAACCATACAGAGGTATACAAAACAAATATATATATATTTTTTTTTGATAAAATATTGAATTTGGCCTTTACTACTATAACCCATAGAAACACATTGAATGACACATTCATAAATGGCAAATAAGACAGTCCAAAAATAAATAATGAGGAATAAGGTTTTGAAGTGTCCATACCTCCTTACTTGCATAAAACATTTTTAATGTACTGGTTACCTTCAGATGAGTCCCATAGGTTCAGTCAAACCGTTTGGACGATACAGAGGTTTTCATGAGAAGACTGATTTTCGGGATGTCTCATGCTCTGACAAACACCGCTCTATCTCTGTCACCTTTCACCGCAGATGTGGACGTGTTACAAACAACAGATATCTCTAGCTTAAACTGACGGTATTTTGATGGGGATTTTTTATTATGTTACTTAGATAATCGACTCTAGGAGGTATATATACTGTAGTACTGTATGTACTTCATTTTCAACTGACAACGGGTGAAGAAGTGCAGAGGCAACATATTCACCACAAGATGGCAGACAAGCGTCTCATCAGAGCCTGTGACGACTGCACAGTGACGACTGCGTTCCCCATTCCACTTTCTAATAAAGACATGTTTTAATTATATAATATTTTTTGATTTTACAAAATGTTTATCTATCTATCGCATATTTAAATCTGACAACTGATATGCATCCTTACATTTCTCTAAACTACCTCAGATACTCCAAATATAAGCTTCACTATCATTGAAGTTAGTTCTTAAAACTATTAAATTCCTGTTAGACGTTTTCGGGCAACAATTTGGCAATCATTACAATTAGGCTACATTTTGGCAAAGGACATAATACTGGCTTGTATCTTTCAGTGAGCCAGCAATACATAAATCTAATGACAAGCTGATCTTTGTGAGGCATAATGTGCATACAGGCAGTCATTACGTTCCAAATGGCACCCTACTCCCTATATAATGCACTACTTTAGACCAGAGCCCTATGGGAAAGTAGTGCACCATATAGAAAATAGGATGCTATTTGGGACGCATACAAGGACTCATGCCTCTCTACTCAGCTGTCCCCTGACAACAATGGCCTCAATTATCTGCTCCAGACTTTCTCACAGTGAGAAATCGTAATTGGAACAATTTCATTTGGTTAAGGCGCATCCTGTTGGCATAAACCAGGCTTGTTCTCCACTCTGTTTTCTCCCCTCATTTGTCACAGATAATAGTAGATGATATTAGTAGATAATAGTAGATAGTAGGTAATAGTTGATACAGTGCCTTGCAAAAGTATTCATCCCCTTGGCGTTTTTCCTATTTTGTTGCATTACAACCTGCAATTTAAATAGATTTTTATTTGGATTTCATGTAATGGACATACACAAAATAGTCCAAGGTGAAATGGAAGTGAAATTGAAAAAATAACTTGTTTCAAAATAAAAAATAAAATAAAAAACTGAAAAGTGGTGCCTGCATATGTATTCACCCCCTTTGCTATGAAGCCCCTAAATAAGATCTGGTGCAAACAATTACCTTCAGAAGTCACATAATTAGATAAATAAAGTCCACCTGTGTGCAATCTTAGTGTCACATGATCTGTCTGTCACGCCCTGACCTTAGTTCCTTGTTTATGTCTCTATTGTGGTTTGGTCAGGGCGTGAGTTGGGGTGGGCATTCTATGTTTTGTTCTATGTTTTGTATTTCTATGTGTTTGGCCTGGTATGGTTCCCAATCAGAGGCAGCTGTCAATCGTTGTCTCTGATTGAGAACCATACTTAGGTAGCCTGTTTCCCACCTGTGTTTGTGGGTAGTTGTTTTCTGTTTAGTGTAGTGCACCTTGCAGAACTGTTCGTTTGTCGCTTTGTTGTTTTTGTTCAAGTGTTTAGTATTTATTAAAAGTATTATGGACACTTACCACGCTGCACCTTGGTCCTCTTCTCCTTCTCCCGATGGCAATCGTTACACTGTCACATGATCTGAGTATATATAGACCTGTTCTGAAGGGCCCCAGAGTCTGCAACATCACTAAGCAAGGGGCACTACCAAGCAAGTGGCACCATGAAGACAAAGAAGCTCTCCTAACTCACGGACCAGGCAAGGAGGGCATTAATCATAGAGGCAACAAAGAGACCAAAGATAACATTGAAGGAGCTGCAAAGCTCCACAGCGGAGATTGGAGTATCTGTCCATAGGACCACTTTAAGCCTTACACTCCACAGAGCTGGGCTTTACGGAAGAGTGTCCAGAAAAAAGCCATTGCTTCTAGAAAGAAATAAGCAAACATGTTTGGTGTTTGCCAAAAGGCATGTGGGAGACTCCCCAAACATATGGAAGAAGGTACTCTGGTCAGATGASACTAAAATTTAGTTTTTTGGCCATCAAGGAAAACACCATGTCTGGCACAAACCCAACACCTCTCATCACCCCGAGAACCCCATCCCAGTGAACCCCAGTGAACCATGGTGGTGGCAGSATCATGCTGTGGGGATGTTTTTTCAACGGCAGGGACTGGGAAACTGGTCAGAATTGAAGGAATGATGGATGATGCTAAATACAGGGAAATTCTTGAGGGAAACCTGTTTGTCTTCCAGAGATTTGAGACTGGGACGGAGGTTCACCTTCCAGCAGGACGATGACCCTAAGCATACTGCTAAAGCAACACTCGAGAGGTTTAAAGGGAGACATTTAAATGTCTTGGAATGGCCTAGTCAAAGCCCAGACCTCAATCCAATTGAGAATCTGTGGTATGATTTAAAGATTGCTGTACACCAGCGGAACCCATCCAACTTGAAGGAGCTGGAGCAGTTTTGCCTTGAAGAATGGGCAAAAATCCCAATGGCTAGATGTGCCAGGCTTGTAGATACATACCCCAAGAGACTTGCAGCTGTAATTGCTGCAAAAAGTTGCTCTATGCAGTATTGACTTTGGGGGGGGGGGAAGTAATGCACGCTCAAGTTTTCAGTTTTTCTGTCTTATATCTTGTTTGTTTCACTATAAAAAAGATTTTGCATCTTCAAAGTGGTAGGCATGTTGTGTAAATAAAATGATACAAACCCCCCCCCAAAAAATCTATTTAATTCCAGTTTGTAAGGCAACAAAATAGGAAAAATGCCAAGGGGGTGAATACTTTTGCAAGCCACTGTAGTAGATCATAGTAGATTGTAGTAGATCATAGTAGATAATAGTAGATAGTAGAAATTAGTAGCTAATAGTATATAGTAGATCATAGATCATGTCTGGTTAGACTGTAAACTCTCCTTCCAGACTCACATCAAACATCTCCAATCCAAAGTTAAATCTAGAATTGGCTTCCTATTTCGCAAACAAAGCATCCTTCACTCATGCTGCCAAACATACCCTTGTAAAACTGACCATCCTACCGATCCTCGACTTCAGCGATGTCATTTACAAAATAGCCTCCAATACCCTACTCAATAAATTGGATGCAGTCTATCACAGTGCCATCCGTTTTGTAACCAAAGCCCCATATACTACCCACCACTGCAACCTGTATGCTCTCGTTGGCTGGCCTTCGCTTCATACTCATCGCCAAACCCACTGGCTCCAGGTCATCTACAAGACCCTGCTAGGTAAAGTCCCCCCTTATCTCAGCTCGCTGGTCACCATAGCAGCACCCACCTATAGCACGCACTCGGGAACATTCAGTGTCTTGCTGAGCAACTCCAGTGTAGATTTGTCCTTGTGTTTTAGGTTATTGTCCTGATGAAAGGTGTCTTAGTCTTCCAGTGTCTGTTGGAAAGCAGACTGAGCCAGGTTTCCCTCCAGGATTTTGCCTATGCTTAGCTCTATTCCGTTTATTTTCATTWAAAAAAACTCCCTAGTCCTCATCGATGACAAGCATACCAATAACATGATGCAGCCACCACCATGCTTGAAAATATGAAGAGTGGTACTCAGTAATGTGTWACATTTGTCACAGGTCAGGTTTTCTCCCTTGAGTGTACTACCTGAGGTTGCCACTGGAAAGCACCCCTGGGTTACTTCTAGTATCCAGGTGACCCTGATTGGATTTATTGGGATCAGCTGCTGGATGACTATTTAGGTTCCTCTGTGGACTGGGCCAGTTGCTCAGGTCTCATGTTTTGTTCAGTGTTCTCGTGTGCCCTTGCGTTGTTGTTTTGCTATGAAGATCTTCAGTAAATATTCTGGATTTACCCATACCTCTGCCTGCTGTGTTTCTCTGCTCATGGGTCCGAGTTCATACTAGCACTAATATCACAGTATTGGATTTGCCCCAAGCATAACATTTTGTATTCAAGACAAAAAGTTCATTTCTTTGCCACATTTTTTGCAGTATTACTTTAGTGTCTTGTTGCAAACAGAATGCATGTTTTGGAATGTTTTTTATTCTGTACAGACTTCCTTCTTTTGTCATTTAGGTTAATATTGTCGAGTAACTACAATGTTGTTTATCCATCCTTAGTTATCTCCTATCACAGGCATTAAACTCTGTAACTGCATTAATATTGCAATTGGCATCATGGTGAAATCCCTGAGCGGTTTTCTTCCTCTCCAGCAACTGAGTTAGGAAGGACTCCTGTATCTTTGTAGTGACAGGGTGCATTGATCCATAGCCTAATTAATAACTTCACTATGCTCAAAACGATATTCAGTGTTTTTGTCTCTTTTTTTTTATACCCATCTACCAATCGGTGTCCTTCTTTGCCAGGCATTGGAAAACCTCCCGGGTCTTTGTGGTCGAATATGTGCTTGAAATTCAGTGCTCGACTAAGGGGCTTTACAGATAATTGTATGTGTGGTGTACAGAGATGGGGTAGTCATAGAAAAATTATGTTAACCACTATTATTGCACAGAGAGTGAGTCCATGCAACTTATTATGTGATTTGTTAAGCACATTTTTACTCCTGAACGTATTTAGGCTTGCCATAACAAAGTGGTTGAATACTTATTGACTCAAGACATTTCAGCTTTTTATTTTTAATGAAAGAATCTACTTTGACATCATGGGATATTGTGTGAAGATTAGTGACACAAAATGTCAGGATGTAACACAACAAAATGTGGAAAAGGTCAAGGGGGTTGAATACTTTCTGAATTTTCACTTGGTCATGCGTTGATGTCGATGGGAAACTAAAAGTATAAATTTGACTCAAGTGAAAGTTGCCTCTTAAGAACTGACTGGGTGAGTTTCAATTGTGTTGGCTGCCACTAAAGATTCACATGACTTTATTGACCAATTGCACACAAGGTCCAAATCAAATTTGACTTCTGCTGTTAACGCGACCCTTCCGAAAGACACACATACACAGGTGTTTTTGGAAAGGTGAAGGGGGCTGCGACTCTGGGCACCTGTTGTTGTGGGGGGTTAAGTGCCTTGCTCAAGTGCACAACAGCAGGCGATGGCATCTAGGATTTGATTGCCATAGATTCTTTGATTGCCAGCTCACTTCCCACCTGTCATAAGACTAATGTCCACTAGAGGGAACCAGACACCACATTTACGTGTTCTGCTCTGTGATTTGTGATTTCAATTTGCAGTATAGAACCACCTGTTTTCTAAAAAGTTAAACTATTGAGTAAAAACAACCCTCTTGGAAAAGACAGGAGTTATATTGTATATTATATTTGTGATATATGGACAATATACCACAGCCTTTAGTGTTGGTATATTGGCCATATACCACACCTACTCTGGCCTTATTGCTTAAATATGGCTATTCAGGCTTGACAGGTAATGAAAGAAGAGTTTGCACATTGTCAGCCTGGAGGGTTGATGTAAATATACAGGTTTATTTCCATAATATCATTCAAGTACAGAGAGAAACTAATTACAGCAAATGGACATTTGTTCATCTACATTTGTGCATTTGTAAAGTCAGCGGCACAAAATGGAAAAATACTGAAAGAAAGGTATCTAAACAAGGGTTGGTAATCAACAATACATACATTGATCCTGGGATGGGAATGTCTTAGCAGAATAACAGAAGAGAATTGTTCAAATAGGGATGGAAATTATGACATAGAAACCAGGTTATGGGCAACATAGACAAACAKTTCACACTTCCACTTTCTCCTCAATGGCATCCTTCATTTTTCATTAAAAGTAGACCGGATGGATCTTGGTGAATCCAAGCATAACACTGACAGTGAAAGTTCATTATAAAACGTGAATATCTGAAATTAGACATAGTTGTTCCTCCTCCAATACTGAGAATTCACAAAAAAACTGACTGGGACGATGATGTAAACCACTGAAGAAGAAACAATAGTTTGCATCATCTCGTGGAGTCCTCTAGTCCTCTAGTCCTCTAGCCCTCTAGTCCTCTAGTCCTCTAGTCCTCTAGCCCTCTAGTCCTCTAGTCCTCTAGTCGTCTAGTCCTCTAGTCCTCTAGTCCTCTAGCCCTCTAGTCCTCTAGTCCTCTAGTCCTCTAGTCCTCTAGCACAGTGGACATCCATGTCCACAGACTAGAGCAGCAGCACTGCATGCAGTAGTAGTCTTTAAAGTGTTGGCCCCAGTCAGAGGGATGCAGACAGCATCTATCCATCCTCACCATGTCTTCCCAATAGACTGAATATGCTCCTTAGCCTTCATCCTCAGAGACACAATACTAGAATTACGAGGATCCAACTCCTCCATAGTTAACTTGTCCACGTACCCAGACGCTGAGCACTGGTACGGGGGCGGCGGAGGAGGACACAGAGAACCAATATGCCCGAAACTGGGGGAGTTGAGAAAGGGTGGAGGAGTGTAGCTGGAGGTTCTTTGGAGACCCTGAGATGGGCTGGTGATGAACCCGGAAAGGGACTGCAGGGGGGTGGCAGTGGTGGTGGGAGTGCTGAGCCATGGCTCCACCTGTAGCCCGGAGCCCAGAGACTGGGAGGAGGAGCGGCTGAAGGACAGGAAGGAGGAAGTGTCCTGGAGCTTGATGGAGCTCACCTCCAGCTTCTCCTGGCGACGCCACTTGGCCCGACGGTTCTGGAACCACACCTGAGATGGAAGCATCACAACATTCTGATTAGACATTTTAGAATCATCACAACATTCTGATTAGACATTTTAGAATCATCACAACATTCTGATTAGACATTCTGGATCATTACAATATTCAAAATTAGATCTTCTAGAACTCACACATTCTGATCAGTCATTCTGGAATCACACTACATTCTGATTAGACATTCAACATTCTGATTAGACATTCTGGAACCACACAACATTCTGATCAGTCATTCTGGAACCACACAACATTCTGATTAGACATTCTGGAACCACACAACATTCTGATTAGACATTCTGATGTTCAATATTATGAGAACAGGGGAAAGGATGATTACATGCTTAAACAGGATTTCAGGGCCATTTTGAACAAATCATGACAATATTGAAATAGCCTACATTTAACCCTATCAACGATAACACAGCTGAAGGTAAGATGAAAGAAAACCAGTCAATCAGGGAGCTTATCTACTGAGATTGACCCTTTGTCAAAACTTGTCAACTTCCCAAAAACTTTCCTGTCAAATTATATAAACTCAATTGGCTAATTCTCCAAACATGAAAACTTTGTTCGCTATTTGAGAAAGAGTTTATTTGCATTTAATATCTATAAAGGGAAAACATATTGAATATGAATGTTGAGTGTCCTCCTTGGTGTAATAAATGAGTTATTGTCATGTTATTAATACATATTGGACATTTTATCGATTAAAAAAATCGCGTTCATAATGAAAATAATATTGAAAAATTTGAAATGGAATTGCTTGATATGACTAACTGAAAATATTAACAAATATAGACCTAAAATATATATATATATATATATTTGAGAGAATGTTTGATGGCTACATGCTCTAAATAAATTGAGAATTAGCGATGATAGTGAAATGCTTAGGAGAACATCTATATGGCGTAATTTTGCCTATTTTAAAAAGTATATAGGACCTAAACTAAATGAGACGTTTTAAGATAAATTAACACATTTTTACATAATTTAACGAGTTATATTAGCCCAATTGAATACATTTTCAATTGATAACATCCTATGTGATGCTAATTTCAAATACAAACGTTTAAAATAACAATTAACGGTCTATCATCATCAATTATCCTGCGGTTAATATCCAAGTAGTCTATACTTACTAATATGTGACAGTTGACTAAGTACATTACCTACAAGTTAATAAACTGAAGTGGGACTTTGAATTGAGGAATTATGCCTAATACTGACATTATTGTTGTACAGGCCTAATTGTAAAAAGCTGACTATTCAAGTCCAGACAATTACTGCTTCTTTCACGATCCACGCATTCCAAAAAATATTATTTGAGAATCATAAATGAATGTCCCACAAATAAGAGAAAGGTATTGTGGAATAGTGGAACTTCAGTTGAGCCCCGTAATAAAATATAACTTTCTGTTTTCTTTTAAAGACAGAATCGAACATCATAACCACTGTAACGAGTCTGTCAAGTTGGCTCATATCTATATTACCTGCACTCGAACCTCCGGAAGATTCACTTTCATCGCGAGCTCCTCTCTGCTGTAGACGTCAGGATAGTGCGACTTCTCGAACGCTCTCTCCAGCTCATGCAGCTGAAAGGTTGTGAACGTAGTCCTGTTGCGCCGGTGCTTTTTCTTTGGGTTCTCATCATCGGACAGTTTATCCTCCCCGTCAGGTAAATCAGGACTAACAGAGGCCCCCGAACTGCTGCAGCAGACACCTAAAAACACATTATAGGCTAAATCAATGTATGAACTTCTGAAAGTGTATTTGCCTTTATATGTGACTTTTTACTCCGTGATTCAAAAGTCTACTTACACATATTTATAAACATGGAATAAATAGCTTACTGGTGTGAAAATAACATTTTGAATCAATCAAGATTGAACCATTTTGAATCACCATTTTAACAAGGCCTCTAGTTTAATACACATTGCAGTGTCACTTACTGTCAAAACTTTCCGTGTTGTGTTCTTTCTTCAGGGATGACATAATTCCGTTCCCTCTCCGCTCGGCGAGTTTCCCTGATGATCCATTGTATGAGACAGATTGATTATATATGTTTTCGTCTTTAAATCCCAATATTGCTTCAATACTGTGAACCCTCGCTGCTGCGGTGTTGTGGTTATTGCCGGGGTTCCGGACGAAACACGCAGAAGGTGACAGGCGCTCTTCCATGACTTCAGGAGTTGAACCAAGTAGCCACATTTGATGAAAAAAGAATAATCTCAAACTATATTGAAATGACACTGATAAACAAATGTAGCCTAAACTCCCGAGACACGTATTTTTAAAACAAAGTTTTAAGTCTTCAGAATGAATAGCAAAATGTTTTAATAGAATGAAACACTAAATGTTAAATAGATTGAAACAACAATTTCGATTGTTTTGTTGAAATAAAAATCTAAAATCGAATTGAAAAAATCTGCGTTAGTAAGCATCCGTCGCATCTCAGTAGTAGAGGCACCTGTTAGTCTACTAGCTGACACTCCAGTAGTGGTTTTGTCTCATAGAGGAGGCTGTATCTTCTGGGGTTTATAAAGTACTCCTTATGGTAAGACCCCCTTCACTCCGCCCATTTGACAGCCCCCACCTCCCCACCAAGACACGTAAAAGGGGGGTTGTCATGTTCGATTTGCCCCAGCCTTGGGTTTAGGGGTAACTACATTGTCCCCATTGAACCAATGCACCAATGCTGAGCTAGGCCACTAACCCCTCCCCAAGACAAGTCTTCTGCCCTGCCTGTCAGTCAGTCAGTGTTGGTTTATAAACCGCCTTACATAAATCTTAAAACCATATCTCCAGATGTCATGGTTTGTGTCCCAAATACCACCCTTTTCCCTATTCCCTTTATGGTGCACTAATTTTGACCATTGGACCAAAGGGCTCTGTTCAAAAGTAAAGCACTGTGTAGGCCCCGGGGATAGGGTGTCATTTGGAATTTGCAGGCCATGCTCACGATGGCCTGTAAAAGGAGCAGGTTGGGTAGGAGATTATGGCTTAAGGTAGTCAGAGAACAAAATCATAATTACAAGATGTTCAGTCAGGACATAGGATTACAAGATGTCAGCTTAATGTTTGACTGGTGTCTTAATCAAAGGGTGAATACATTATTATCAGAACAAGTGACCAAATCACACATTTAGGAGATAATGATATCCTTACAAAAGAGACACATGTCATGTGCTCTTTTGTTTAATAAACAGGCCTAGGACCTACATAAAAAAAATAGTTTAAATAGTTAAATAGTTATTGATAGGCCTATCGGCGTATTACACGTTTTCTCAGAGAGGACGTCTACACGTCCACCTCCCAATACTTTAATTTTCAATAAAATAAATGTCATAATTCTTTTCACTTAAAAATAGGCCTAGTTGTTTTGTGTATTTTTTTAATTTTATTAGTTAAATACATAAATAAATAAGAAATAAATACATGTATTTGCTCAATTGTCCAGTTATTTAGTTGAATTAATGCTTATTTGTTTAATTCTATTAAATTAGTTAAAAAACCTGGCAACCAAAACACACAATAATATAATATGTGATTAGCAACAGCTATAAGTGTTATCCATGTTAGGCTACAGCCAGTAATCTTGATAATTGGACATATTTCAAGTTGGGTTGAATGTGTTGAATGAGTTGAGTGGCCTGTGTAAGCCTGTTGTTGCCTATTATCTGTGAACAAGAAAGCCACGACAGTTTCTGCTCCATTAACTAACCACTTGAGAGGTCATAGTTCACGCCGTAGTTACATCGTTACATCTTTAGGCCTATACAGTATATAACCTTATTATGTGAGAGGTTAACCATACAGACCTTAGTTTAGCCCAGTGGCCCAGTGGGCCTGCCATTGAGGTGCAAATAAAATGTCTTAACTTCCTCAATATTGTGGGGAATATGTGTAATTAACACTAAGCAAAGATTGACAGCAGTCTGGTAATCCCTGGCCCACACGCTGCTTAAGGGGATTAGTTTTTTTCTTTCTCTAAAGAGGTAAAACCCTTAAAACTATTTAGCTTTTCCTAATTGCAGAAGGTAACATTATCCTCTGTTTGCCAAAGAGTCCGGTAGGCACTGCACAAGGAGAGCAGGATCTAGTGTGCTGAGAACTAGCAGTCACGATGTACTGTAGCTTGTCATTTACAACACAGGCTTGTAACTTAAATATATATTTTATTTACAATTAGAGGATGCATATTGGATATAAAAGGGTTATTGGACTCTTGACTCATTACCATATTTGTAGTTCACATTATTAATTACAATATCCAGGGCTGGGGGGCAACTTTGTTAAAGTCCATTTAGTAAATTAATGTCAAGCATTTCAATTTAATTTTTAAAAATCCTCAATGAGTCTATTGATCCTTGGCCTTGACAACCCGTATGAGCAATTTGATAGCTGGATATTATGTAGAACAGGTTTTATATGCTATTATTGTACCTCTGACATTGTTGTGCCTTTGGTTTTGACATTGCTCTGTCTGTTGAAAACCAGTCATCTAGCTGGCTCACACTAGTAAAAAGTATGTGATGATCTAATCTCACACCTTTGAGGAGGTTCCAACTACTCCACTGAGGAATATGTGATGTGTGGGTTTCTAATGTAAAATACTGGCTATATGATTTCATCAAGATACAGAAAATGTGTCTTCCATTCCCCCTATATAACTCTAACCTTCTGTGGAAACTTGTCTTCTGTGGAAACTTGTCTTCTGTGGAAACTTGCAACTTGTCTTGTCTAGTATTCTAGCTAACTGAGTCCAATCCAAATCATTTGAGAGTCTGTCATAAGCAGTTAACCTGATGAGGTGGGACAACCTCCTCGGCAACCTTCGTCCTATTAACGGCTAATGGTTTACCAGAACATTCCCAATCCAAGGCATTCTGAACATTGGACTCACGTGAAACTCACAAGATGGAGGGTTTCTTCACCCAAACTAACCTACCCTAACAACAGTTGCTAAATAATCTCAAATGATTCGAAGACCCATTTCTTTATTCAGCCTCTGATAGTGTGCTAGTGTAATTCACATATTTAAAATCTAATCTAGAGTTACTTTCGATTTCTGTCTGTTATATCACCCATTAGGAATATATGTATTTGTAAATAGAAGGCTTCGGATCTGTGAACAGCTATAAGAGAAATAATGTCAAATAGTCGGTCATTTTATACAAGTCAGTCGTTTTATTTGTCATTGGCTTCTGCATGAACATGTATAATTCTAACAGCACAACATAACTTTACATTTAATATATATATATATATTTTAGAATAATCCAAAATCCTTAACATTAGTACTTCAGTGTGTAGGTCAATGTTAATGTACAGTTTGTTTAATTATGGATTAAAGACTATATATTTTATTTAAATGATGGATTGTGCAAAACTGCAAGTATTTATCTCTTACAGGCTTGTTTTATGCTTGTTGTTTTGGATAAACATTGATAGAGGTGATTGTCAAAGATTTACAATTGTATGTGTGGAGCAGGATATGCAACAGAATGCATTTTGCAACTGTCCAAAATATTGTCAGTTGCATAAAGTGTAAAAGTGGCCATCATGAGTGTCATAATTTCCTAATTAACCGATGAAACATGGAGAATAACACAAATGGGGGAGAAACAATCTAAAACAGCATTCATTCACACACATACAAAAAATACGTACTTTTACAAGTTATACAAACAGCAAATTAAGGGGAGACTTCAAAACAGAAACCGAGTCACACAAGAAGTTGTTTGGGAAATTAACTTCCATTTCAGCAAGACCTGCTACCATTGGATGTCGCCAAGCAGATTTCACAGCTTTGATCATTGATAGGGGGAGATAGAGGACTCTCTTAGACCTGGGTTCAAATAATATCTTTTCTTTCAGCTGTGCTTGATTGAGCTTACCTGGCACAATTATGGAACCAATGGAATAGTACCAAAAGTGCAAACCAACTCGGCCCATCCATTTGGCACTCCCCAGACAGGCTCAATCAAAACACTCAAAGGAGACATTAAAACATGGGTACTCAAGTACTAGTTGAGAAGGTCTGGTCAAACAAATTTCCTATGTGGCTAAGGTCCAGATGGATAATGTCATTTATCGGCGTAGTAACAAACCCCAACCTTACAACCCATTGGACCCCAAACTGTTCACACCCCTCTTGTTGGCGGAGAGAAAATTTTGCAGTTTTAAAGCAAATTCCCTGCAATTCTACACATTTCACATTCGGCAGAGAATTTTGTTGCTGTTTCAAAGCTAATTTCCTGCAATTCTACACGTCTTATGTGTGTTTAAATGGTACCAGGGGTCGAAGCCCGATCGAGTTCTATTTTTTTAACAATAAATAGATGCGGTCCACCAGTTGAGTATAGGAGCTTTAAAATAGCTCAGATACTTATTTTAAACCCAGGTCTGCTGGGTGGAGATTGGAGACTCTTATAGGATCGGTTTGTTTACAGTCGGTCCTAAATCACTCCCTTTCCCTCCCCCTTGTTCCTTTACACCTCTATGTTAGCATGTCTAATGGTCTTAATAAGTATAGGCAGTGTGGTGGTACAGCTTCCACCATATTTCTTCCACCTTCAGATCTGCAAACATTGAAGGGTTAGGGCCAAGGGATCGAATCGGGCTAGGGATGGAATTGGGACCGGCTGTTCATGAAGTGAAATCTTCCATTTTATTTTATTTACATGACAGAGCATTTCTCCTCTGCCTTGGCTTTCATCTCCGTCACGGTGGCCGAGGCCTTCTCCTTGAGCTGGTCCATGTCCATGTTCTGGAGGTTCTGAATGCCACCCAAGATGGAGTCCTTGTCCTCCTCCTCCGTGGCATCCTCGTCCACCATCTTGAGGAGCTCCTCGGGTACGTCCACGTCGTCTCCAGCCATGGCCAGCATGTTATCGTCCTGCTCGCTCTGGAGAGAGTAGAGACCAATACAGACATTATATTTATTTTATAGCTTGTAATATTATTATTAGTCAAGACATCAGCTAGTAAGACAGACGGAGATCATGTTCTCGCCCTGCTCGCTCTGGAGAGAAACATTAGAGATATTACATTAGCTAGCGTCGTTAGTTACTGCTCGCTGCCCTGCTCCCACTAAAAGAGCTAGCGTCGTTAGTTACTGCTCGCGCCCCTGCTCCCATTAAAGAGCTAGCGTCGTTAGTTACTGCTCGCTGCCCTGCTCCCACTGAAAGAGCTAGCGTCGTTATTACTGCTCGCTGCCCTGCTCCCACTAAAGAGCTAGCGTCGTTAGTTACTGCTCGCTGCCCTGCTCCCACTGAAAGAGCTAGCGTCGTTAGTTACTGCTCGCTGCCCTGCTCCCACGAAAGAGCTAGCGTCGTTAGTTACTGCTCGCTGCCCTGCTCCCCACTGAAAGAGCTAGCGTCGTTAGTTACTGCTCGCTGCCCTGCTCCCACTGAAAGAGCTAGCGTCGTTAGTTACTGCTCGCTGCCTGCTCCCACTGAAAGAGCTAGCGTCGTTAGTTACTGCTCGCTGCCCTGCTCCCACTGAAGATAGCGTCGTTAGTTACTGCTCGCTCCCCTCCACTGAAAGAGCTAGCGTCTTAGGTACTGCTCGCTGCCCTGCTCCCACCTGAAAGACTAGCGTCGTTAGTTACTGCTCGCTGCCCTGCTCCCACTGAAAGAGCTAGCGTCGTAGTTACTGCTCGCTGCCCTGCTCCACTGAAAAGAGCTAGCGTCGTTAGTTACTGCTCGCTGCCCTGCTCCCACTGAAAGAGCTAGCGTCGTTAGTTACTGCTCGCTGCCCTGCTCCCACTGAAAGAGCTAGCGTCGTTAGTTACTGCTCGCTGCCCTGCTCCCACTAAAAGAGCTAGCGTCTTAGTTACTGCTCGCGGCCCTGCTCCACGGAAAGAGCTAGCGTCGTTAGTTACTGCTCGCTGCCCTGCTCCCACTAAAAGAGCTAGCGTCGTTAGTTACTGCTCGCTGCCCTGCTCCCACTAAAAGAGCTAGCGTCTTAGTTACTGCTCGCTCCCTGCTCCCACTGAAAGAGCTAGCGTCGTTAGTTAGCTGCCGCTGCCCTGCTCCCACTGAAAGAGCTAGCGTCGTTAGTTACTGCTCGCTGCCCTGCTCCCACTGAAAGAGCTAGCTGTCTAGTTACTGCTCGCTGCCCTGCTCCCACTAAAAGAGCTAGGCGCGTTAGTTACTGCTCGCTGCCCTGCTCCCACTAAAAGAGCTAGCGTCGTAGTTACTGCTCGCTGCCCTGCTCCCACCTGAAAGAGCTAGCGTCGGTTAGTACTGCTCGCTGGCCCTGCTCCCAAAAGAGCTAGCGTCGTTAGTTACTGCTGCCGGCCTGCCCTGGCTCCCACTTAAAAGGCTAGCGTCTAGTTGTTACTGCTCGCTGCCCTGCTCCCACTGAAAGGAGCGTAGCGTCGTTAGTTACTGCATCGCTGCCCTGCTCCCACTGAAAGAGCAGCGTCGCGTAGTTACTGCTCGCTGCCCTGCTCCACTGAAGAGAGCTAGCGTCGTTAGTTATGCTCGCTGCCCTGCTCCCACCTGAAAGACTAGCGTCGTTAGTTACTGCTCGCTGCCCTGCTCCCACTGAAAGAGCTAGCGTCGTTAGTTACTGCTCGCTGCCCTGCTCCCACTAAAAGACCAATGCTGACATTAGATTAGCCAGCCAGCCAGCCAGCCAGCCAGCCAGGTCTGTAGGAACAAGACATCAACAACACAGCGTCCGCATGTGAGACAGAGATATCTTCTACAGTTACACTCTTGTCTCTGTAGGGGACAACACAGACATCAGATTAGCTAGTGAAATAGAAAGATACCATACTACAGCTAGACCATCACAGACAATCAATCAATCAATCAATCAATGAAATCATTACAAATAAATCAAATTCATTCATAACTGATGTTTTTATGTCAGCAGTTGTCACAAAGCGCTTTGCAGTACATTGGATTAGCTACCGAGACAGACAGACAGACAGACAGACAGACAGACAGACAGACAACCTCTTTCATCCTGTCTCGCTCTGTACAGACAGATGTTAGATTAGCTAGTAAAACATGGAGAGACATCAAATAAATTAAACTAATACAACAAGTGTAGACTTCACTGTGAAATGTTTACTTACGAGCCCTTTGCCAACAATGCAGTTAAAAAGTAAGAACATTTCCAAATAGATGTAAAAAAAAAAAAAAAAAAAAAAATAGTAACACGATTAAATAACAATGACGAGCGTATATAAAGGCTATCTATATACAAGGAGTACCGGTACCGAGTCAGTGTACTGGGGTATGAGGGTGTTGGAGTGATTGATTGAGGTAAAATGTACATGTAGGTTTGGTTAGGTGATTTATTGAAGTACTATGTACATATAAGTAGGGGGTGAAAAGCAGAATGTCTGGGTAGCCATTTGATTAACTGTTCAGCAGTCTTATAGCTTTTGGGTAGAAACTTCAGGAGTTTCTGGTCCCAGATATGGCGATCCGGTACCACTTGCCGTGTGGCAGCAGAGAGAACAGACAGTGGCTGGAGTCTTTGATCATTTTTAGGGTGTTCCTCTGACACAACCTGGTATCCTGCAATAACTACACACAACTACACGCAAGGCACGGGATGAGTGTCGTTTTAACACCTCACTGGTGCACATGTCACTAGTAAAAACAAATGGTCACTTAGGAATCCTTAGTTTGAGCACACTTAATGCAATAAAGAAGAAGAAGAAGACACAGATTGACTGAATAAACTGCGGCAACCTCAAACCTACATTCTAGAACCTGTTAAAACCTCCATTCTAGAACCTATTGGAACCTACTTTCTAAACTCCAGGAAGGCTGATCTGAAACCTGCGTTAGCCTTTCCGTTGTTAACCATGACGACGGCCAGGTGTGAGGATTCTAAAGATGTCCGCCACAGTCTTACACAAGAGACTAATTCCATTAGTTAAACATGACAGATTTTGCAGTTACAAATACAATCACGTTATTTCACCATTCATTGTGTTCCTCAGTTGTGATGACTATCTTGTACAATGACTTTAATCAAATGTAAAATAATCTTTATGTTGGGTTGTCTGTCATGGTGAAACAATACTTGCTGGACTCAATAGTCGTTGTATAGGTTGTATAGCCTTTTCCATAAACATGTCTATTTAAACTAACTGAATCTATACATATTCATGATATATGAATATGTTGTCTATTGTTTTGAAGTGTCGTTCCACATATAGAAATGAAAATAACGAACAAGAAGATTGAATATTGAACTGAATGACGTGTGAGGCATTCTGCAAAAAGCAAACACCATTCAAATCAAAAACATTGAACTATCTTTCAGTAATGACGTATATAAAATCAGAACTCGAACTGTACCTTATTTCCGCTCGTCATAACAACTGGTTAAAAATAACTTCCTTATCAAGCAGCTTTCAATAGATCCAAACAGATTCAGTAGATTATTCTACAGAATCTAACCTAGATGTGGCTGTCAATGTCGCTCAACCAGCACTGTCTTCACTCCCCAGAGCCACATTAACACCTAGCAGAGCAGATGGCTTCTGGTCTTGTTTTAAGCCCACAGCACAATATAGGACACCATGTCAAGTCTCCAGGTCTGCCTTCACTGTAATCTGCTGGCTGTTAGCCACCTCCACCTCCCGCTGTACGGCCTAAAGTAAACTGCCCAAGTACTAGGCCAAGGGATAAAAACAGTGTCTAGCCTGTAAACATCAACCACTGCAGGTCAGGCACAACCATTGAGGTGTTCACCAGGGTTGAGGTTTGAGTCCATTTCAATTCAGTCAATTTAGGAAGTACAATTGTAGTCTACGTTTGGGCTCCCGAGTGGCGCAGCGGTCTAAGGTACTGCATCTTCAGCGCTAGRGGCGTCAACACAGAATCCAGGCTGTATCACAACCGGCCGTGTTTGGGAGTCCCGTCGGGCGGTACACAATTGTCCTAGTGTCATCCGGGGTTGGCCGTCATTGTAAATAAGAATTTGTTTTGTCACCTAATTTGTCTGACTTGCCTAGTTAAATAAATTTGAAATGTAAAATTACATAACCTCATTGTTCCATCCAAAAGTCTCTGCATCTGAGCAATTAATGGCAATGAACGTGTTTGCTATTTTAACATTTGCTCTACAAGTATGTAAACATACAGTATAACATAAAACAGTGCAGAATTCAGGAATTAAAGTAAAGTTGAAATCATCTACTCTAGAGAGTGATTAGTGACAGGGGGCTGAACAGGTTGTAATTCAGGAGGAATGTGTTCTCACAGGGGGCTGAAAATATTGTAATTCAGGAGGAATAGGTTGTCACAGGGGGCTGAATAGGAGGAAGGGGTTGTCACCTTTGGGAGTCTGTACTTGTCTCGTAGGCACACCCGCAGAGTTGCCCTCTCAGCTTTCTTGTGTAAGAAGTCGGCATCTCTCTCCATCCTGAACAACAGAGAAAATAAATGATTGATTAATTGATTGATTAATGAATTTATATATAGTGTGACTACATAATGGATAACTTTATATGCATGAATACTGTATACTTGTTTCATTTGTATTCAAACAACAATAACGGTCTGAGTATGATCTTGTTTCAACCAAAGGGACAGTCAATATACCATACTAATGCAACACATGATACTGTGAAGCTAAGAGGATGCAGCGTTTATGGAGGTTGACCTTAACGACAAGCTACATGTCTCATGGGTAAACCATCAGATGGGTTTAGGTAAAGAGGTAAGGAGGTTCACACTACATACTCTCACTGTTCAGTCATATGATTCTTCCGGAATTTGAAAAGAGAACATGGAGGATGTCTGGGCTGGCTGCTATAATAAATAGTTGTATGGTTGTACTATTTATGACTTTATCATCTAATGTGCTGCTTATACAGTATTTCCTCCTGTTTAGAAAAATCAAAAGCTGCAAACTCTATGGCTCCAATGATAATAATGGATTAAACCAACATTTCAACTGCTTTCCTCCTGTGTCATTACTATGGCTTTACACAACCCGTAGCATGTCATCACAACCCGTAGCATGTCATCACAACCCGTAGCATGTCATCACAACCCGTAGCATGTCATCACAACCCGTAGCATGTCAATAGGCATTGGGCAGTCAGATTATACAACCGTGGTCAACTCATTAGTGTATTGACTTTAGGATAATCATTATGAGAATCCTTGGTTGTGTTCCAAGTGGCTCCCTATTCTCTATATAATGCACTAGCCTAGCGGTTAGAGCCCTATTCTCTATATAATGCACTAGCCTAGCAGTTAGAGCCCCTATTTCCTGACACAAGATATATGTGCACTATCCTAGTGGTTAGAGCCCTATCTCTATCATATTATGCACTAGCCTGGTGGTTAGAGCCCTAATTCTCTATATAATGCACTAGCCTAGCAGTTAGAGCCCTATCTCTATATGCACTAGTCCCTAGGGTTAGAGCCCTATTCTCTATATAATGCACTAGCCTAGTGGCGTTAGAGCCCCTATTCTCTATATGCACTAGCATCAGTTAGACCCTATCTCTAAGCACTAGCCTAGCTTAGAGCCCTATTCTCTTATATAATGCAGCTAGCCTAGCGGTTAGAGCCCTATTCTCTATATAATCGCATATAGCTAGCAGTTAGAGCCCCCTACTCTATTAATGCACTAGCTAGCAGTTAGAGCCCTATTCTCTATATAATTGCACTAAGCCTATGCAGTTTAGAGCCTATTCTCTAATGCACTAGCCTAGCGGTAGACTATTCTCTAATAAGCACTAGCCCTAGCAGTTAGAGCCCTACTCTAATATGCAACTAGCCTAAGCGGTTAGAGCCCCTATTCCTAATGCAAACTTGCCCAGCAGATTAGAGTTCCCTACTCTCTAAATGCACTAGCCTAGTGGTTAGAGCCCCTATTCTCTATATAATGCACTAGCCTAGCGGTTAGAGCTCTATTCTCTAATGACAACTAGCCTAGCAGTTAGGAGCCCATTCTCTCTAATGCACTACCTAGTGGTTAGAGCCCTATTTCTCTAATGCACTAGCTAGCGGTTGAGGCCTCTATTCTCTTATAATGCACTAGCTAGCAGTTAGAGCCCTATTCTCTATCATAAATGCACTAGCCTAGTGGTTAGAAGCCCTACTCTACTAATGCACTACCTAAGCAGTTAGAGCCCTATTCTCTATATATATGCACTAGCCTAGTGGTCTAGAGCCCTACTCTCTAATGCACTAGCCTAGCAGTTAGAGCCCTATTCTCTATATAATGCACATAGCCTAGCATTAGAAGCCTATTCTCTATATAAAATGCAATTATCCTACTGGTTAGAGCCCTACTCCTCTTGCACTAGCCTAGCGCAGTTAGAGCCCTTATTCTCTAATTATAAAATGCAACTAGCCAGTGGTTAGGAGCCCGTATTCTCTAATCACTAGATCTAGCGGTTAAGCCCTATTCTTATATAATGAGCACTACAGTCTAGCGGTTAGAAGCCCTAATCTTCTATATAACTGCACTAGTCTTACAATGCACTAGTTAGCGTAGACCTATTCCTAAATAATGGCACTAGCCTAGCACGTTTAGATGCCCCTATTCCAATGCACTAGCCATAGCAGTTAGAGCCCTATTCGTCTATATCATGACTAGCGCTAGTGGTTAAGAGCCCTATCTCTACATCACAGCCTAGCGAGTTAGAGCCCTATTCCTCTAATATAATCAGCACTAGCCTATAGCAGTTTAAGCCCTATTTCTAATGCAACTAGCAGCAGTGTTAGAGCCTATTTCCTCTATATAATGCACTAGACGTAGCACTTTAGAGCCCTATTCTCATATAATAATGCACTAGCTTAGTGGTTAGAGCCCTATTCTCTAAATGCCTAGCCCTAGCATTTAGAGCCTCCCTAATTCTCTTATAATAGATCGCACAGCCTAGCAGTTGAGCGCTATTCTCTAAATGCACTACCTAGTGGTTTTGACGTTGGGGCCGTAACTAGAAGAATCTGTTTTTGAATACCTGAGCACACAAGGTGACCTCTCATCACCCTGAAATACAACACATTTCACTGCACTTATCAGGTGTTATGTGACAATACAACATACCTATTACTTTTTGGCCAGAGCCCCTATGGGATCCCGAGGGCCCTGTCAAAAGTAGTACATCACACTAAAGAGAATAGGGTGCCATTTGTAACACAAGCAAATTCTCTGGCTAATTTTTCCCAAATAAAATGTTATTGGTCAACATACACGTGTTTAGCAGATGTTATTGCGGTTTGTAGTGGAAAATGCTTTGTGTTTCCTAGCTCCAAACAGTGCAGTAATATCTAACCAAGTAATATCGAACAATTTCACAACATATTACACATACACACAAATCTAAAGTAAAGGAAATAAATATTTGGACGAGCAATGTCAGAGCGGCATAGACTAAGAATATATGAATGTAATAGAATACAGGTATGTAGACTACCGTTCAATCAGTTTGGGGTCCACTTAGATATGCCCTTGTTTTTGTCCATTAAAATAACAGAAATACAGTGTAGACATTGTTAATGTTGTAAATGACGTTGTAGCTGGAAACGTTTTTTTAATGGAAGATCTACAATCGGTGTACAGCGGCCCATTATCAGCAGCATCACTCCTGTGTTCCCATGGACGTTGTGTTTGCTAATACAAGTTTATCATTTTAAAAGGCTAATTGATCATTAGAAAACCCTTTTGCAATTATGTTAGCACAGCTGAAAACTGTTGTGCTAATTAAAGAAGCAATAAAACCTTCTTTAGACTAGTTGAGTATCTGGCGCATCARCATTTGTGGGTTCGATTACCAACAGTGAGGAGGCGACTCCGGGATGCTGGCCTTCTAGGCAGAGTTCCTCTGTTCAGTGTCTGTGTTCTTTTGCCCATCTTAATATATTATTCTTATTGGCAAGTCTGAGATATGGCTTTTTCTTTGAAACTCTGCCTAGAAGGCCAGCATCACAGAGTCACCTCTTCATTGTTGACGTTGAGACTGGTGTTTGTGAGGTGTCTGTTTCTCAAATTAGACACTAATGTACTTGTTCTCTTGCTCAGTTGTGCACTGGGGCCTCCCACTCCTCTTTCTATTCTGGTTAGAGCCAGTTTACGCTGTACCGTGAGGGAGTAGTACACAGCATCTTCAGTTTCTTGGCAATTTCTCGCATGGAATAGCCTTAATTTCTCAGAATGAGAATAGACTGACGAGTTTAAGAAGAAAGTCCTTTGTTTCTGGCCATTTTGATCCTGTAATCGAACCCACAAATGCTGATGATCCAGATACTCAGCTAGTCTAAAGAAGGCCATTTTTATTGCGTCTTTAATTAGCACAACAGTTTTCAGCTGTGCTAACATAATTGCAAACGGGTTTTCTAATGGTCAATCAGCCTTTTAAAATGATAAACTTGGATTAGCTAACACAACGTGCCTTTGGAACACAGGAGTGATGGTAGCTGATAATGGGCCTATGTAGATTCTCCATTAAAAAATCTGCCGTTTCCAGCTACAATAGTCATTTACAACATCAACAATGTCTACACTGTATTCCTGATCAATTTGATGTTATTTTAATGGACCAAAAAAATAGCTTTTCTTTAAAAAACAAGGACATTTCTAAGTGACCCCAAATTTTTGAACGGTGTTGTTCAAATGAGATGAGTAATGCAAAATATGTAAATGTTATTAAAGTGGCTAGTGTTCCATTATTAAAGTGGCCAGTGATTTCAAGTCTATGGATATAGGGCAGCGTGTATATGTGCCAACCTCATTGGTCGCTGTGGAGAGGGAACTGTTTCCCCTAGCCAATTAAACGTGAGGATTATTAGTTGGCCAGATTGAGGGTTTGGGCCAGATTGAGGATTAGGACAAATTACCCAACACAGCCACAGTACACTGATTGTACAAAACATTACCATGACATAGACTGACCAAGTGAATCCAGGTGAAAGCTATGATCCTTTATTGATGTCACTTGTTAAATCCACTTCAAATCAGTGTAGATGAAGAGACAGGTTAAAGAAGGATTTTTAAGCCTTGAGACAATTGAGACATGAATTGTGTGTGTGCCATTCAGAGGGTGAATGGGCAAGACAAAATATTTAAGTGCCTTTGAACGGGGTATGGTAGTAGGTGCCAGACGCATCAGTTTGAGTGTGCCAAGAACTGCAACGCTGCTGGGTTTTTCACACTCAACAGTTTCCCGTGTGTATCAAGAATGACCCACCACCCAAAGGACATCCAGCCAACCTCACACAASTTTAGGAAGCATTGGAGTCAACATGGGCCAGCATCCCTGTGGACCGCTTTGGACACCTTGTAGTTCCCTGACGAATTGAGGCTGTTCTGAGGGCAAAAGGGGGTCAACTCAATATTAGCAAGGTGTTCCTAATGTTTTGTACACTCATTGCGTAACACTAACTCCTGCTCTGCTCTGAGAGTCATAGGCCCGAAGACACCCAACACAAAATGAGGAATACAAGATGGTTATAAGGTGGTCATACACGCTCTTATAATGCATTATAACCGCAGGCTTTAAGTAAAAGTGCTTTGACATTTAGCATCGGATCTGTGTGCGGCCATTTTCCACCAGACGACAACAGAATTGTTCACTAAATCATGGGAGGAAGGGCTGATCTGCTTACATAATCTGGTTACATAATCTGGTTTGGCTGATGCGTCCATCAGAAGATTATATTTCTGTAAAACATCAACATGTCAAATTAAATCAAATATTATTATTGGTCACATACACATGGTTAGCATATGTTATTGCGAGTGTAGCGAAATGCTTGTAACATGTCAGTTTTAGGCTAAGGCTATGCTATATTTTGTTGCAATGTAGAAAATTATTACACACAAATAATGTAACATTTATGGACTCATTTATTGATTGCTTAAATAAATTTTAAAAATATAAATTTTACTGAATATTAAAACATACAATCTACCCGCAGCGAAGCAGCTCAACATTGACATGACATTCAGTCATCTAAAAGACTTCAATCCAGAGAGACCCACAGGAGCAACCAGGGTCAAGTGCCCAGCTCAAGGGCACGTCAAAAGATCTCTCACCAAGTCAAAACCGGGACCCGAACCAGCGACCTAGCAGCCACCGGCCCGAGATCCTAACCGCCAGGCCATCAACCATCCAAGACCACCCCACCCCAAAAAAACCTCTCCCTCTGTTGTCTCCAGTTCCACATCTCAACCCTCAGTTTCCCTCAGCCCATCCCAGCCATCTCTGCTGACCACCCTCTTTGTATTTCTACACGCCATACAGTATCTTTCAACTATGCTGTGATGTAACATTAAATTTGAATCTAATTTAATAGAATCCAGAGATTGCGAGTTAATGTTTTGAACAGTGACTGAACATGCCCTACTGGGCAGCAGCCACATCATTTTACATAATAAAACAAAATGGCTGCCATGGCAGTGAAACCACAGTTATGAGCTCCTCCTCCTGTTTGTCAACTAGTACCTGTCTGAAATTGTGGATATGGATGAATAAACTGGACAGAGTGTTGAAATGATTCGAGATAGACATAGCAGTAAGATTACTTTTGATCTGTGATTTTTCACTTCACCATCAAAGCTCCTCCTACAACGTCGCAGTTAAATTAAATCACCATGGGGGGAAATTCAGCAGCCATTTTAAAATCCTCCTGGAGGCTTAATAGTTCAGGCTCTAAATTAGACTGAACTGAATTCACTTTTCAAAATGTAAGACTATTTTACAGACTGTATTACAGACCATTTTACTTTATTTTAGCACTGACTTTTTGAGTGTTATTCAAATTCAATGTCGGTAAGCCAGTGTGGCTTCAAAAACAACATTGTTGATATCACAGCAGAGGGTCAATGATCAGAGATGAATTGTGTAATGGTGGTCGTGGAGTTAAGGTGTCTGCTCTGACAAAACCCTCAAGAAAATAAATAGCGCAAAACAAAAACATAAATTGTAATCTGTAACAACGGGAATAAATGTTGATAAATTAAAGTTATGAATTCAACAAAACAACAAGATTTAACAAATCATTTGCAAGGTGATTTCCTGTAGATTTCCTGCATGGTGCTTGTCAAGGTCAGATAGAATAAGGGTGGTGGAGCCGACACTCTGTAGGGTTAGCCAGCCATGTTGTCTCATAGCCATTCATGATCCAACAACACCAAAACAAAATGGAGGTAACTCAGGCAGTCAGGGCAGGTTACTTACTTCTCCTCCACCAACTGTTTTTGGTACTCCTCATACTCCTCGCGTGTCATCCCTGCTGCTTTGGCCGGGTCTGCAGGGGCCGCCTCCGCTTCCTCCTCTCCTCCACCCATAGGATTCAAACCAGCCAGCGGGTTAGGCATCATGGTCTTGATTAGGAACATCTTGATCCCCTATAGAGTTCTGCTGTACTAGGATATACAGATATTATATTATTGGTAAATAGGACTAGTTGTTTCTCTGGCTTCTACCGTTGGGTTGGGATTGCTAGCGATTGGTTAAGTCCAATGGGATCCTGTATATTCTGTCTAGCTAACCTGTGCTGCTGCTTGGGTGTGTAATGAAGGATGCACTGACGGCTAGGGAACAGACACCAACAACAAAAAATACGGTCAGCCGTAATCTGGATTAAACCTCACTACAGCCCCACGATGCTAAGAGGCAGATGGCCTGGTTTTCCGCCTCTATTTTTAACACACAACTTTAAGGATTGATATTGATAAATGGGACAGGTGAAATCAATGACAGTATTGGTGTATAGCACAATGCAAAGGTCACAGTCAAATTTTGGGGATTTCAAGATCCCAAGACATTCTTGCTCTCCTGTCACATTAGTTGTTGCTTCCACCCGCCTACTGCTAGTTAATCACATTACTGAACAAGGTTTGGCCCCTCCCATCTATTCCTGGATGAGTTGGGGGGAGGGGGAGTTGAGGCTGGAGGAGCGGAGGGTGTGGGGGGGGGGGGGGGGGCTGAGGGCTGGGGAGCTGAGGGTGGGGGGAGGAGGGGAGGAGTGGGGAGCTGAGGGCTGGGGGAGCTGAGGGGGGGGAGGAGGGGAGGAGTGGGAGCTGAGGGCTGGAGGAGCTGAGGGCTGGAGGAGCTGGAGGGGGAGCTGATGGGGGAGAGCTGAGGGCTGGGGAGCTAAGAGGTGGGGGGAGGGGAGCTGAGGGCTGGAGAGCTGAGGGTGTGGGGGGAGCTGAGGGCTGGAGGAGCATGAGGGGGAGCTGAGGGCTGGAAGGAACTGGGGGGAGCTGAGGGGGGGGGGGGGGCTGAGGCTGGAGCGAGCTGGAGGGGGAGCTGGTGGGGCTGATGGGGGGAAGCTGAGGGCTGGAGGAGCTGAGGGTGGGGAAGCTGAGGGCTGGAGGAGCTGGGGGGAGCTGAGGGGAGAGTTGAGGGCTGGAGGAGCTAAGAGTGGGGGAGGGGGAGCTGAGGGCTGGAGGAGCTGAGGGTGGGAGCTGAGCGGGCTGGAGGACTGGGGGGAGCTGAGGGCTGGAGGAACTGGGGGGGAGTGAGGGGGGGGGGGGCTGAGGGCTGGAAGGAGCTGGAGGGGGAGCCTGGTGGGCTGATGGGGGAGAGCTGAGGGCTGGAGGAGCTGAGGGGAGCTGAGGGCTGGAGGAACTGGGGGGGGCTGAGGGCTGGGGAACTGGGGGGTGAGGGATGGAGGAGCTGAGGGTGGGGGGAGCTGAGGTGGGGGGCGGAGGGGAGGGCTGGAGGAACTGGGGGGGAGCTGGAGGGGGAGCTGAGGGCTGGAGGGGGCTGAGGGTGGGGGGGAGCTGAGGGCTGGAGGCTGTGGGGGAGCTGAGGGCTGGAGGAATCTGTGAGGAAGCTGAGGGCTGGAGGAACTGTGAGGGAGCTGAGGGCTGGAGGAACTGTGAGGAGCTGAGGGCTGGAGGAACTGTGAGGGAGCTGGGGCTGGAGGAACTGTGAGGGAGCTGAGGCTGGGAGCTGGGGGGAGCTGAGGGGGTGGGGGCTGAGGGCTGGAGGAGCTGGGGGGCTGAGGGCTGGAGGAGCTGGAGGGGGGCTGGAGGGCTGGAGGTGCTGAGGGGGGGGAATGAGGGCTGGAGGAGCTGAGGGCTGGAGGAACTGTGGGGAGCTGAGGGCTGGAGGAACTGGGGGAGCTGAGGGGGTGGGGGCTGAGGGCTGGAGAGCTGGGGGGAGCTGAGGGGGTGTGGGGGCTGAGGCTGGAGAGCTGGGGGGGCTGAGGGCTGGAGGAGCTGGAGGGGGGGGGGGGGTGGGAGGGCTGGAGGAGCTGAGGGCTGGAGGAACTGCTGAGGGCTGGAGGAACTGTGGGGGAGGAACTGAAGGCTAAGAAACCTTTATATAACAGCATGAAGAATAACACAACGTACTTTTGTGTACAGAGTGTGCAGAATGCAGGGTTGTATACTTTCATATTCTTTTCATCAAACGCTGATGTTCTTTATAATTGGTATGAAATTACAGACAGACAAGCTGAATTGTATAACCATAGCATTTGCCTTTTTCTATAGCTACACTGTTGTTTGCAGTTAGCTGTACTGTGCTGTACTGTACTGCGTTGCACTCTGCTATACAGTACTGTGCTGTGGCGGGGAGACGGGCGAAGGAGGCAGTTTCCTGTGATAGAAGTGTCATTATCTCTTATTTATGATGAGTGACACTGCAACAATGCAGTCTGACAATAACAGATTACGGTGAGCATCTCAAATATACCCTATTCCGTTTGAGGGAGGAGAGAAAGAGAAAGAGAGCAAGAGAGAGGAAACTAATGGCAGAACGTACAGTGCTTTCGGAAAGTTTTCAGACCTCTTGACTTTTTCCACATTTTGTTACGTTACAGCCTTATTCTAATATGGATTAAATAAATACAAATCCTCATCAATCTACACACAATGCCCCATAATGACAAAGTGATTTTTTTTTTGCAAATGTATTAAAATTGAAAAACAGAAATACCTTATTTACATACGTTTTCAGTCACTTTACTATGAGACTCTAAATTAAGCTCAGGTGAATCCTGTTTCCATTGACCATCCTTGAGATATTTCTGCAACTAACTTGATTGGAGTCCACCTGTGGTAAATAAAATTGATTGGACATGATTTGGAAAGGCACACACTTGTCTATATAAGGTTCCACAGTTGACAGTGCATGTCCGAGCAAAAACCAAGCCGTGAGGTCGAAGGAATTGTTTGTAGAGCTCCGAGACAGGATTGTGTCGAGGCACAGATCTGTGGAAGGGTACCAAAAATGTCTGCAGCATTGAATGTCCCCAAGAACACAGTGGCCTCCATCATTCTTAAATGGAAGAAGTTTGGAGCCACCAAACTGCCTCCTTCGCCCGCCTTTGGAGCATTTGCCCACTGAAGTCAGTTACAACATACTGTATATGATATTTTTTTTTTTTTTTTTTTTTTTTAAAGGTTATTCAACTATTAATTACCAAAATTACGAAGAGTCCGGTAACTGTGTTAAATTACCGGTAGCTTTGCAACCCTACCTATACCTCACCACTGGCACACAGAGTTGTTCTCTCTCACATAAGGCCCAGCATAATGTCCTCTGATCTGTCAGAGGCTATTATTGCTGGACACCAGCCTACCATGCCAGAGACACCAGTCTACTGTAGAGACACCAGACTACCATGCCTCCCTTAGACCAAACCTTGACCAGACTAAGCACTAAGCCATGCATTAAGCTAATGTCTTTAAAAAGGGATCCTGATCAAAAGCGACAGGATGACAGTCTGGTCCCAGATCTGTTTGCGCTATCTTGCCAACTACTTTGATGAGTTACAATGAGTTGGCAAGACAGCACAAACAGATCTGGGACCAGGCTAGAAGGTCAAATTTAACAACAATTAGGCAACTTTTTTAATTCCTGAAAACCAAAATGTAAACAATAGGATGGCATACAGGAACAAAGACAAAAATGTTGGTTTTGTTTTTTGTTTATGTAAATTGCTTGAGAAGAAAAAAGAAAAATGCCAGATTGGCATGTTTCAACCATTCAAGAAGACACACATATTGGACACCCACTCTGGGTTTTCTTCAACACAGTTCAAAATTCATACAAAATTGCACATTTATTAAATCCACAGTTTTCCAAGCTATGTGAATGGGCATACGGTGTTTTTGTTTTCTGAGAGTGGGAACTTATCAAAAACCAGTCGAAAGATCAGAATATCACCCAACGACTTGTCAAAATACTGTATAGAATATATTACATCATATTTGGAATCTTTTAACAAAATGTCCCACACGAGCATTCATTCACATACCCTAAACATAATATCAGATCAAATTAAAACTAAGAAATTAAAAAAGAAACTTCTCAAACAAAATCTAATTTTCAAGTACAATAATTTACAATTTTGAAAAACAAAACCAAACCAAAATAACCAGCAAAATGAACAGTCCCTCATTTACATATTGGCATGATATTGATGAATATTTCATCAAAAGAATTTCTTTGCTGCTGCTTCTTGTTGACTTCTGTAGAGGGAGAAGAAAGAGAGAAAGAGATGAGAGAGAGAGTTGAAATTGAGAGGAGAGAAAAAGAGATGAGTTATGACAAACATTTGATTTTTTAAATGTATTAGTTATACTATTTATTTATTATTGCTCTTACTTGTACATAATGTAGCTGAAGAACAGGACTGATTGGATGACCACAAAGACCAGGAAGTGTGTGGTACCCAAACAGGAAGGCATTGGAGGAGGGTCAGGGCAGTTCATCACCTGCTTTTCACTGGGGTTCTACATGCAGCATAAGACACAAAAATATACTGTAAAAATCTATATTCCTCATGTCCTCGTTCCTTCCAGTCTTCTCAAAACACATTGGAGGAGAAGGTCTGAGGGAAAAGGACCATGGATCTTCTCTTCCAATGTGGTTGGCGAAGGAGGCGAAGGTCGAGGAATCAGGAAAAGACTTCAGAAAGACGTGTGGAGAACCGCTGAGATTTACAGTCAAATAAGTTATTGACAAACCCCATTGCGCGTGATGAGGTGTTCGATGTTCTTCTTGACCACGTGTAGATGTTCCTTGATGTCGTTGAAGTGTTGGACCGTCTCATACATCCCCATGCCTACTGCGTTGCCCTGATGCTGGCTGGCACCAATCTGTTTCAGAGACTCATAGAACGAGTTTCTGAGGAGAAAAACAAACAAACAAACAAACAAACAGAAGAGTCAGATCTATCTCACTGTTGAACACAGCCCAAGCTGCAGTAGAAACATAAATAGGATAGGAAAAATTCTAACATTTTCTACATCAGCACACCAGAAAGGGTAGCGAAGAAAAACCTCAGCCCGTGGTAAACAACATCTGAAGTAGGCGACAACATTAAACCAGGAATGAATTTCAGCTAATACAGAATGAAGAGGATTAATTGAATATGTCTTCCTATACCTAAATAATCTAAATAAGGTATGTGAACTTGAAGTCTAGGTATTTGGAAGATGATTGAATTAAGGTTGGAGGACATGTTTTCCCTATGATAGTGTGTCAAATCAAATCAAAAGTTGATTGGTTGCGTACACAGATGTTAATCGCTGCTAGCTCCAACAGTGCAGTAATGCCTAGCAATAAAAACAGTACACATAATCTAGATACAAAACAACCTGATATATAGGATGAGCCATGACTACAATACAGCATATACATATAAAGTGGGTAAAACAGTATGTAAACATGATTAAAGTGACCAGTGTTACATGACTATGTAGATAGGGCAGCAGTCTCTAAGGTGCAGGGTAGAGTACCGGGTAGTACCCGGCTAGTACCAGCGACTGACGTTCAGGGCAGGGTACTGGGTGAAGGCCAGCTAGTAGTGACTGTTTAACAGTCTGGATGGCTTGGAGATTGAAAAACATCTTCTATCTCTCGGTCCCAGCTTTGATGCACCTGTACTGTCTACTCCCTCTAGATGAAGTGAGGGTGTGAATGTGTGACTCAGACTGACAGACAGGTTTATCCATGTGGTAAAGCTATTGGACAGTTCTCTGGGAACAATGCCCAGACCACTAATCCTGATTAAAAAGAAGAAGATGAGGCAGAGAAGGTGGGCCAGCACAGGTGACCACAACACACAGACCGATACACTACACACACACTGCATGTGTCCTTTAAATGGTGCATACGTTATATTATATATTTTATGTTATACAAATCGTATCCTTTTTTTATTTTTTATTATCCAAAATCCTTCATTCAAATATATATACACACATACATACATACATACATACATACAGTATCTATATCCAGTATCTATGAATATCCAGTATCTATGAATATCCAGTATCTAGATCTCTATATCTATCTATCTTGTACCACCTATCCACCTCTAGACAATATTGTGCGAAACAAAAAAGTTTGTGAGAATGGCTGGATCACAGCTCCTCCACTCCAAAAGTTTGAAGAGAAATGACTGTAAACATACTGTAATTAACAATTTATCTTAATATTAATGAATCTTAATATTACAGTGAATAGACCAAATTCATCCTTAATTTTCCTTTGTATTCAAAAGGCCATTCATCCTCCAACCCAAAAAGATCACGAATAAAGATTAATTTAGCAATCTCCTCTAAAAACACACTGCTAACCCAGATATTCCGTATCATAATATACTGTATTCGCAATCTAGCAAAGTTACATTATAGACATAATGTACTGACACGACTTATAACTAAGACCATAAGTATTCATTTTAGCCAAAGGAAAATTTAGGATATGTAATCTCTTAAATGGGTAGTGATGCATGTGTCAGTTTAATGAGTTGACAATATTCCTGGACAGGGCCGGATAAAGAAATCATACGGGCTTTGTTTAAAAAATATATATAATTGTTAGCAGTAGTGTTGAGCGATTAACCAAAATTTCTGTTATTTGTCCGTTTTTAAACAACTAATTGACCTACATCGGTTAAATTATTTGAATTCCATTTTGTTCTGTTTTTTTATTTTCTTCCTGTGAGCTCAACGAGCATATTACCAGAGTTTCTCTAGAGATCAGATCCAGCCTGAACTGTGTAATGTAGTAAGGAGTTGTTTAAACACCACTTTAAAATGTGTACATGACACTGCAACAAAATTAAGACGACTTCGAGTAGTAAGACATGTATAAAAGCAACAGATACCATTAAAACCTCTCTAGGCTAGGGGGCGGTATTTTCACGTCCGGAGGAAAAGCGTGCCCAAAGTAAACTGCCTGCTACTCAGGCCCAGAAGCTAGGATATGCATATTATTAGTACTCTAAACACTCGGAAGTTTCTAAAACTGTTTGAATAATGTCTGTGAGTATAACAACTTATTTGGCAGGCGAAACCCCGAGGACAAACCATCCAGGAATTTTTGTTGTTGTTGAGGTGACAGTGATTTCAATGTGGATCTAGATTTCTAAAGGCACTTGCTTGCAGTTCCTATCACTTCCACTGGATGTCAACAGTCTTTAGAAATTGGTTGATGTTTTTCCTTTGTGTAATTAAGAAGTAGGGCTGTTCAGAACAAGGGTCGAGTCTAGTGTACTGTTTGCTAGGGGCGTGCGACATGAAAGCTCGCTCCACTTTGTTTTTATCCGCTATTGAACACAGTTTATCCCGTCTTAAATTTGATTGATTAGTTACGTAAAAGAATACCTAAAATTGTATTAGGAAAGTTGTTTGAAATGTTTGGACAAAGATTACAGGTAACTTATTAGATATTTTGTAGTCATGTTGCGCGAGTTGGAACTGGTGATTTTCTGGATCAATGCGCCAAATAAATGGACATTTGAGATATAACGACGGAATTAATCGAACAAAAGGACCATTTGTGATGTTTATGGGACACATTGGAGTGCCAACAGAAGAAGCTCTTCAAAGGTAAGGCATGAATTATATCGTTATTTCTGAGTTTTGTGTCGCGCCTGGCGGGATGAAATATGATTGTCTGTATTTGTTTGATGGGGTGCTGTCCTCAGATAATAGCCTGGTTTGCTTTCGTCGTAAAGCCTTTTTGAAATCTGACACGGTGGCTGGATTAACAAGAAGTAAAGCTTTAATTGTGTATTGCACTTGTGATTGTATGAAAGTTAAATATTTCTAATAATTTAATTTGAATTTGGCGCTCTGCCATTTCACCGGATGTTGTCAAATCGATCCCGTTAACGGGATTTGATCCCTAAGAAGTTTTAATACGAAGGGGCTAGATGCGTCTTATATGGTGAGGTACCGAGTGGCTAGGACAGGCAAGTCCCATACTATTGTGGAGGACTTAATTCTTCCTGCTGCCGCGGATATGGTTAGTACAATGCTGGGGGAAAATAACAAAAAAAACGATACTGACAATGACGCCATCAAACAACACTGTTTCACGATGCATCAGTGACATGGCAGGAGATGTTTTGAAACAATTACTGCTTCACATACAAGCCAGTGAATTTTATGCGTTACAGCTGGATGAGTCAACACGTGGCGGGCATGGCACAGCTCCTGGTATATGTCCGTTACGTTTATGGGGGGGGTCAATTAAGGAAGACATCCTCTTCTGCAAACTACTGCAAACTAGGACAACAGGAGAGGATATTTTTTAAGTACTGGACAGCTTTGTGACATCAAAAGGACTTTGGTGATCAAGATGTGTTGGTATCTGTACTAATGGCGCAAAAGCCATGACGCGGTGACATTGTGGAGTGGTAACGCGCGTGAAAGCAGTTGCTCCCAACGCCATTTGGATACACTGCAGCATCCACTGAGAGGCTCTTGCTGCCAAGGGAATGCCCGACAGCTTGAAAGACATTTTGGACACTACAATGAAAATGGCTAACTTTGTTAGAGCAAATGCCCCTGAACTCTTGTGTATTTTCTGCACTATGCAATGATATGGGCAGTGACCATGTAACGCTTTTACAACATACAGAAGTGTACTGGTTATCAAGGGGCAAAGTATTAACTATTTATTTATTTTTTTCAATTGAGAGACGAGCTTCAAGTTCTTTACTGACCATAATTTTCACCTGTCTGACCGCTTGCATGATGACGAGTTTCTCACACGACTGGCCTATCTGGGTGATGTTTTTTCTCACCTGAATGATCTGAATCTAGGATTACAGGGACTCTCCGCAACTATATTCAATGTGCAAGACAGAATTGAGGCTATGATTGTGTGAAAATGTAATTTATATCAGAAGCCACTGCCAGATTTCTGGATTGAGCTGGGCTCAGATAATCATGCCTTGGCAAAAGGCACGGATGCCCTTTGCAACCACGTACCTATGTGAGAGTGGATTCTCGGCCCTCACTAGCATGAAAACTAAATACAGGCACAGAATGTGTGTGGAAAATGATTTAAGACAGACTCTCTCCAATACAACCCAACATTGCAGAGTTATGTGCATCCTTCAAGCACACCCTTCTCATTAACCTGTGGTGAGTTAACACATTTCAATGAACAAATAAGGTTTTATATGTAAGATGGTTAAATAAAGAGCAAAATGATTGATTATTATTATATTATTTGTGCCCTGGTCCTATAAGAGCTCTTTGTCACTTCCCTCTAGCCGGGTTGTGACAAAAACTCACTCATTCTATTGTTTAATAAATGTATTGTATACTGTGTGTGGGGCAGGCTTACAATGATGGCAAAAAAAACTATTTGAGAGTGCGCTGACCCTGGTGCTAGAGGTAGAACGAGGCTGGAGGATGAATGTTTGAAGGGGTACAGGACTATAAAAAAATAATAATTGGGAACCGCTGATCTAAGTGATTGATAGTTGGTATTCAGCAGTCATAAAACATATGCCTTATTTACTTTGAAGAACTACTAAAATAGTGATTTTGTCAGAAAGCAGCTCTAGAGGTGATGATGACTTGGAATGAAATAATAAAGTAATTAAATAAAACACGTGTATATTACAACAACTGAAATATTGTATTAAAGTAAAGTGAATAAATGGTTAATAAGTGTAATGGTCAGTCACTACCACCATGTGGTCTTGTATTAACTGGTTAATTCTGTGTTACAGCATTACACCCAAATAATCGAAACAGAAATACCCAAAAAATATTTTTGAACAATCCAACCAAAATGCATTTTTCTGGCATGGTTTAGGTCCACTTGTAGAATCTAAGCCAAAACCCCTATGTTTGTGTTTTTTATTAACCAGTTACCCAATCAAGTCAGGGCCCACCCTAGTTACCCACGTGGGCACCCTTACCACTTCCCCTCCCCCCGATCTGATGATACTCATTGAGAGCGGACTTCTGAATCCTCCTGTGATTGGCGGTTGCAGATTTTTATTTATTTATTTATTTATATATATATATATATATATATATAAATAAATAAATAAATAAATACACATTTTCTAATTATTTTATTCATTTTTGCTGCTTCTTGGGCCCCCATGGACCTGGCAGCTTCAACCCCAGTAAGCCCCTGCATTAATCCAGCCCTGCTCCTGGACAGAGAGTGAGAGGGTGGCAGGAAAGCTGGTAGGAGAGAGACAGTACGGTCTGGATTTTAACCCACGCCAACACAGGTGCTCTGAAGGCATTGGCACAAATCGGTAGAACACCCAAGGCAACACAGAAACAATTTGAATGATAGTGCGAGTTTCCTACAGTTTCGGTTTTGTTAAGTCCAGCCAAAAGTCCCCTCCAGAGCTAAGAAAAGACAGCAAACGTACTGTAATGAACAATATATAATCTTAATGTCACAGGGAACGGTCCAAAGTCAATCTCTAAATCCTCTTTAGGATCTTCCCAAAAGGCCATTTATCCTTAACATCAGAAACAAAATCTACCATTAACAAAAAAAGGACATGATTGCTGAATTAATCCCATGTTCTTAACCCAGATGTACAGTATCTTAATAAAAACAACTTAAGAGAAATATTATAGATCATATTCAATACCAAGGTTTAAAAACAGAAAAAATGTATTCACACTTTTTATAAATAATACCAAAAGTATTGACCTTAGCCGAGGGCAAATTTCAGATTGGGAATATCTCAAATGTGTTGTGATGGTGGCCAAGCGGTGTAAGCCGCAGCCTCCAGCACACGTCTATGGTGTCGGCATGGGTCTGAATCCTGCCTACTGCCCTTTGACACAAAGTTCTCTTTCCCCACTGTCATCATCTCTCTGTTCAATAAAARTCATGAAAAAAAAAAAATMRAAWAAAAAACATTACAGTGCATTCGGAAAGTATTCATACCCCTMGACTTTTTCCACTTTGTTACGTTACAGCCCTATTCTAAAATGGATTCATTCACCTTCCAACAGGACAACGACACTAAGCACACAGCCAAGACAATGCAGGAGTGGCTTCGGGACAAGTCTCTGAATGTCATTGAGTGGCCCAGGCAGAGCCCGGACTTGAACCCAATCAAACATCTCTGGAGAGACCTGAAAATAGCTGTGCAGCGACACTCCCTATCCAACCTGACAGAGCTTGAGAGGATCTGCAGAGAAGAATGGGAGAAACTCCCCAAATACAGGTGTGCCAAGCTTGTAGCGTCATACCCAAGAAGACTTGAGGCTGTAAATCACTACCAAAAGGTGCTTCAACAAAGTACTGAGTAAAGGGTCTGAATACTTATGTAAAATGTCATAKTTAAAGTTTTCCMATTTGTAATAAATCTGCAAAAAAATWAAATGTTTAACTGTTTTTGCTTTGTCATTATGGGGTATTGTATTTGAATAACGCTGTAACGTAAAATCAGGAAAAAGTCAAGGAGTCTTGAAACTTTCCAAATGTACTGTTGTACATGGGTTGTGATGGATTTGTCAGTTTACAATACYCCTTTCTCTGTGAAATGATTTGYTGGTTAGGGATTTAACCTTAACCARTATAACACATGGTATTGTCTATTGAAACCATCATATTTTTTTAAATTACATTGTGGCTTCTGTAAACGTGCAATCAAAAAGTGCCCATGTTGAGAAAATGTGCAAAATGCAGAAGTTAGTGGCGTGTATCAAAAGAGCAGAATAAGACTCAGTTGACATTTTAATAAAGAGAACAAGATCACGTTTCTGATTAAATTACWTTTTTTTTTATAATGTATTATTACTAACAGGAGGGGTACGTCTTTTCCTATTAATATCGTCTTAAGATGATTACAAGCCAAAAACACTTGACAAATGAAAGCAATTGGAAGGCTGTAAGTATATAGGTCTAGGGGGGAACTGCGACATCAAGAAAGCAATCAGAAGGAGCCCGTGTTTTGTATCTGTGTATGAAGGATGTATTTAAAGACTGATGTCAAATCCTCMAAGGACAAATGGTGCCCGAGATGTTTCCTTTCCTTGCAGCCAACCCAGGGCCACATGGCACAGAGCACACAGCTGAGGGATGGTCAGACAGTAGAAGACATTTGTATAAACAAAATCCAATTTGTTTCTCAAAATTAAGAAGCAGGCAAATCTCCCTCGAGAAAGTAAGTGAACATTTATTAAAACTGTGAGTCTAATCTTTATCTTGTCCAAGTGACCCATTTATGAGAAAGCCCTTCTCAGATCAGAGAACATAATTTACCAGAGACTAACAGTAAGACGAGGTCAATCATATAATCATAATTCACATCTCTATAGACGGGGTCAAGACCTTAACGAGGGCATAATAATCTACTAGATTATAATCCCATATAGACCAATCAGGTTACTGCATTAGAGTCAGATGTACAGTATGTCTGTACTATGTTTGTATTGTCTTAATGTTGTGCCGGTTGGCTCGACTATAGAATGCATTCTTTGAAGTTCAATGTTGAATTCAAAATCTCCCTACCATCATATCTAAACCAATGTTAACGAAAATGTGCAAATCAACGTGGGAGGTACACAACACATTCCCCGCCTCTCGTCATGATCCGTCCAGCCATCCCAGAGAATCAGTATATCGGATTTTTGATGGGTCGTTAGCACTAGGGTCGTCAGATAATTATTTTGCCAAAACCTAGCTCAAATTCTAGACGTCGGATTAAAACAAATCTCCAGCATCCATAAGGTTACCATTAGACTTAGATCCATTTGGACTGATTAAGTTTGCAGGTGCAACAGTTWAAAAAAAAAATCTATTTACCACTCTCACATGCACAAATCTGCTCAATGAAAACCAACGATATGCTACCTTTTGGTAGCATTTCTGACAATGCTAACATCTTTTGGAGTCGAATCTCAGAGTTCTAAAACATTCGAGCAACTTGGTTGCTGCACAACAGTAGCAGCTTGCTAGTAGAAGGCTAGTTGGATGAGAAGCAAAAGGAAGGTCGCTAGCTAGCTCTGTATATTTTGCTACGGAAGGTTTTTCCTATGGCTGAAGACAGACATCTGTAGAAACTGCTGACCCTGGACACTTGCATGTAAATCAGAGCACAAATAACCTGGCGGACCTCCTTGGCTGCTATTATAGCCAGTTAGATGCACAATACTTTGGAAACGTTGGGAAAACTGCCACGCTGCTAATTCATGTATTGTAATGAAACAGCAGGGAGCAGGTCTCGAACCCTCGACATTCTAGCCCGAAATCCAGCGCGCTATCGACTGTGCCGCAAAAGCATGCTCGAACGGCAGAGTCGATTTCCGCGCTAATAAACCCAGGGCCGTCGATTTCCGCGCTAATAAACCCAGGGTCGTCGATTTCCGCGCTAATAAACCGAGGGTCGTCGATTTCCGCGCTAATAAACCCAGGGTCGTCGATTTCCGCGCTAATAAACCCAGGGCCGTCGATTTCCGCGCTAATAAACTCAGGGCCGTCGATTTCGGCGCTTATAAACCCAGGGCCGTCGATTTCGGCGCTTAGAACCCAGGGTCGTCGATTCCGCGCTAATAAACCCAGGGTCGTCGATTTCCGCGCTAATAAACCCAGGTCGTCGATTTCCGCGCTAATTAAACCCAGATCGTCGATTTCCGCGCTAATAAACCCAGGATCGTCGATTTCCGCGCTAATAAACCCAGGATCGTCGATTTCCGCGCTAATAAACCCAGGGTCGTTACACTATAATACATGCACACACCAGACAGACACATTGCTGTAAGAAGATCCAGAGTATATTCTATCCCTTACCATGTGTATTAATTCAGTACGCTCCTTCCTCTGTCAATTACATTTTCTTCACGTCATTATAAATCTGAATTTGCGCTGACTGATTAACACAGCGTCAAGTTACTTTTCAACGTGTTCCTGAAAACCTGAAGTCGCCCTCCACACGTAAAAAGAAGCAGAGGTGTGGGTTGCACACAGAGCATCTAGGTTAAACATCATAATGATTTTTTCCTGCGCGACCTGTGACCAGTCAAAATAAAAACACCATGCTTGCTAACTTGGTTTAGCTATGTGATAAAATGAAACTGTTTACAACTGTTTGACTTTTATTTAAAAAGAAATACCAAGCAAGAATGAAATAAAGTTCCATCAGTACTGAGTGAATGCCGTTCTGCATATGACTGTTGTACTGCGCCGTTACTTGTCTGCCTGCGGACCGCCCTTTCAGCTTGCACGATTCTTGCCATTCTCCTTCGACCTCTCATCAACAAGCAGTTTTTCCGCTCACAGGACTGTCGCTGACCGGATGTGTTTTGTTTGGTCGCACCATTCTCGGTAAACCCTAGACACTGTCGTGCGCGCAAAGCCCAGGAGGACGGACATTTCTGATACACTGGATCTGGCGTGCCTGGTAACCGACGATCACACCACGCTCAAAGTCGCTGACGTCACTTTGTTTTGCCCATTCTAACATTCAATAGAAAAGTAACTGAATGCATCGATGCCTCACGGTCTGTAGAAGCAATCCATTTTCATGAACGGGGTGGTGTACCTAATAAACTGGCCACATTTGTTGCTGTTTTACTTTAGTGCCTTATTGCAAACAGGATACATGTTTTGGAATATTTGTATTCTGTACAGGCTTCCTTTTCACTCTGTCAAATAGGTTAGTATTGTGGAGTAACTACAATGTTGTTGATCCATCCTCAGTTGTCATATCATAACCATTAAACTCTTAACTGTTTTGAAGTGCCCATTGACCTCATGGTAAAATCCCTGAGCGGTTTCCTTCCTCTCTGGCAACCGAAATATAAAAGATGCCTGTATGTTTGTATTGACTGGGAGTATTGATACACCATCCAAAGTGTAATTAATAACTTCATGCTCAAAGTCTGTTTGGAAAAAAATGGGAAACAGAGTTTAAACCCTTTATAATGAAGTTATTTTGATTTTTACAAATTATCGTTGAAAGACAGGGTCCTGTATATATAAACTCAGCAAAAAAAAGAAACGTCCCTTTTTCAAGACCCTGTCTTTCAAAGATAATTAGTAAAAATCCAAATAACTTCACAGATCATTGTAAAGGGTTTAAACACTGTTTCCCATGCTTGTTCAATGAACCATAAACAATGAATGAACCATAAACAATGAATGAACATGCACGTGTGGAATGGTCGTTAAGACACTAACAGCTTACAGACGGTAGGCAATTAACGTCACAGTTATGAAAACTTAGGACAATAAAGAGGCCTTTCTACTGACTCTGAAAAACATCAAAAGAAAGATGCCCAGGGTCCCTGCTCATCTGWGTGAACRTKCCTTAGGCATGCTGCAAGGAGGCATGAGGACTGCAGATGTGGCCAGGGCAATAAATTGCAATGTCSGTACAGTGAGACGCCTAAGACAGTCCTACAGGGAGACAGGACGGACAGCTGATCGTCCTCGCAGTGGCAGACCACGTGTAACAACACCTGCACAGGATCGGTACATCCGAACATCACACCTGTTGGACAGGTACAGGATGGCAACAACAACTGCCCGAGTTACACCAGGAACGCACAATCCCGCAGGTCCTCACCAGACATCAACGGCAACAACGTCGCCTATGGGCACAAACCCTCCGTCGCTGGACAAGACAGGACTGGCAAAAAGTGCTCTTCACTGTCGAGTCGCGGTTTTGTCTCACCAGGGGTGATGGTCGGTTTCTTTTTCTGCTGAGTTTTTATATATATATATATATATATACACATACATACATACCAATAGGGCCCCCTTCCTTGTGAGGCATTGGGAACCCTCCCTGGTCTTTGTGGTAGAATCTGTGTTTAAAATTCACTGCCCGACTGAGGGAGCTTACAGATAATTGTATGTGTGGGGTACAGAGATGAGACAGTCATTCAAAAATCATGTTCAACACTTACTGCACACAGAGTGAGTCTGTGCAACTTATTATGCGACGTGTTACTACGGAACTTATTTAGGTTTGCCATAACAAAGGGGTTGAATACTTATGGCTTTTAATTATTTTTAGTTAATTTGTTAAAATGTCTAAAAACATAATTTCACTTTGACATTATGGGGTATTGTGTGTAGTAGGCCAGTGACACAAAATTCAGGCTGTAACTAGGGTTGTTACGTGATCATATTACTGCCACACCGGTGGTCACAAGTCATGACGGCAGTCAAATTCCACGTGACCGTTTAGTCACAGTAATTAGGCTTCTCCAAGCTCAGATGCTGCTGATGGTCATTAGCAGCCTACCAAACTTGCTAACTGCCTGGTACTCAGCACTCTTTTGTCCCTCTAATCACTCTGACATCAACGAAAATCTAATCAGAAATCTAATCAAACACTTCATGAGATCCCATGAGCTCCTGTTGCTCAACGTTTCTATTGGCTATGCAATTTGAAAAGACTAATAGTTCATCAACATTTTAAGCTAAACGTTCTGATCTGTTGTGTCAGCCACATTGCTTTTAAATGGTTTTTCGGTGCTAGTGGTTGTATTAATTTGGGATCTATCACATCCCACAACTGTCTCAGACTTCTTTTTGGAATATATTTTCCCCCCCTCGCACAGAATAGGTAAACTTTTGTACTATGGGGGAAAATAGATTGACATAGGCTAGTGCTTTTGCTCGTGCAGCCTGAGCATAAAACAAAGAAGAGCTCATGACTTATGCGACTCCTTTCAAATCATGTCGCATCACGCAGCCTTAGAATGTATTAAAAAAATCAAAAACATATAGCCCAACATTTGTATCACAACTAAAGTTGCATAAATAAATCTAAATTAAACAAATAGGAGGATGTTTATTTGTTAACCGCTAACACAATAGCTGCACTCTCTCAATTTAGAGAAAACACCCTTTCTATTTTATTCAGCTATGTCCATTTGTATTCTTCATACTATTAAATTATAAATAATAACGGATTTTTAAGCAAATATTGTCTGCTAAATTAACTAGCGTAGCCCACAGCCATGTGGCATAGCCAGATCAGGGCCTAACATGAGGACAACTCAGCGTATGCTATTCTGTTCTTCTGAAATATATGAAGAAAATGTAATCTGTTTCTTTAGACCTGTCTAACAAAAAATATGCAAATATAGATATTCCAAAGGTCTGCATCAGTGGCTTGTAGGCTGTGTGTGGAAGCCAGGAGATGTTAAAGGTGTTTATGTTCATTAACGGTCAATTGCGGTGAGACCGGCAGTTATTTGCTTGACAATCACCAGCTGACAAAATGTTATATATGACTGCCAAAGCCCTAGCTGTAACACAATAAAATGTGGAAAGTAAAAGGGGTGTGAATACTTTGAAGGCACTGTATATACACTTTAACCGCATAATTCTACAGTTATGTAAAACTAGTCAAATAATAATAAATGAACACTAGTTAGCCTTAGTGATGATATTCATCAATATTGATATTGATCATGTCAAATTATTATTTTGGTAAGACTATTTGGATAGTCTGTAGAGCATCTACAGATGGACTATCTACACACGATCAGTAACCTTAACAAGCAGTTGCTTATCAACAGACGATCATACGATAAACAAACTATCTGTAGAGCATTTACTGATGGAATATCTGAACTATCCAAAATAAGGTGTCATCATTATTTTCTACTAGCGAGAGACTTTTCTTGGAATATGGCTCTCTCTCCCCCCATTATCGTTGAATATTTTGTTTGTGTGATCTGATCTGTCCGTCTACACCTTCTCTCCAAAAGCACCTTACATATCATAATACTTAAGAACAAAATATGTTATTGTTATTCGTCAATGGAAAAGAAAAACAATTGATGTAATTAATGTTTGACAAAGAACGGAGATTCTCATCTTTCATCAGGATTAAGTTACACCATCAAACCTATATTTGTATCGACAGCCTCTAACAAAAGCCTAACACAGAGTTTTAATCTGTATTATCCTAAGTTCATATGAAAAGCCTGGGAGGCTGACAGAACTATCTAAAGAATAGGGACATTTACATGTACGGTGCATTCGGAAAGTATTCAGACCCCTTTGACTTTTTCCACATTTTGTTACGTAACAGACTTATTCTAAAACGGATGAATTAGCTTTTTCCCCTGCTCATCATTCTACACAAAATATCCAACAACAACAAAGTGATAACAGGTTTAGAAAATGTTGCTCATTTATTAAAAATATCACATTTTACATAAGTATTCAGACCCTTTTCTATGAAACTCAAAATCGAGCTCAAGTGCATCCTGTTTCCATTGATCATCCTTGAGATGTTTCTACAACTTGATTGGAGTCCACCTGTGGTAAATTCAATTGACTGGACATGATTTGGAAAGGCCCCCACCTGTCTATATAAGGTCCCACAGTTGACAGTGCATGTCAGAGCAAAACCCAAGCCATGATGTCAAAGGAATTGTCCGTAGAGCACCGAACTAGGTTTGTGTTGAGGCACAGATCTGAGGAAGGGTACCAAAATATTTCTGCAGCATTGAAGGTCCTCAATAACATAATTTTTAAATGGAAGAAGTTTGGAACAACCAAGACTCTTCCTAGAGCTGGCCGCCTGGCCAAACTGAGCAATTGGGGGAGAAGGGCCTTGGTCAGGGAGGTGACCAAGAACCCGATGGTCACGCTGACAGAGCTCCAGAGTTCCTCTGTGGAAATGGGAGAGCATTCCAGAAGGACAACAATCTCTGCAGCACTCCACCAATCAGGCCTTTATGGTAGCGGCCAGACGGAAAGGCACATGACAGCCCACTTGGAGTTTTCCAAAAGGCAGCTAAAGGACTCTCAGACCATGAGAAACAAAATTCTCTGGTCTGATGAAACCAAGATTGAACTCTTTGGCCTGAATGTCAAGCGTCACGTCTGGAGGAAACCTGGCACTATGCCTACGGTGAAGCATGGTGGTGACAGCATCATGCTGTGGGGAGGTTTTTCAGAGGCAGGGACTCGGAGACTAGTCAGGATCACGGGAACGATGAACGGAGCCAAGTACAGAGAAATCCTTGATGAAAACCTGCTCCAGAGCGTTCAGGATCTCAGACTGGGGTGAAGGTTCACCTTCTAACAGGACAAAAACCCTAAGCACACAGCCAAGAAAACGCAGGAGTGGCTTTGGGCCAAGTCTCTGAATGTCCTTGAGTGGCCCAGCCAGAGCCCGGACTTGAATCCAATCGAAGGTCTCAGTAGAGAAGAATTGGAGAAACTCCCCAAATACAGGTGTGCCAAGATTGTAGCGTCATACCCAAGAAGACTTAAGGCTGTAATTGCTGCCAAAGGTGCTTCAACAAAGTACTGAGTACAGGGTCTGAATACTTATGTAAAATGTGATATTTCCATTTTTATTTATACATTTGCAAAACAATAATTTTTTTGCTTTGTCATTTTTGGGGCATTGCGTGTAGATTGACGAGGGGGGGAAAAAACTATTTAATACATTTTAGAATAAGGCTCTAATGTGACAAAATGTGGAAAAAGACAAGGCGTTTGAATACTTTCAGAACGCACTGTCATCTCTAGTCTATGGACTAGGAATGACAGCACTATATGATTTGTTTTTTAACCTGGCCACCGTTTCCACACGCTAACATTTTAGCATTTGTGGCACAAATGCAATTTATTATCATTTTTAATGCTTAATTTCCCAAACGATCTATAAGTAAAAAGTAAGCATTTGGAAACAGTAGCCAGGTAATCAAACCAAAGAATAGAATGCTGTCAAACCTTGTCAATAAACTGCTTAAAAAGGGTCAGGAAACCAATATGCAATTGTTAATTTGGGTGTACTATTGCTTTAATCTATTAGAACCTGAAAATATCGACATATTTAGGAAACAATGGCTACATCAAGTAACGGAAATATATAACGGTTAAGCTATATGTTATATCGTCTCAAAGAACTGACAAGGTCCATGTTAGAAAACAATCATGATGTTATCAGAAAAAACAAAATAAAATAAAAAAACATTTATTCATTCGTCCTCTAGTCTAGAATGCAGCTCGGATGCTCGATAAAGGAAAGAACCGCCCACCAGACTCCCCAGCTCATATCCTCATGCACAAAACACAGCGAAAGTCAGCAAACAAAAGATGAACATAAATATGGATTAGGGATGAGCTCCTGGGGAGATAAGGTGTCTATCCCACTGGGGGGGGGGGGTGTAGTGGAGGAGGTTTAAGGTATCATAGACTTGGGGGCTTGTAGTTAAGGTATCATAGTAAATCCTACAGACAAGCCAGGAGGGGGATTTCAGACTGGGAAGCAAGAGACAAAAAAAATAGCAGATTATTGGGTCTAGGCTGAGACACCTGCAGCAGCGGAGTATTGTATTGTGAGATTAAATATGAGATTTAATAAGGATTTATTTATGGCCTTGATTGAAAAACAATAGCTTGTTTGTCTGGAATATCAGATCGTACTGTGTGTGATAAATACAGTTAAAGAATAATAACAAAACAACAATCGCTGTTACGGTACCCACCTCAACTCGTTCAGGTTCCTCAGTACTTCCTGTTGTGTTGCAACCACCACACCCATCTCTTGACTCGGAGCCTGAAGAATTCAATAAACATAACAATTATTAAAACATGTCATGATTCTTTTTAGTAAAATTATTAAACTTCAGTATGTGGCTCTATTGATTTGAACAATATACTGTATGTGTGTGTGTGTATGTATGTGCGCTCGTGGTCTTCCTAGACTTCCTACCTGTCCCACCTGTCCTCCAGACTCCCCTTGGCGCTTGGAGATCTCGTCGGTAGCCACGGATACGTAGCGCCGCTGTTCGTCCAGGATCACGGCCAGCTGATGGTGAAGCTGCTTGATCTCCAGATGGATCCGGTTCTGGCCCTCAAACACTTGGCGGATCTCTCTGTCGTTCACAGTCTCATACATGTCCTCAACTACACAGATCAGACAGAAGGACGTCTTATTAGCATCTAGTATTAGCATCTGGACATATCCAACCCCCCCCCACAATTTTCCCGCTAATTTCCTGTAATTCGACAAATTGTTCTATAGGAGGGAGGTAAATGTTTGCAGTTTTTAATATGATAACTGATTATGAAAAATGGGTCGGTAATTCGACCATGATTACTTCAAGTTCAAATAACTGTCCGCTAGACTAACTTAACAATCTAAAAACAGCTGACATGAAATAATTGAGTGACTGCTGATGCATGACTAATTTCCAAATCGTACCTTGTGTATTCTAACTGTCAACAGTAAGCTGAAACCTTGACTGACCTCTTACTGTTGAGAGTTATATAGAGGAAAAGTATTCAGACCTGTTGACTTTTTCCACATTTGGTTATGTTTACAGCCTTATCCGAAAATTGATTAAATTGTCCCCCCCCCCCCATTAATTTACACACAATAGCCCTTAATGTAAAGCAAAAACAGGTTTGGACATTTTTGCAAATGTATAAAAAAAATAGAAATATCATATTTACATAAGTAAATCTAGATGGCCAGGATGATATATAAGACTAAGGCTATTGATATATATCTCTATCTACAAGGGTTTTTATTTTTACTATTTGTACCTTGTAGAATCATAGTGAACATAAGATGAAATAACACATGGAATCATGAAGTAACCAAAAAAAGTGCTAAACAAATCAAAATCTATTTTACACTTGAAGAAACGTTCAAAGTCCTTGAAATTTTCCACATTGACTGACCTTCATGTCTTAATGATGGACTGTCGTTTCTCTTTGCTTATTTGAGCTGTTCTTGCCAAAATATGGACTTGGTATTTTACCAAATAGGGGTGGTATACAGAATATAGCCCTACCTTGTCACAACACAACTGATTGGCTCAAACGCATTAAGAAGGAAATAAATTCCACAAATTAACTTTTAACAAGGCACACCTGTTAATTGAAATGCATTCCAGGGGACTACCTCGAAGCTGGTTGAGAGAATGCCAAGATTGTGCAAAGCTGTCATCAAGACAAAGGGTGACTACTTTGAAGAATCTCAAATAGAAAATATATTTTGATTTGTTTAACCCTTTTTTTTTGCTTACCTCATGATTCCATGTGTTATTTCATAGTTTTGATGTCTTCACTATTATTCTACAATGTATAAAAATAGTAAAAAAAATAAAGAAAAACCCTTGAATGAGTAGGTGTCAACTTTTGACTGGTACAGTATGTAATATCTTAATGGGTCCGCAGCCTATTAAAAAACTTGCCCATCCCTTACTAGAATGTAAAAAGTAGCATATAACATGTACAGCAAAGACATGATGAAGTCTGAGGAATATTATTGAGTGAAACTAACTGGGTTGTCCCTGAACGTCCGGATGCTCCTTCTGGTAGTCCTCTTTCTTTTTGTCCAGATCCTGCTGAAAGTTCTCAAATTCCTCCTGGTACTTGTCCTTGTCCTGCTTGGGCATCTCTGCTTCAGGTGGGGGCTTCAAATGGGACAAAACAACCCCCTGTGAACCGGTGCTGAAGAGACTGATGCCCTGTACTCCCCTTATTTACATAATGCTTTCTCATACCTCTATTGAAGAAATAGGGTACACAATTCACTCTGATGTTCTTCCATTTAAAATTGTACTGAGTGGTACTGTAAGTGGTTTAACTTGTGGTAAGTGGAAACTGTACCAGTTACAGTTATGACTATGAGTAGTATAACTAAGAAAATCTAGTTACCAGTTCTTGGCCAGGCTCTGATAGTCTGAACGTCAAGAAGGACAGGACATCATGATCATCTGGAAGACAAAAGTTACATTCAAACAAAACCCATTAAATATGATTAAACAAAATAATTTGTTTCATGATTGACCATTATAACCTAACAATATCCACATTTTACATTTCAAGCAGTTTAATCTAAATAAATTAGGAATAGTAAAAATCTAATTTGATAGAAATTACATTAAAAAAAAAGGGGGTCATACATGCGCATGGCAAGTTTAATAATGCATTACAATCACATCATAATGCATTATACCTGCAGGCCTCAACTAAACTGTTACCAAGATAACCACCTGCTAGACCACCAGTGGCAGCTGAGATACCGAAGTATCCTTCCTGTGGAATGACCATGTTGTCCACTTTTGTACAGAACTCATAGTCATCCTTATCTGGCGTGAACCCATTGTTGATCAGCACCTGACAGGACAGACAATGTTTTTAGCACATTACCCAAGTGCAATCAATTAAAATGCATTATAATTTCGTACTGTTTAACTCTTTCTTCTCCCCGATTTCTTAATATCCAAATTGCGAGTTACAGTCTTGGCCCATCGCTGTGACTCACGTACGGACTCGGGAGAGGCGAAGGTCGAGAGCCATGCGTCCTCCGAAACACGACCCTGCCAAGCCGCACTGCTTCTTGACACACTACTCGCTTAACCCGGAAGCCAGCCGCACCAAAGTGTCGGAGGAAACGCCGTACAACTGGCGACCGTGTCAGCGTGCAATGCACCCAGCCCGCCACAGGAGTCACTAGAGCGCGATGGGACAAGGACATCCCGGCCAGCCAAACCCTCCCCCAACCCGAACAACGCTGGACCAATTGTGCGCCGCCTCACGGGTCTCTACAGATCCAGGATCGAACCCGGATCGGTATTGACGCCTCAAGCACTGCGATGCAGTGTCTTAGACCGCTGCGCCACTCGGGAGGCACGGCATAGTTCTGTGTTTGATGCATTCGGGCGTTGATCATTTCATCGTGTTCTCAATAAATGGCCAATATAAAAACACCAGTCAAATTTGTCTCGGTTTTTTAATTGGAGGGGATTGATAATTTACTTACTATTAGTGTTCTTTTATAGTATGTTATTTTGGCTCTGACAGGATAGGGTTTGTTACGGAAGTCTCTTAAACATGTCCCCAGGGCCTGAGTCGTGCCATCACTGAAAAGAAAACATATATTTATTTTTTTAGACACATTACATAGTAGTATTAGAAGTAGTAGTAGTACTACTTTATATATCACAAGAAGGGAAATTAATTCATCCCCACAAGCATCGACAATACAAAGTACAAAGGCAGACCTGGATTTATAACAAGTATAAAGGACACATGCACCACAGCAGCAGGAGAAACAAGTACAGAGAATATAGAACAACATAGATGGCCATACAAACAGAAAATACATGGTTTGGAGATTTCAGAAATTAAGGAAAACAATTCCAATTAATGTGTAAACACACAGAGTAGTGACGACACAGAAGACAGTAGTGTAAGCTCTAAGACATAGATGGCACAGAAAAGTGATTTCCAGCTTTCACTGCCCAGGGAGATTAGGATGACAGAGAGGATTATAATCTCCAACCACAAATAAATAATTATATTTTCTAATCTTCTTTTAAGTTGTAAAATGTTCAGTTGGTGATGTCAGAAAGGCGAAGGAAATGTTGACTTACTTTGGGTGATCATAAACAAGTTTGCCATTGTTTCCCACCACCAGCACAGCAGGGTTATTTTTCTGAAACAAACAGTAAAACAAACAACAATCTGTAATCTACCTAATCTAGGTTTTAAAAGGTCATTGGGTTTCTTTCACTACATCCAATACATGCCATCAGACCTAGGCTACAACTTGACAATATGAAGAAAGAAAGATGGATATCAAGATAAGAAAGTGTGTACAGTATTAACATACATTTCCTATTATTTGCATTGTAGTATTTGAATTTTAAAGTATTAATGACATTATGAAAAAAACGGTTAATTGACATTTTACCTGAATTAATTTGCAATATCCTTTTGACTTTTTTTTTTGCTTTAACCCATAATTAAATAAATACATTTATTGTAAATTGATTAAATGAATGTAATCAAATGTTTAAAATTTGACCACCAACCTTCCCATCGTTGTCAAAGGAATCGAAGAAGATACCGATGCCGTTCCAGTTGTCAGCGGCTCCATAGACAGGACCATCCAGGCCTTGTGCAGTGGTGAACCATATCGCCTGTTAGAGGGATGAGAACATGGAGACAGGGAATGTCCAAAAATACTTATTTTAACTGTCTGAATAACTATAGGTAGCAGTAGCGCAGCAGAGGGACAGAGAGATAAATATAGGGACAGTAGCTCCAGTCAAATGTACAGTACAGCGAACGCATAATGTAGGACTTGAACCCACGACCTTGGCGTTACTAGTGCCACGCTTTTACCCATCTGAGCCACACAGGGACAGGACAGACATGGAGAGATAAACAAGGGGATTAACCTGTAGTCTGAGCCGAAAGGTCAGCACAACTCCACTCACTACCAGCAGACTAGCTGCGGGGATACAGGTGTAGGTAACTCAATGGACATTAATAGGCATACCTATCACACTATTGAGCTGACACAAAACATACTGTACTGGCTCTAATATTTCATTTTCACATATTTTCCAGCACGGCTCCAGCAACTATGGTGGATGTGTGACCAGGCCAGTACAGCACCAGGCCAGTACAGCTTGGCTCAGCTCAGTAGGCTGATTAGGGCTAGAGCATAGAGAAGGATAGAGGACTCTAGTGCCCAAAAGGCCATTTTATGCACCTTTGAGGACTTTTACCATAGAGCCTCACAGTGGAGTTATAATAATACCCATAAAACCTAGTGGTCGAACAAGGAAATGGTTCCAGTTGTTTTTCCATTATTCATTTTCCCCGTAGGCGATTTTAGAAACACTTAAAATAAGGGCTGTGTTTCGTGTAGGCTTACCCTGACATGACGTTTTGATAACCATGTAAATCTCTCTCGGACAAGGTGACTTTTATCAATATATTCGGCTCTATTTATTTCTCAGATTCTAAAATGATAATTAGTAGCAACGTAGACATCATGCAAGACTACAAATCCCTGCAAGCTGCTGCACGTCATCTCCAGCTGACACCTTTACTAACAGGTACTGTGTCAGTTTAAAAACATGCACAAGACTGTTCACAGAATTGTCAATTGAAAGAAATGTAGCTAATTTATTACTACATTTAGCTAACATTAGATAGTTAATCCAGAGGTTCGTACCTTTGCCTCGATTTGGCAGTCTCTTCCAGATCATCATGGCATTTTTAGTTCTTAATGACAGCCATTTTTTTATGTTGGGGGGGGTGGGGGGGTAAATACAGGTGACTATATTGAAAAGAATCACCTTGTCCTAAAGGAATTGACATGGTTATCAAAAAGTCACGCCAGGGTAAGCCTACACGAAACACAGCCCTTATTTTAAGTGTTTCTAAAATCGCCTACGGGAAAAATTTATGATGGAAAAACAACTGGAACCATTTCCTTGTTCGACCACTAGGTTTTATGGGTATTATGCCTCATACTGTGGTACTCCATTCTGAAGTAGTCAACTGGGTGGGACATCCTATGGGTTAAGGAAGGTTCACATAATTCCATCCAGGTCATCAGGAGGGATCAGCCAATGAATTATACTTGTGCGCAAACACAGTAGCAGAAGAAGAAAATGTACTACTTCAAAATGGAGATTGCCTCAACGGAGCTGCCTGTGGGCTCAGACGCCATAATGGGACAGATACACAGAAGAATCCTCTATCATTCTCTATGGGCTAGAGTCAGAGTATATGGAAGCCATAGGAAGGAAGGTATTATTTCTCACTTGGCTAGCTTCACAATAATAAGACACCTACATATACTGTAGCCAGTGTTTTTAAAGCACACTGCAGTTAGCCCAGGGTTAAGTCATGCTTGTGTGAAAGGAGGGTAGGATAGCCCTGGGCTAAATTTAACCCATGTTTAAGGATAGCCCTGTGCTAAGAAAATGCTGTGTGAAAAGGCCTAGTGTGAAGCTAGACATGAGTGAATTTCCCAATCTTTATATAATAAAGGAAAATTGACTTGGCAAAAGTGGTGTTCCTCTTACCAGGCCGTCCGCTCCCATCCTCCCTCGTCCAGACACACGGAATGTCACCTCTGCTTCCCAGTTGTCAAAGTTGACCGTGCTCTTGGTCCAGACCGAGCCCTTCTGACTCCTGAGAGAGGGGGTGATACGGACCTGATCGGCACTGGGGATGGCATCTGGGACAGACACGAGACGTTAACGTCAGTTAGCAAGTTTGGGGTAAAGTCATACTGAGCAAACCCTTACTGACAGAAGGCTAAGACAGATCAGTTACCAGAAGCACTAGCGGTCCGTTCCGTTATGACTGTACGGTACAGAAGCTTTGTGACTAACTGTGAATGTCTAGAAATACTTGTTCAACTGTTTGCATAGCGTAACTAAGTAAAGTAAGTAAGCCTTGTCCAAGTCATAATGGCCCTAAGTGCAACTACAGGTGTAGAACCAGTATTGGTCCGGGGTAAACAATTGGCCAGAAGTTATTTTCTTTACAAGCCTTGGGGTTAGTAACATCATTGTGTCTTAAGCCTACGTACACATGTACGTGTGTTACTGAGATTATTATTATTTCCAGGGTTCTTTGTGGACAACATTTACATGGATTAATTACATTCTGAAACCTTAAGTAAAGACAAAATAGGTAGCCTATACATAGGCCTAATATTGTTAGCATTACAGTCAAGGGTTTGGTAGACAGCCAAAGTCCACAATAGTTTGTATATTTTGAGCCTACATTCAAAATGTCACAGTAGGTCATTCGTGTGTGTCAAACATGCCATATTCTGTATCCTGATAAGAAATGGACAACATGATCAAATTGACTCCTAAATCAGGGTGAGTCGACATCAGTCAGGGACCTTTGCACTGCTTCTAAAGATACTGATTTGTTAACCCTTTACATGACACAAAACCATGCTAGTAGAGGGACAGATCAATTCAATAGGAAAGAAAAATCCACCCATACAATGCTCACCAACTTTAAAAAGGCAAAGCGTTTTCTCTGATAATATTATGAAACCCAATGCTGGCTATTGCATGTGTGCAATGCTGCGGTAGTGTTTTCCAAGGACGATTCCAAAACCTGGAATGATCTGTGTGTCCATATTTTGTTTCTATAGGCTGCAACGTTGTTAACAAGAACCCCCTCAACTATTATACCGTGTCAGCTAAAATGAAATGTAAGCTTGGCAACACCATATGGTATACTTTGTGGTAGGGTGATTTAGACAGCTGGCAGGCATGAACGTAACAAGGTACTCAATGTAGCTAACGTTAGCTAGTTACTTGGTAACTTTACTGATGTCTGCATGTGTATCTCTTCTCCTACTTCTCTCCCCGTCTGATGCTGCTGCTCATTTCACTGCCATAACATGTTGAAACGAGTTTGAAATCAGGCCCACTGACTAATCCTCAGTGGGTACAGGCAGTAGCCGGCTAGCTACAACAAACGTGTCATAAATGTTCCCCCACATGCAAAATAACTAGCTACAATCGCTGGCTAGAATGGCAAGATATCTATCGCAGCGGATTCACCTTATTATAATGATTTATAACGGTCAGCTATAGCCTAGCCACCGGCACCAGTCATAAACTGAAACTTACTTCCACTGTGTACCCAAAAGGGAATACTCCCGTCGGGTTGAGACAGGTGCGGTCCCTTGAAACTGTACTTGTATTCAAACCGGCGGTTTGGGGCTGCTGCGGTCGAAGCAGCGGCGGCGATATTATTGGCATTACTGTGGTGGAATATTAAAGTTAATATCAATAAGCACGCATCAGCAGCCAGGCGGTTTACTATGGACACTGCCATCTTTTGGTACCACTGCTGACGTAGCATTGAATCAGAGAGGATGATGGGAATGCCTGTAGGGCCAACAGGGCGCTTTCTTATTGGTCGAATCCCTAGACGTTGTAGGCTGAAATTACACGTTGTAGACTGACACATGCCTGCATTTCTTTCACAATGTAAACAACGACCGCAACCTTTTGTTTTCACAATGTAGCACAAACGGTCTTACTTTGTTGTATTTTCGTAAATCTTTGCCATATTTTACCAACATATTTTATCGAGTCCTGTGATGTGGCTACATCTTTCACCTCAAGTGACCTATAGGCTGTGCAAAAATAACAGCGTGACCACAACATACACGACATGATTCGTGATTTATAATGATTTGCTATTTGGTGGAGGTATATACCTACTCTATTGTTATGAAGGATATATACATGTTTCTTTACCATAACAGCCATACCATAATGATCCTGAATAACAACAACAATTAAAGTAGTGATGATAAGAAGGGCGCTGGAGGGGATGGCTGCCTTTTTAACGGATCTTAATTTTAACCAACTGCTATTTTGTGTGTTTTTTTTTACATTGTAGTTTATTTTGTACATACTGTTGATTCTACCTTCTCTTATGACCGAAAATAACTTCTAGATATCAGAACAGAGATTACTCACCTCGAACTGGACAAAGATTTTTTCTTTAATGAGACTGAAGTGAAAGATATAATGCTGCTCCCAGACGGAAACCCTAGACCCACTACAATTCGCATACAGCCCCAACAGATCCACAGATGACGCAATCTCAATTACACTCTACACTGCCCTTTCCCACCTGGACAAAATGAACACCTACGTGAGAATACTGTTCATTGACTACAGCTCAGCGTTCAACACCATAGTACCCTCAAAGCTCATCACAAAGCTAAGAACCCTGGGACTAAACAACTCCCTCTGCAACTGGACCCTGGACTTCCTGACTGGCCGACACAAGGTGGTAAGGGTAGGCAACAACACATCTGCCACGCTGATCCTCAACACGGGGCCCCTCAAGGATGCGTGCTTAGTCCCCTCCTGTACTCCATGTTCATCCACAACTGCGTGGCCAACCACAAATCCAACACCATCATTAAGTTTGCTGACGACACAACGGAGGTAGACCTGACCACCAACAGTGATGAGACAGCCTATAGGATGGAGATCAGAGACACAAGACAACAACCTCTCCCTCAACTTGAGCGAGACAAAGGAGATGATCGTGGACTACAGGAAAAGGAGGGTCAAACAAGCCCCCATTCACATTGACGTGGCTGTAGTGTAGTGGGTCGAGAGTTTCAAGTTCCTTGGTGTTCACATCACCAACAAACTATCATGGTCCAAACACACCAAGACAGTCGTGAAGAGGGCATGACAACGCCTTTTCCCCCTCAGGAGAGAGAAAAGATTTGACATGGGTCCCCAGATCCTCAAAAGATTCTACAGCTCCACCATCGAGAGCATCCTGACCGTTTACATCACTGCCTGGTATGGCAACTGCTCGGCATCTAACCATAAGGCACTACAGAGTGTAGTGCATACAGCCAAGTACATCACTGGGGCCAAGCTTCCTGACATCCAGGACCTACAGTGGCAAGAAAAGATATGTGAACCCTTTGGAATTACCTGGATTTCTGGATAAATTGGTCATAAACTTTGATCTGACCTTCATCTAAGTCACAACAATAGACACACACAGTGTGCTTAAACTAACACCGTAGCCAAACCGGCCCCGCACGTGCGCCATCGTGCGCAAATTGATTTTGTCCCCCCACACCAAACGCGATCATGACACACAGGCTGAAATATCAAAGCAAACTCTGAACCAATTATATTAATTTGGGGACAGGTCGAAAAGCATGAAACATTTATGGAAATGTAACTAGCTAGCTTGCAGTTGCTAGCTAATTTGTCCTATTTAGCTAGCTTGCTGTTGCTAGCTAATTTGTCCTGGGATATAAACGTTGAGTTGTTATTTTACCTGAAATGCCAAGGTCCTCTACTCTGACAATTATGCAGCAACATAAAACGGTCAACCGAATCGTTTCTAGTGCATCTCTCCTCCTTCCAGGCTTTTTCTTCTTTGGACTTTATAAGGCGATTGCCATCTAACTTTCATTGTTACCACGATGACCGATCGAACTCAGTTCATCTTTCAATCGGCGCCACGTGGGTATAATTGAGATATGGCATGTGGGTATCTGCTTCTATAACACCATGAGGAGATGGGAGAGGCAGGACTTGCACCGCGTTCACGGCGTCACAAATAGAACTGACTTCTATTTTAGCTGCATTGGCTACGCAGACGCTCGTTGACGCCGCCAAGCAGTGGGGGTGCACTGCGTTCTGCGTTCTCACCTCTGGGCCTGCTCGCCTCCCTACTCTGAGGAAGTAGAGTTCCTCCGCTCAGCCGCCAAGTCAATGTTCGCCTGCTACTGGCACCCCAATGGTGGAAAAACTCCTCACGACGCCAGTCAGCGGAGTCAAATCACACCTTCCGGAGACACCTGAAACCCCACCTCTTTAAGGAATACCTAGGATAAGGATAAAGTAATCCTTCTAACCCCCCCCCCTTAAAATAGTTAGATGCACTATTGTAAAGTGGTTGTTCCACTGGATATCATAAGGTGAATGCACCAATTTGTAAGTCGCTCTGGATAAGAGCGTCTGCTAAATGACTTAAATGTAAATGTTAAATGGGGTGCGATAATTGAATAACATGCATGTTTAAATTTATTTTGCACAGCTCGCGCACGCAACACGAGCCAAGTGGTCAGCATGTAATTGCACACAAACAATTATATGTTTTAATGTCTTTACTGAACACACCGTGTAAACATTCACAGTGCAGGGTGGGAAAAGAATGTGAACCCTTGGATTTAATAACTTGTTGACCCTCATTTGGAAGCAATAACCTCAACCAAACATTTCCTGTAGTTACGGATCAGACCTGCACAACGATCAGGAGGAATTTTGGACCATTCATCTTTACAAAACTGTTTCAGTTCAGCAATATTCTTGGGATGTCTGGTGTGAACCGCTCTCTTGAGGTCATGTCACTGCATCTCAATCGGGTTGAGGTCAGGACTCTGACTGGGCCACTCCAGAAAGCGTATTTTATTCTATTGAAGCCATTCTGTTGTTGATTTACTTCTGTGTTTTGGGTCGTTGTCCTGTTGCATCACCCAACTTCTGTTGACCTTCAATTGGCGGATAGATAGCCTTACATTCTCCTGCAAAAATTCTTGATGAACTTGGAAGTTCATTTTTCCGTCAATGATAGCAAGCTCTCCAGGCCCTGAGGCAGCAAAGCAGACCCAAACCATGATGCTCCCTCCACCATACTTTACAGTTGGGATGAGGTTTTGATGTTGGTGTGCTGTGCCTTTTTTTCTCCACACATTTTTGTCCACACATGTGTTCCTTCCAAACAACTCAACTTTAGTTTAATCTGTCCAAAGAATATTTTGCCAGTAGCGCTGTGGAACATCCAGGTGCTCTTTTGCGAACTTCAGAAGTGCAGAAATGTTTTTTTTGGACAGCAGTGACTTCTTCCGTGGTGTCCTCCCATGAACACCATTCTTGTTTAGTGTTTTACGTATCGTAGACTCGTCAACAGAGATGTTAGCATGTTCCAGAGATTTCTGTAAGTCTTTAGCTGACACTCTAGGATTCTTCTTAACCTCATTGAGCATTCTGCGCTGTGCGCTTGCAGTCATCTTTGCAGGACGGCCAGTCCTAGGGAGAGTAGCAACAGTGCTGAACTCTGTCCATTTATAGACAATTTGTTTTACAGTAGACTGATGAACATCAAGGCTTTAAGAGATACTTTTGTAACCTGTTGTATTTGGCGCATGTGACAAATAACATTTGATTTGATACATGTGTTTTTACAGCTGTGAGTCTTTCTGTGTAAGTCTCTAAGAGCTGTCCACACCTGGATTGTACAACATTTTTCAATTATTMTTTTCAGAGTTCTTCAAGCTCTGTCAAATTGGTTGTTGATGATTGCTAGACAACCATGTGTTGTCATGTGTTGCTGCCATGCTATGTTGTTGTCTTAGGTCTCTCTTTATGTTGTCGTGATATGTGTTTTGTCCTATATTTTTTATCCCAGCCTCCGTCCCTGCATGAAGCCTTTGCCTTTTGGTAGGCCGTCATTGTAAATAAGAATTTGTTCTTAACTGACTTGCCTARCTAAATAAAGGTTAAATAAAAATAAAAATAAAAATGTTCAGGTTTTGCTATAGATTTTCAAGCAGGTTTAAGTCAAGAATGTATCTCGGCCACTCAGCAACATTCACTGTCTGTGCTTATCTCTATTCAATTTATTTTTAATTCTGAAAAACTCTGCAGTCCTTAATGATTACAAGCATACCCATAACATGATGCGGCCACCACTGTGCTTGAAAAAAATGGAGAGTGGTACTTAGAAATGTGTTGTGTTGGATTTGCCACAAACATAACACTTTGTATGTGACAAATAACATTTGATTTGATTTGAAGAAGTTAATTGCTTTGCCACATTTTTTGCAGTATTTCTTTGGTGTCTTATTGCAAACAGGATGCATGTTTTGGAATATTTGTATTATGTACAAGCTTCCTTCTTTTCACTGTTATTTAGGTTAGTATTGTGGAGTAGCTACAATGTTGTTGATCCATCCTCAGTTTTCTCCTATCACAGACATTAAACTCTGTAACTGTTTTAAAGTCCCCATTGGCCTCATGGTAAAATCCCTGAGTGGTTTCCTTCCTCTCTGGCAACTGAATTAGGAAGGATGCCTGTATCTTTGTAGTGACTGAGTTTATTCATACCATCCAAAGTATAATTAATAACTTAACCATGCTCAAAGTCTGCTTTTTTTTTTTTTTTTTTTTTTTCCATCTACCAATAGGTCCCTTTCTTTGCGAGGCATTGGAAACCCTCCCTGGTCTTTGTGGTTTAATCTGTGTTTGAAATTCACTGCTCGACTCAGGGACCTTACAGATAATTGTTTGTGTGTGGGGTATAGAGATGAGGTAGTCATTAACAAAAATAATGTTACAAACTATTATGAGGCCATGCAATGTATTATGTGACTTATTAAGCAAATCTTTACTCCTGAACTTATTTGCCATAACAAAGGGGTTGAATACTTATTGACTGAATACATTTCAGCTTTTCCTTTTTTATTAATTAGTAAACATTTCCAAAAATATAATTCGACTTTGACATTATGGGGTATTGTGTGTAGGCCAGTGACACATCTCAATATTAACCATTCTAAATTCAGGCCGTAACAACCAAATGTGCAATAATTCAAGAGGTGTGTATACAATCTGAAGGCATAGCTGGGCTTGTTTATGCTGTCGTTAAGTTGTGCACTAAAATTACATGTATCTGTAGCAAGTGAACAATAAATAATTTGACACAGCTGTGTAATTGAGAGGAGAACACAACACTTGCTGTGCCCATCTCTAACCCCCTGTATGCATCCATTATGAAGGTTAAACGAAGCAGCAAAGCGAATATGCTCATGGAAAAGTGTTAAAAACGCACACTTGGTTCTGTATTACAACACTGCTTACTGACGTTTTAATTTTCACCAGGCCTTGGCCTAAGACCAGAGTCATTAAAAAAGCTCAAGCAACTTTAAGTAATTGATGGACAGTCAGACAGGATGTTTAGTGTCCACTTTGCTTTTCTCTCTATCAACGTCTGGGGAACTTGGCTGCTTTCACATAAACCCATTGAGAGATTCTGGCTCAGCTTCTAGCTTCTGTAGGCAAACCAGAAAAATCACTCCGACAAATTCACATACAAAAGCCCAACACCTTCCCAAGCTCTTTACGCTTTTCTTTAAAAAGTGATTCTGATTCTGAATGATGACTGAATCCAGCCAACTCAAAGATTGTGAATCCAGCCCAAAAAATTATCARAATTGTCCAGGTAACAGGACAATAAGTAACACGAATAATCAAGGGTGCGGTGGATGCATTTGTAAAATAAATTTAAGTCAGTAAGTAAACATATTGTACAATGCAAAATAATTATCAACAACAATGGCATAGAATATACGTGCAGGTTGGTCAGACACTGTCCCTCGTCTTGCAAACCCACACCTCTGCACCTTTCCTCAACAGGATGGGTAGCTTTTTCTCACCAGAGAGGTCTTGGAAACCATTAATGATGATTTAAAATATGGGGAAATAAAACTCTCTAATTGCTTTATATTTTTTGACATTGGCAACCCTGTCTCAGGTTCTGTGGTGGTGCAGTGACAACACAGCCTTTCCTCTACAGGGAGCCAGGTTTTCCTGTTTCTTCTCTTTTCAATAGCATGGCTATGCTCACTGAGCCTGTACTTTGTCAAGGTTTTTCTAAGGTTTTGATCAGTAACCATGGTCAAATATTTAGCCACGGTGTACTGTCGATTTTAGGGCCAGTTAGCACTGTTTGCTTTGTGCTTCTTGTGTTTGTGTTTCCCAATAGGTGATGTAGTTTTGTTTTGACTGTGTTGTAATTTGGTTTATTCTGATTGATTGGATGTTCTGGTCCTGAGGCTTCAGTGTGTTAGTAGAACAGGTTTGTGAACTCAGACCCAGGACCAGCTGGATGAGGGCACCCTTTTCTTTGCTCAGCTCTTGGCATTGCAGGGCTTGGTAAGGATATGAGTGGGGGTCACTGCATTTTATTTTTTTGTGTATTTTTTATTAGTGGCAATGGCCTAATTTTTCCCTGCATGCATTGTTTGTAGTTTTCATCTGAATGCAGTGCAGTGTTTCAGTGGGGTGTTTGTCCCATTGGGTGAAATCTTGCTGCCACACCTAGCTGCCATAAAGTGCAATTGGTATAATGACATATTCAATTCATTTTTAATAGGTATTTCAATTAGAATTWGTTTTTTTAATGGTGTAGAATGCCCTGCTTGCTTTCTTTCACAGTKCATTCACTGTCTCATTTACGTGTTCAGTTGAGCTTATTTTAAACCTAAATAATTTTAATGTGTGCAGTACTCTATATGTTTTGGACTCTTTCCCTCAACATGTGTCAAAGTTATTATTTTCCTTCTGAGAACAAATAAGCTATGTCCCAATTGATAAGGATTCAGCCCATTCCCAAGGTACCTACCGTTTAAAAGTCAGCATCAGCATCCGTGCCTTCGCCAGGTATATCCCATACCCCTTGCGACACAACTTCTGGGAAATTGCGCATTTGAAGTCCCCCATTCAAATATTTTTTTTCTCCAGAAGAATGAAGAATAACCTATTGTAATGTGAGTATTACGTTTGTTTATTTATCAATTTACGTTCAAATGTTATTCAAATTTCTGTCATATATATATATATAGTCATATATACAGTATTTTAAATTGAATCATTTGTACATACGGTGCTTTCGGAAAGTATTCAGACCCCTTMACTTTTTCTACATTTTGTTACGTTATAACCTTATTCTAAAATGGATTAAATAAATGTTTTTCCTCAATCTACACACAATACCCCATAATCAAATATCAAAAACARGTTTTTATAAATGTTTGTAAACATATAAAAAACATTAAACAGAAATAGCTTATTTACATAAGTATTCAGACCCTTTGCTATGAGACTCAAAATTGTGCTCAGATGCATCCTGTTTCCATTGATCATCCTTGAGATGTTTCTACAACTTGACTGGAGTACACCTGTGGTAAATTCTATTGATTGGACATGATTTGGAAAGGGCCTTGGTCAGGGAGGTGTCCAAGAACCCGATGGTCACTCTGATAGAGCTCCAGAGTTCCTCTGTGGAGATGGGAGAACCTTCTAGAAGGACAACCATCTCTGCAGCACTCCACCAATTAGGCCTTTATGGTAGAGTGGCCAGACGGAAGCCACTCCTCAGTAAAAGGCACATGACAGCCCACTTGGAGTTTGCCAAAAGACACCTAAAGGACTCTCAGACCATGAGAAACAAGATCTGTTTCTCTGGTCTGATGAAACCAAAATTGAACCATTTGGCCAGAATGCAATGGGTCACGTCTGGAGGAAACCTGTTACCATCCCTACGGTAAAGCTTGGTGGTGGCAGCATCATGCTGTGGGGATGTTTTTCAGTGGCAGGGACTGGGAGACTAGTCAGGATCGAGGGAAAGATGAATGGAGCAAAGTACAGATCCTTGATGAAAACCTGCTCCAGAGCTCTCAGGACCTCATAGTGGAGCAAAGGTTCACCATCCAACAGGACAACGACCCTAAGCTCACAGCCAAGACAATGCAGGAGTGGCTACAGGACAAGTCTCTGAATATCCTTGAGCGGCCCATCCAAAGTCCGGACTTGAACCCGATCAAACATCTCTGGAGAGACCTGAAAATAGCTGTGCAGCGACGCTCCCCATCCAACTTGACAGAGCTTGAGAGGATCTGCCAAGCCTGTCTAGCTTGCTAACTATTGACTTGATCTAGCTAGCTAGTTGGCAAGCGATCTCGTCCGAATTTGCTGTTTAGACAAACAACGAAACTAACAAATTCAGTAATGTGTGTATTATGAAGAAAGTGAGCGTTTTTAAATCCTGAAATGACAATCTTGCTTGCAAGCTAATGACAAAAGTTACAAATAATTATTTTCCAAACTGTTTTCAAGGACTAAAGAATGCAGGGGCTGATTATTCATTAAACACTATTACATTGTTTACATGTTGTTCATTTGTTCCACAATGAGGCCATGCTCAGAGAGAGAACAGTCAGTAGCATCATTTGCATTTGATTAAAGGGAGACCGAAATGAAAGGGCCTGAGCACATCCCTTTAACAAGCTTAGATGAAGAGGAGGGGAGGGGGAGGGGAGGGGGGGGGAGAAAATTTGGCAGGAATATTTCTACCAAATCCCATCTGGAAGTAATTAATCGAACAGTGTACGAGGGCCAGCCTTAAAAAGAAGTGCCCCTTGTTCCTAATTATATCTTTCCAATCATTATTTAGAACTTCCCACTAACAAAAATCTGAAAGTGAATGAACACCCCCATCCCTCCTACCCTCCTCTTCTCCCCCTTCATCATACAGCATTCAATTAATTCCCAATGGCAGAGAATGAATCAGTTACTGTGCTGGAATAAAGACATTAATGAGGTAATTTTATTAGCACAGCGGTCCGGCCGGTCCAATCTGGTTCCAAACAGGGGGAGCAGAGAGAACAGAGAGGCGGAGCCATGGAGGAAATTAGGGTTACCCTGCGTAGACACTAATTATGTGTTTAAGATATTTAGTGGAGAGCAGCGAGCTCCAAATTAACTGCCCCAAAAAAACTGCTGCATTGATGATGAAACGAGAAAAAAAAGACATTGTTGCCCTCCCATATAATTACAGGACAGTGCAAATTTGTTTCTAATGAGGCGAAAGCCATGCACCCCCTTTAAACATAAAACTAGTCTCCCTAGAAACTGGTGAAAGCTGGCTCTTGGGGCTTGTTGGGACCTAAGTTTAAGGAAGCATTGAGGCAGGGGGACAATGAGGGATTGTATTGTCAGTGTCCTCAGTGCTTTGTGTGCTGTAAACAGGTAAGTGGTGAATAGCTCCCCTTCTGAGACTCCTGGGGGGCCCGTCTTCCCAGCACAGCAAAATTTGGCCCTGAAAAAGAGGTCCAAAGGGGTCCGGTAAAGAGCAGGAGGGCTAGTGAATGGACCCGCAGCAACGAGCTGCTCTGAATGGGTCTAGTGGTTCTTAAGTGATTACACTGTGTTGTACCGACTCTCTCTCATCGAGTTATCTTTACACAGGCTTTGTCTCCTCTGATTGGACCTGATGAGGGACTAATTGGTAGCTTTTTTACACAACGGCATACTTAAGCCAATGGCAATCTGTGGAACGTGGTACTTAAACCAATGGCAAGCTGGGGAAGACAGCATGAGCAGAGTTAATGAGAGGCTTTGCACAAATAAAGGCTTCAAAATGGGCCTGTTTTCACACAATGGAGAAAAAGGAAAGTTGAGGATATACTTTGTTTTTTCTCCACATCTTTCACTATTTTACGTGCGGGTATCTGAAAAGAGAAAGAGGGGTGACGGGGGGGGACACGGTACTCATAGAAAGTTTGAGGTACTTGAGGTCTGCATAAAGGAATCTATTCTATATTGTTTGGGGGCCCTTGGTTCAGTGTGTCTATAAATAATGAGAGAGGACTGCTCCTCATAATGAATGTGCTTTAGTCCACAGACAATGACATGGCCGCTCTTCATTGAGGCACACTGGACTGTGTGGAACCACTTTGAGGTAAATGTTTTAGTCCCCCTAGCCTAAAGAATAATAACACCTTATGGGCCCACACACTACTTGGGTAATAGGGAGGGAATATGTGCAGGCTAGCAGACTTTGTCCAACTAATATATTGCACTGAAGATAGCATGGGATAAGTGGAGCCAAACGTTGAGTCATCAAACAGTTTATATTTAAGTGATAATGCCTGAGAAGCCGGTGTTTGGAGGATAYATTGGCACGGGTGTTGTTAGGCCCGAGACRAAGTCGTATATTAGTATATTATATCAGTATATTAGTCAAAATATACTATATGTATTGTGTACTTGATAAGCATTAAGCACATAATTACACATCCAACCATAAGGCAAAATAAATGGTTATTTCAGATAATTATTCATAGGGATTTATAGCAATCATGTCAATGTGAACCATTGTTCTAGTGGCTGAATCTTTTCTACGGGTTCTGGGACATTACGCTTTGGGAATGTAAGGCTATTTGCAGCAATCATTGAAAATGAAGCCAGTTTKAGTTGATATAGCCAGTGGTTATAGACAGTGTGAGCAGTGGTGTAAAGTACTTCAGTAAAAATACTTTAAAGTCCTACTTAAAAMATTTTTTGGGGGGGGTATCTGTACTTTACTTTACTATTTATATTTTTACAACTTTTACTTTTACTCCACTACATTCCAAAAKAAAATAATGTACTTTTTACTCCTTACATTTTCCCTGACATCCAAAAGTACTTGTTACATTTGACAGGAAAATGGTCTAATTCACACACTTATCAAGAGAGCATCCCTGTTCATCTCTAGTGCCTCTGATCTGGCAGACTCACTAAACACAAATGCTTCGCTTGTAAATTGTGTCTGAGTGTTGAACTGTGCCCCTGGCTATCTGTAAATTTAAAAAATAAGAACATTGTGTCGTCTGGTTTGCTTAATATAAGACATTTTAAATKATTTATACTTTTACTATTGATACTTAAGTACATTTAAATCCAAATACTTTTAGACTTTTACTCAAGTAGTATTGTACTGGGTGACTTTTACTTTTATTTTAGTCATTTTCTTTTAAGGTATCTTTACTTTTACTCATGTATGAAAATTGGGTACTTTTTCCACCACTGAGTTGTTATAGCCAGTTGTTAAAGCCAGTTGTTATAGCCATCTGAAGTTGTTATAGCAACAGTTGTTATAGCCAGTGTGAGTTGTTGTTAGCCAGTTGTGTATAAGCTAGTGTAGTTGTTATTAGCCAGTTGTTATAGCTAGTGTGAATGTTATAGCCATTGTTATAGCTAGTGTGAGTTGTTATAGCCAGTTGTTATAGCCAGTGTGATTGTTAAAGCCAGTTGTTATAGCTAGTGTGAGTTGTTATAGCCAGTTGTTATAGCCATGTTGTCTATAGCTAGTGTGAGTTGTTATAGCCATTGTTATAGCTAGTGTGAGTTTATATAGCCAGATGTTATAGCCAGCTGTGAGTTGTTAAGCCAGTTGTTATAGCTATGTGAGTTATATCCAGTTGTTTAAGCAGTGTAGTTGTTATAGCAGTTTTAATAGCTAGTGTGAGTTGTTATAGCAGTTGTTAAAGCCAGTGTGAGTTGTTATAGCCATTATGTATTAGCTAGTGTGAGTTGTAACCAGTGTGTGAGTTGTTATAGCCAGTTGTTATACAGTGTAATAGCTAGTGTGAGTTTGTTAGCCAGTTATTATAGCCAGTGTGAGTTGTTTATAGCCAGTTGTTATAGCCAGTGTGAATTGTTATAGCCAGTTGTTAATAGCTAGTGTGAGTTGTTATAGCCAGTTATTATAGCCAGTGTGAGTTGTTATAGCTAGTTGTTATAGCCAGTTGAGTTATAGCCAGTTGTTGTAGCACGTTGTTATAGCCAGTTTGATTATAGCCAGTTGTTTAAAGGCCAGTTGTTTATAGCCAGTAGTGAGTTGTTATAGCCATTGGTATAGCCAGATGAGTGTTGTTTAGCCAGGTATTTTACTAGTAGTGTGAGTTGTTATAAGCCAGTTGTTATAGCTAGTGTGAATGTTATAGCCAGTTGTTATAGCTAGTGTGAGTTGTTATAGCCAGTTGTTAATAGCCGAGTGTGAGTTGTTATAGCCAGTTGTTATAGCTAGTGTGAGTGTTATAGCCATGTGTTATAGCCAGTTGCTTATAGCTAGTGTGCAGTTGTTATAGCAGTTGTTATAGCTAGTGTGATGTTATAGCACAGTGTTATAGCAGTGCTGAGTTTGTTATAGCCAGTTGTTATAGCTAGTGTGAGTTGTTATAGCATGTTATAGCCATGTAGTTGTTATAGCCAGTTGTAAAGCTAGTGTGAGTTTTATAGCCAGTTGTTATAAGCCAGTGTGAGTTGTTATAGCCAGTTTTATACTAGTGTAGTTGTTATAGCCAGTGTGAGTTGTTATAGCAGTTGTATAGCCAGTTGTAATAGCTAGTGTGAGTGTTATAGCCAGTTATTATAGCCAGTGTGATTGTTATAGCCATTGTTATAGCCAGTGTGAATTGTATAGCCAGTTGTTGTATAGCTAGTGTGAGTTGTTATAGCCAGTTATTATAGCCAGTGTGAGTTGTTATAGCTAGTGTTATAGCCAGTGTAGTATAGCCAGTTGTTGTAGCCAGTTGTTATAGCCAGTGTGAGTTATAGCCAGTTGTTATAGCCAGTGTGAAGTTATAGCCAGTTGTTTATAGCCAGTGTGAGTTATAGCCAGTTGTTATAGCCAGTGTGAGTTATAACCAGTTGTAATAGCTAGTGTGAGTTGTTATAGCCAGTTGTTTTGGCCAGTGTGAGTTGTTTATAGCTATTGTTATACCAGTGTGAGTTATAGCCAGTTGTTATAGCCAGTGTGAGTTGTTCGTATAATTAGCTTGTGTATAGCCAGTGTAGTTGGTTATAGCTAGTTGTTATAGCCAGTGTGAGTTATAGCCAGTTGTGTTATAGCCAGTTGTTTTGCCAGTGTGAGTTGTTCTTGCTGCTGTTGAAGTTGTTAAATGTTCACTGCAGGCTATTGGAAATTAATTTCCTACTTTACTTTCCTATAGCCTGTTGTCCTCCAAGCTGCTACTAGCTGCTGCTTTTGTCCTCCCTGTTGTGTGGTAATGGCTGCTTGGGCTTGTTGCTGCTGAGGCATGAATAAAACGCTATATAGCCAGCCTCATTAGAGCTAAGCTTAGGACTCACACTGAGAGGTGAGAAGCCACTCTCTCTCGCTCTCGCTCCTCTCTCTCTCTCTCTCTTCTCTCTCCTATCTCTCTCTTTCTCTCTCTCTTTCTCTCCTATCTCTCTCTTTCTCTTCTCCCTCCTCTACGCTCTCTCTCTCTCCCTCACTCTCTCTCTCTCTCTCCTCTCTCTCTCTCTCTGTCCCTCTCTCTACTCTCTCTCTCTCTCTCTCGCTGTTCCCCCCTCTCTCTCTCTCTCTCTCTCTCTCTCCTCTCTCTCTATCCCCCTGTGGTTAAGGTATCTGCTCCACAACATGCAGACAAACTTGTAGACAAAAAAAACCCTCAGACTCAATCTCAATATGCAGACCCAATCTCCATCTAATTTATTAGTATAGGTAGTGTCAATGCACTAGTGATCCATCTATCTGTCTTTCTCTGATATACTGAGCATACTGATCAACTGAGAGTCTACTGGTTTACTAGATCTACGGCTATCCTTCACTGAGGCATGCTCCCTTTTCCTTTTCCTGATCCCCTGGTGTAAGCCTTGGTGTAATTGGCTGGCCAAATATTTGTGCTGACTAATTAGTAATGGTATTCAGAGTCTAAGTGATCCATTAGCTTACTACAGGTCTCTATTGTCTAACATCCAAAGAGACTATTTGCATGTCTATTGTTATGGAAATACTACGTTTCCTCCAGAGAGAGAGAATTAACGTCCTAATGAAGTGAACCCTGGGCAAAGGAGAGGGACCTCAATTACTAACTCTCTCTTTACCACCCCCTGGGTCAATGACATGGATAAACTAAGACTCTCAGGTCATTCAGGAGAACCTCATGAATATACACAAGGAGAGTACCAATGAATTACTGGTTAGGTTGAATTAGGCAGTAGCGTTATGGTACTGATTTAAAGTGTAACAGAGTTGGTTATGTTTCCACTTGCCACTGCAGAAATAATGCATGTATTCAATATTGATGTATTTCTATTGGTTGTTAATAAGGTGATATGTCATTGGTTACGCTTGCAGATAGGTGGAGATCGCCAACGTCAATTCTCCCCAGCCTGATATTGACCTGCCAGCGGTAGGTCACGTTCTGAAGCASTGCATTCTATTTACGTAGCTTGCTAGCTCTTTACAATGTGTACAACTTCATATATGTGTGTGTGT
>NC_036860.1:66439948-66440345 GCF_002910315.2 Salvelinus sp. IW2-2015
GTCAGGTACTTACAAAAGCACTGTCTAACTGATTATCTYGAGTATAATCATTACATTGCTGTGTAGTGGGGTTAGGTCAAGATGTCCACAGTTAAGAAGTGACACAGCAAGTAATTGTAAGCCATACAGGGAAAGTACCTAGAACCGTTTTGTGAGAGTCACCTGTGATCAGAGAAACAGAATAGGTCTACTACCTCAGTAAAGCCGCAAAAGTAATTTGTAAGAAAGATACCACTTCCTAAATTCCTATAGTCGGAACACACAGCATTCCCTAAATGTTCCTAATAGCCATGGAGAGAGGTACACACAGCATTCCCTAAATGTTCCTAACAGCCATGGAGAGAGGAACACACAGCATTCCCTAAATGTTCCTAACAGCCATGGAGAGAGGAACACA
>NC_036860.1:66440399-66459154 GCF_002910315.2 Salvelinus sp. IW2-2015
GCCGAAAAAGTAATTTGTAAGAAAGATACCACTTCCTAAATTCCTATAGTCGGAACACACAGCATTCCCTAAATGTTCCTAATAGCCACGGAGAGAAACACACAGCATTCCCTAAATGTTCGTAACAGCCATGGAGAGAGGAACACACAGCACATTCCCTACATGTTCCTAACAGCCATGGAGAGAGGAACACACAGCATTCCCTAAATGTTCCTAACAGCCATGGAGAGAGGAACACACAGCATTCCCTAAATGTTCGTAACAGCCATGGAGAGAGGAAACACACAGCATTCCCTGCATGTTCCAACAGCCATGGAGAGAGGAACACACAGCATCCCTAAATGTTCCTAACAGCCATGGAGAGAGGAACACACAGCATTCCCTAAATGTTCCTAATAGCCACGGAGAGAGGAACACACAGCATTCCCTAAATGTTCCTAACAGCCATGGAGAGAGGAACACACAGCATTCCCTAAATGTTCATAACAGCCATGGAGAGAGGAACACACAGCATTCCCTAAATGTTCCTAATAGCCATGGAGAGAGGAACTCACAGCATTTCCTAAATGTTCCTAACAGCCATGGAGAGAGGAACTCACAGCATTCCCTAAATGTTCCGAATAGCCAGCTGACAGACCCATGGAGAGAGGAACACACATCGTTCACAGATTAGCGACACGTTGACCCGCTCTCCAGCGAGGGGGCCGTGCAGTAGAGCGTCCTCATTATCCAGACCTCCAGGAGCACGGAGAGTGAATAGCGGAGGTATGGTGTCAGTCCTTAATAGAACCCCCTACCGGGCTTTGGGTTCCCCCCCTGAAAGAATCTCTCTTCAGGGATCATGTTATCTGAACCCCTCATTAAATGGAGGATTTAAAGCTCTGTGTCATTTTAAGCTTGACCACCTCCACAGCAGTCCAGCATGTTAGTTAACCCTAGCTAATGGTTTCATATGGGTCAAGTAGATAGCAATTATCAGATCACATGCAGGATGATAAAGCAGCTAATCGGAAAGAGGCCTGAAGATAAATCACCTGCTAATGTAGATATTAATTTTGTTACTGCAAAATATTCACTTTGATAGGATGATATTCAGACTTATGGCACTTACCTGTAACTTTTGGATTGTTTCAGTTTACAGATAAACAGCATCAGCAGGAGCCTGAGACCAGAGGGTATGGGTAATCACTGCCATCTAGTGGATTTAGCGGGGAGCACATGTATCAGCCAAGACTCAGATCACTAATGACATCTAGTGGCTAGTAAGTGTTACTACAGCAGAAAGACATATCTATCTGGCCTATTTTATACAGTGGTAGCATCCTATGAGGAGTCTGTACCAAGAAGACTGTGGTCAGGGTACGTATCTACAAAGTGTCTCAGAGTAGGAGTGCTGATCTAGGATCAGGACCCCACCAGTTCATATAATCTTATCAAATAGGATCTGAACGGCCAAACTGATCCTAYGTAGACCAGCACTCTGCTCTGTGCAGATAAGACATCAGGCACACGGTAATCTCCATCTCCACAAATTCAATAGACCTAGGCGAACAGGTATAGCAATACCACCAAATATGATGTAGTGGCGACAGCAATGGTCTCATAACAAAAGGTATTGTATTTCAAATCTAGTTCAAATAGTTCAAGTTTTATTAGTCRTATGTACGGAACAAAATACTTACTTGCAGGTTCCTTCTGGACAATGCAACAACAATAAGAAATAATTAAAGATAAGAATAGGAACATAAAGAAAATTACATAATAGAATAAACATTTTAGCATAAGTATAATACAGGATGACACAATTTATAGTCCAATATTTATATGTGTATTGGGGAAGGGCGGGGCAAGTGTTTTTAAATTGTACATTATTTATCAATCGTAATAAGAGTCTGGTAGCAGCTGTTGTGGTGTGTGTGTAGCATGAGTTCAGAAAGTATTCACACCCCTTGACTTTTTAAACATTTTGTTATGTTACAAAGTGGAATTAACGTTGATTTAATTGTCTTTTTTTTAATCAACAATCCTTACACAATACTCCTTAATGTCGAAGTGGAAGAAAAATTATAAGATCTGTATTTTTTATTTATTTTTAGAAATAACAATAAAACACAAATATAATTTGATTAGATAAGTATTCAACCCCCTGAGTCAATACATGTTAGAATCACCTTTGGCAGTGATTACAGCTGTGAGTCTTTCTGGGTAAGTCTTTAAGAGCTTTGCACATCTGGATTGTACAATATTTTCCCACTATTATTTKGAAAATTCTTCAAGCTCTGTCAAGTTGGTTGGCGGTCAGTGCCATGTATGTGACAAATACAATTTGATTTGATTTATATTTACGCCAGTTTAAGTCAAAACTGTAACTAGGCCACTCAGGTACATTCCATGTCATCTTGCTAAGCAACTCCAGTATATATTTGGCCTTGTGTTTTAGGTTATTGTCTCGCTGAAAGGTGAATTCGTCATCCAGTGTCTGTTGGAAAGCAGACTGAACCAGGTGTTCCTCTATGATTTTGCCTGTGCTTAGATCTTTTTATTTAAAACTCCCTAGTCCTTACCGATGACAAGCATACCCATAACATGACGCAGCCACCACCATGTTAGCTCTCTTAGTACATCTAAGGGTCAGCTGTGCTGCCCTGTTCTGAGCCAATTGCAATTTTCCTAAGTCATTTTTTGTGGCACCTGACCACACGACTGAACAGTAGTACAGGTACGACAAAACTAGGGGCTGTAGGACCTGCCTTGTTGATAGTGTTGTTTAGAAGGTAGAGCAGCACTTTATTATGGACAGACTTCTCCCCATCTTAGCTATTGTTGTATCAATATGTTTTTATCATGACAGTTTACAATCCTGGATTACTCCAAGCATCTTAGTCACCTTCAACTGGTTCAATTTCCAAATGAATMATTACAAKATTTATTTGAGGTTTAGGGTTTAGTGAATGATTTGTCCAAAATACAATGCTTTTAGTTTTTTAAATATTTAGGACAACTTATTCCTTKCCACCCATTCTGAAACTAAMTGCAKCTCTTTSTTAAGTGTTGCAGTCATTTCAGTCGCTGTAGTAGCTGACGTRTATAGTGTTGAGTCATCCGCATACATAGACAGACTGGCTTTACTCAAAGCCAGTGGCTAGTTGTTAGTAAAGATTGAACAAATTAAGGGGCCTAGACAGCTGCCCTGGGGAATTCCTGATTCTACCTTGATTATGTTGGAGAGGCTTCCATTAAAGAACACCCTCTGTGTTCTGTTAGACAGGTAACTCTCGATCCACAWTATAGCAGGGGATGTAAAGTCATAACACATTTGTTTTTCCAGCAGCAGATTATGATCAATAATGTCAAAAGCTGCACTGAAGTCTAACAATCTTTTTATCATCAATTTCACTCAGCCAATCATCAGTCAGTCGTGTAAGTGCTGTGCTTGTTGAATGTCTTTCCCTATAAGTGTGCTGAACGTTTGTTGTCAATTTTACTGTAAAATATCATTGTATCTGGTCAAACACCATTTTTTCAAAAGTTTACTAAGGGTTGGTAACAGGCTGATTGGTTGGCTACTTGAGCCAGTAAAGGTGGCTTTACTATTCTTAGGTAGCGGCATTTATTTTGCTTCCCTCCAGGCCTGAGGGCACACACTTTGTAGTTGGTTTAAATTGAAGATGTGGCAAATAGGAGTGGCAAGATCATCCGCTATTATCTTCAGTCATTTTCCATCCAAGTCAGAACCCAGTGGCTTGTCATTGTTGATAGACAACGATAATAATAACGTGTTGTGTTAGATTTGCCTCAAACATAACATGTTCTATTCCGGACAAATCGTTAATTGCTTTGTCACATTTTTTGCAGTATTATTTTAGTGASTTATTGCAAACAGGATGCATGTTTTGGAATATTTGTATTCTGTACAGGTTTCCWTCTTTTCACTCTGTCAGTTAGGCTAGTATTGTGGAGKWATTACAGTGTTGTTGATCCAGCTTCAGTTTTCTCCTATCACAKACATTAAACCCAGTAACTGTTTTAAAGWCACCATTGGCATCATARTGAAATYSCTGAGCAGTTTCCTTCCTCTCTGGCAACTGAGTTAGGAAGGTCACCTGTATCTTTGTAGTGACTGGGTGTATTGATACACCATCCAAAGTGTAATTAATAACTTCACCATGCTCAAAGGGATATTCAGTGTCTCTTTTTAAAATTTTCACCCATCTACCAATAGGTGCCCTTCTTCGCGAGACATTGGAAACCCTCCCTGGTCTTTGTGGTTGAATCTGTTTTCAAAATGTACGGCTCAACTGTAGGACCTACAGATAATTGTATGTGTGGGGTACAAAGATGAGGTAGTCATTCATAAATCTGTTAACCACTCTTTTGCACACAGAGTGAGTCCATGCAAGTTATTATGGCAAGTTATTATGTGACTTGTTAAGCACATTTACTCCTGAACTTATTTAGGCTTGCATAACAAAGGTGTGGAATACTTATCGACTCAAGACATTTCAGCTTGAATTTTTTATTAACTTGTAAAAAGTTCTAAAAACAAAATTCCACTGAGACATTATGGGGTGTTTGTAGATCAGTGACACAACATCTCAATTTAATAAATGTTAAATTCAGGCTGTAACACAATGGGTAAAAAGTCAAGGGGTCTGAATACCTTCTGAAGGCACTGTGGGTGTGTGCGGAGAGTCAGTGCATGTGGGCAGTTCTGTTCAAGAGTTCAGCAGTCTGATGGCTTGTAGATAGAAACTGTCTCTAAGCATGTTAGTATCAGACCTAATGCTCCGATACCGTCTGCCAGACGGAAGGGAGTGAGCAGCTTGTGGCTGGGGTGTGTGGGGTCCTTGATGATGCTACGGGCCTTCCTCAGGCACCGTTTTTAGTAGATGTTCTGGATGGATGGGAGCACGGTCCCAGTGATGTACTGGGCTGTCTTCACCACCCACTTGAGGGTCTTGCGGTCATGGATGGAGCAATTCCCGTACCAGGCCATGATGCAACCGGCAGGACACCCCCCTATGGTGCAGTTGTAGTATTTGGAGAGGACCCGGGGTGGCATGCTGAATTTCTTCATCCTCGTTGGGGAGTAGAGATGCTGTTGCACCCTCTTGACAAGAGTTGTGGTGTTGTTGGTCCATGTTACTTCTTTGGTGATGTGGACACCGAGGAACATAAAACTGCCTCCTCTCTCTACTGCAGTACCGTTTATATGGATCGGAGCATGTTCCCTCCTCTGCTTTCTGAAGTCAACAATCAACTCCTTTGTTTTTCTGACATTGCCTGTCAGGAAGTCCAGGATCCAGTTGCAGAGGGTGGTATCCAGTCCCAGGGCTCTTAGCTTAGTGATGAGCTTGGAGGGAACAATAGTGTGGAATGCTGTAGTCAATGAACAGCATTCTCACATTGGCGTTCCTCTTGTCCAGATGTATTACGGTCGTGTGAATAGCATGGCATCTTCTGTGGATCTGTTGGAGCGGTAGGCAAATTCGAGTGGGTCCAATATGCCTGGCATGTTGGCATTAATGTGGGCCATGACCAGCCTCTCAAAGCGCTTTATGATGACTGAGGTGAGCGTGACGGTGCGATAATAATTTGGCCATGTCACTTTGTTTGTTTTGGGCATTGGGACGATGTTAAAGCAAGTGGGGACTACAACATGGGACAGGGACAGGTTGAAGATGTCAGAGAAGACGCCCGCCAGCTGGTGACTCTGAGGATGCGGCCAGGGATATCATCTGGACCGGCGGATTGGTGAGTATTCACTCTTTTGAGAGATGTTTTCCTCACGTCAGCCTCAGAGAGCGAAAGCACCTGGTTGTCCGGCGCAGCGAGAGTCTTCCTGGATAACGCGGTATTGAATGTATTAAGCTCGTCTGGGAGGGAGGCGTCGGTGGGCACCGCACAGTTGGATTTGCTTTTGTAGTCTGTAGTCCTTGCTACATTCACATGCATCGTGAGTCTGAGTTGTCGAACATCAATTCAAGTTGGAGTCTGTATTGTCTTTCTGCGTCGCTAATGGGTTTGCGGAGCTCGTACCTGCTTGTCTTGTACGTTCTAATAAAGACTGACTTACGATGTATATTCCTCAATGTTGATGGATGAGTTCTGGGTGGAGGAATCTTTGAACATATTCCAATCAGTATTCTCAAAACAGTCCTGCAGCATTGAGTCTGCCTCCTCTGTCCAGCACCTCACTATTCTCTGTGTTGGTAACTCCCTCTTGAGTTGCTGCTTGTAGGCGGGGAGTAGGAAAGTTATTTGATCTAATTGTCTGAAGTTGGGGTGGGTAGGGGCATGGCTTTGTACGCATCACAGATGTTTGTATATACACATGGTCCAGCATGTTGTTTCTTCTCAGGGGACAGCATACATGTTGGTTAAAAAAAAACGTGCTTGGTTGAAATTACCCATGATAATAAAGACTGCTCCCGGAGAGGATTCCTGCTGGCTAATGTTCTTGTACAGTTCGCTAAGTATCACCTTGGTGTTTGCTTGTGGCCTTATGTACACAGCTGTGATAGCATGTGAAAATAACCTTAATGTGACTTATTTTCAAAAGTAAAACGCATATGCCATTGTGTCTTGACAAAAATAAGGTGTGGATAATCCATCTTGATATTTGGCCCTGAAATATAGCACATATTTCATACCACAGTGGAATTCATGAGATAACAAACTTACACTCAATTTTGACAGAACAAGATATTCTGTTTGAGATAATATTTATGTAGTTTTTCCATAGTGTTTGGGGTTAAGAGCTACTCATTGTTGGCAGCTCTAGAAGGTTTTGAACACACCATTGTTTAATCCCTCAGGACAAATTATAACCTCAGTGTGAAATCCAAAAAATGCAAATAAAGGCAAAAAAAATAAAATGTAATGTAAGATTAAAGCTGCAATCTGGGATTAGGTTACATTTCCCGAGCCCAATCCCTCAAATTGCAGGGGTGATGTTTTGTTGTATTACAAATCCCAGAATGTAGCTTTAACCATTGTTCCAACCCCATGTGTTAGAAGATTTGTGCTTTCCTCAGTCTACTGGAGGTGAGGAATTGGGCCATTGGAGTTACTGTAGTTGATTTATGATCTTCAGATGGTGAAATTAGACTGCATTCTTCTACTAATGGACCACACACACACACACACACACACACACACACACACACACACACACACACACACACACACACACACACACACACACAGGCACACACACACACACACCAACACACACACAACACACACACACACACACACACACACACCAACGCCGACACTGCAGTCTCCTACTCAGTATGCCTATGCTCTGCCAGTGATTTAATATTACATCTTTGGAGTCTATGGATGATCTATGAAGTGCTCGGAAGCCTCACCTGATGTGACGGGTTTAGAAGAAATAGTGTTAAAATTGGTATAAATGCCAGGGTTTATAGTAAAAGAGCATTTCGTGTGATGTATTGGATCACTATCATTCTCAGAAATGTATGACAATTGTATGAGGAGTTAGTTTGATGTGCGTCCCAAATGACATCCCATTTACCGTTTTCAACCCATAGGACTCTAGTCAAAAGTAGTGCACTATGTAGGGAATAAGGTGTCATTAGGGATACAGTGTTGGCCTCTACCTGGTAGGTCTAATCATATGAACACACTGTCTATCTGCACTTCTAATGTAGGAACATTGTGTTTTTTTCAGAGAATCTACCAACTCTGAACTTGTCTTTGATGTAAATTACTGTGCTCTCCTTGTGGCCTGAGGACATGCCATGACTATGGTTTAAAAAATATATACTGATAACAAGTTCAAACAGGTGCCATTAATACAGGTAACGAGTGGAGGACAGAGGAGCCTCTTAAAGAAGAAGTTACAGGTCTGTGAGAGCCAGAAATCTTGCTTGTTTGTAGGTSACCAAATACTTATTTTCCACCATAATTTGCAAATAAATTCATTAAAAATCCTACAATGTGATTTTCTGGATTTTTTTTCTTCTCATTTTGTCTGTCATAGTTGAAGTGTACCTGACAGCTCACAAAAAAAATGGTTTCATTTCGACCAGGGTGATTTTTACTGCGTGTTGTGAATAATCTTTCATTGATTCTTCCTATATCAGAGTTACTAAAAGCAGCMCTGCCTGGCTTATAACGTGGAGACTGGAGATGAAAAAAAAGCTCTGGTTCCATCCCTGCCTTACCTCCTCTCCCAACTGACCTTTTGGATCTCCCTGGAGTAAAATCCTCCTCCAAACTTTTGAAAGTGCACATTAAGTATATATCTGGGCTAAATCTGCAAGCCACCGTTCAAAACCTTTCACTCGATATATTCATTACGCCACCCCTATGATGAAAATTACAGGCCTCATCTTTTTAAGTGGGAGAACTTGCACAATTGGTGGCTGACTAAATACTTTTTTGCCCCACTGTATATATATTTTAATAACACCTGCCGACCAGGGTTAGCTAAAATGTCACGACTACCAGACTACATCAGTTACTGATTAATGAGGGGAACACCTCAACCAGGACATAAGACAGGTTGTGACAGTCCACCTATTGAGTTGGATCAACAGTTCTGAGCAATACAACAGGCCAAACACCTTAGCAAAAACAATAAAACAAATATTACAAGTCTAACATCTAAACAGACAGGTTCTAGGCCCATTAAAGGGAAACGTTATGAGGCAGATAAAGAGCAAGCAAACTTTATTAAAAGCTTAATGAATTAGGTTTGCTTGTTTGACAAACATTAACAAGACTACACCAAAATGACTTCAATTTGTTACTTTCACAAGAAAGCTTTCTGAAATAGGGCTTTCACAGACTCAGCTGCCCAAGCTAACATGATGACAAAAAACAGTGACAAACAATACTATACTACTGATAGTAGAAAGTAACAGTTGACCAATGCATTTACATAGATACTTTTTTTTTTAAATAGAAAAGTACAAAATTACTTTAAAAAGACAGTCACCTTATTGGGAGTGCTGCCAATAAACTGCCTGGACCTATAACCAGCAAAGCCTCTCCAAACAAACCAACTGAAAATAAAAAGGACAGATGGTGAAATTAGACTGCAATGTAAAGCCATTGCAGTTGCTTTACATAATTAACATCCTGAACCTTGTCACATGAATAAACTCACCGCTGGTCAAACCCAATCAAAATGTATTTATAAATCCCTTTTTACATCAGCTGTTGTCACAAGGTGCTATACAGAAACCCAGCCTAAAACCCCAGAGAACAAGCAAGGCAGATGTAGAAGCTGTGACTAGGGAAAAAAACTCCCTAGAAAGGCTGGAACGTAGGAAGAAACTTAGAGTGGAACCAGGCTCTGAGGGGTTTCCAGTCCTCTTCCGGCTAAACACACACCATTCAGAACAATCGACCACACCCCAAACATTTCTTCAAGACATCATGGTCACCAAATGGTTTCTCTCAACATCAAAAAGCAACAACACTGTACAGCCTATACCCACAAAGGACCTTCCAGATACAAAGGTCTCTTCTGAACATGACCAAGAGGGTGCTTTAATACATTTCCTGCATCTCCTCCCCTAATAAAGGTGCCCGGGGAAACACTGACCAAAACTTTGGTTCCTAGCCTGTCTCACAATATTCTTCAGTTACAAGACTAACTGAGGTTTAGGTGAGGGTTATGGTGATGTCCATCTACTGTGGAATTCCAGTTAAAGAGCAGGCGGAGGCAGAGGTGCAGTTTAGTTTAAAAGTCTATATAGATTCAGTTTAAAACTTGTTAGGGCTAGGGTCCTTTTTTCAGAATTTCCACCTGACTGATGTGTCCAAGGTAAACTGCCTGTTACTCAGGCCCAGAAGCCAGGATATGCATATAATTGGTAGAAATGGATAGAAAACACTTTGAAGTTTCTAAAAATGTCAAAATAATGTCTGAGACTATGACAGAATTGATATGGCAGGCGAAAATCCAAAGATAAACCAACCGTAATCATTTCTTTTTTTTTTTAGAGCCCAGGCTCTTATCATGGAAAGCTATGGGTCCTATGTAATTCCGGCTCCCAGATTGCAATTCCTATGGCTTCCACTAGATGTCAACAGTCTTTAATCAAGGTTTCAGGCTTGTTTCTTCAAAAACAAGCAAGAATTTGTATGGTTTATCTAAAAGGAGACGAAGGTGCAAATAATAACAGCAATGAACATACATAATTAATCGTCGTTAAAGGCAACAATCAATGACAATATCAGGCCTTAATGGTAGAGTGGCCAGACAGAAGTCACTCCTCAGTAAAAGTCACGAAACCTCGCTTGGACTCTCAGACCATAAGAAACAGGATTCTCTGGTCTGATGAAACCAAGATTGAACTATTTGGCCTGAATGCCAAGCGTCACATCTGGAGGAAACCTGGCACCATCCCTACAGTGAAGCTTGGTGGTCGCAGCATCATCCTGTGAGGATGTTTTTCAGCAGCAGGGACTGTGAGACTAGTCAGGATAGAGGGAAAGATCAACGGAGCAAAGTACAGAGAGATCCTTGATGAAAACCTGCTCCAGAGTGCTCAGGACCGCAGACTGGGGCGAAGGTTCACTTTCCAACAGGACAACGACCCTAAGCACACAGCCAAGACAACGTAGGAGTGGCTTCGGGACAAGTCTCTGAATGTCCTTGAGTGGCCCAGTAAGCTAGGCCGGGGCTTTAATTGCTGAAAAAGGTGCTTCAACAAAGTACTGAGTAAAGGATCTGAATACTTAAGTAAATGTGATATTTCAGTTGTTTTTAGTTTTTATACCATTTGCAAAAATGTCTAAAAACCTATTTTTGCTTTGTCATTATGGGGTATTGTGTGTAGATTGATAAGAGAAAAAATACAATTTCATCCATTTTAGAATGAGACTGTAATGTAACAAAATGTGGAAAAGGTCAAGGGGTCTGAATTAGAGGTCGACCGATTCATCGGAATGGCCGATTAATTAGGGCCGATTTCAAGTTTTCATAACAATCGGTAATCTGCATTTTTGGACACCGATCATGGCCGATTACATTGCACTCCACCGGGAGACTGCGTGGCAGGCTGACTACCTGTTATTCAAGTGCAGCAAGGAGCCAAGGTAAGGTGCTAGCTAGCATTAAACGTATATCTTATAAAAAACAATCTTAACATAATCACTAGTCAACTACACATGGTTGATGATATTACTAGTTTAACTAGCTTTTCCTGCGTTGCATATAATCGATGCGGTGCCTGTTAATTTATCATTGAATCACAGCCTACTTCGCCAAACGGGTGATTTAACAAGTGCATTCGCGAAAAAAGCACTGTCGTTGCACCACTGTGTACCTAACCATAAACATCAATGCCTTTCTTAAAATCAATACACAAGCATACATTTTTAAACCTGCATATTTAGTTAATATTGCCTGCTAACATGAATTTATTTTAACTAGGGAAATTGTGTCACTTCTCTTGCGTTCTGTGCAACAGAGTCAGGGTATATGCACCAGTTTGGGCCGCCTGGCTCATTGCGAACTGTGGTGAAGCCCATTTCTTCCTAACAAAGACAGCCAACTTCGCCAAACGGGGGATGATTTAACAAAAGCGCATTTGCGAGAAAAATAAGCACAATCGTTGCACGAATGCACCTAACCATAAACATCAATGCCTTTCTTAAAATCAATACACAGAAGTATATTTTTTTGAACCTGCATATTTAGTTAAAAGAAATTCATGTTAGCAGGCAATATTAAACTAGGGAAATTGTGTCACTTCTCTTGCGTTCATTGCACGCAGAGTCAGGGTATATGCAACAATTTGGGCCGCCTGGTTCGTTGCGAACTAATTTGCCAGAATTTTACGTAACTATGACATAACATTGAAGGTTGTGCAATGTAACAGCAATATTTAGACTTATGGATGCCACCCGTTAGATAAAATACGGAATGGTTCCGTATTTCACTGAAATTATAGTTTCCAGATTTGACCATATTAATGACCTAAGTCTCGTATTTCTGTGTATTCTAATTAAGTCTATGATTTGATAGAGCAGTCTGACTGAGCGGTGGTAGGCAGCAGCAGGCTCGTAAGCATTCATTCAAACAGTACTTTACTGCGTTTGCCAACTCCCGAGATTAGGCTGGCAATACTAAAGTACCTATTAGAACATCCAATAGTCAAAGGTATATGAAATTCAAATGGTATAGAGAGAAATAGTCCTATAATAACTACAACCTAAAACTTCTTACCTGGGAATATTGAAGACTCATGTTAAAAGGAACCACCAACTTTCATATGTTCTCATGTTCTAACGTAAACGTTAGCTTTTTTTACATGGCATATATTGTACTTTTACTTTCTTCTCCAACACTTTGTTTTGCATTATTTCAACCAAATTGAACATGTTTCATTATTTATTTGAGACTACATTGATTTTATTGATGTATTATATTAAGTTAAAATAAAAGTGTTCATTCAGTATTGTTGTAATTGTCATTATTACAAATATATAAAACATTTATAAAAAATGTGGCCCATTCCTCTTGACAGAGCTGGTGTAACTGAGTCAGGTTTGTAGGCCTCCTTGCTCACACACGCTTTTTCAGTTCTGCCCACAAATTTGCTATAGGATTGAGGGCAGGGCTTTGTGACGGCCACTCCAATACCTTGACTTTGTTGTCCTTAAGCCATTTGCGTCCAAGTTTTAACTTCCTGACTGATGTCTTGAGATATCAGTATATCTTCAATATATCCACATAATTTTCCTCCCTCATGGTGCCATCTATTTTGTGAAGTGCACCAGTCCCTCCTGCAGCAAAGCACCCCTACAACATGATGCTGCCACCCCTGTGCTTCACGGTTGGGATGGTGTTCTTCGGCTTGCAAGCCTCCCCATTTTCCCTCCAAACATAACGATGGTCATTATGGCCAAACAGTTCTATTTTTGTTTCATCAGACCATAGGACATTTCTCCAAAAAGTACGATCTTTGTCCCCACGTGCAGTTGCAAACCGTAGTCTGGCTTTTTTTATGGCGGTTTTGGAGCAGTGGCTTCTTCCTTGCTGAGCGGCCTTTCAGGTTTATGTCGATATAGGACTCGTTTTACTGTGGATATAGATACTTTTGTACCTGTTTCCTCCAGCATCTTCACAAGGTCCTTTGCTGTGTGTTCTGATTGATTTGCACTTTTCGCACCAAAGTCTTCATCTTAGGAGACAGAACGCGTCTCCTTTCTGAGTGGTATGACGGCTGCGTGGTCCCATGGTGTTTATACTTGCATACTATTGTTTGTACAGATGAACGTGGTACCTTCAGGCGTTTGAAAATTGCTCCAAGGGTTAACCAGACTTGTGGAGGTCTACAATTTGTTTCCTGAGGTCTTGGCTGATTTCTTTAGATTTTCCCATGAATCAAGCAAAGAGGCACTGAGTTTGAAGGTAGGCCTTGAAATACATCCACAGGTACACCTGCAATTGACTCAAATTATGTCAATTAGCCCATCAGAAGCTTCTAAAGCCATGACATAAGTTTCTGGAATTTTCCAAGCTGTTTAAAGGCACAGTCAACTTAGTGTATGTAAACTTCTGACCCACTGGAATTGTGAAACAGTGAATTATAAGTGAAATAATCTGTCTGTAAACAATTGTTGAAAAATGACTTGTGTCATGCACAAAGTAGATGTCCTAACTGACTTGCCAAAACTATAGTTTGTTAACAAGACATTTTTGGAGTGGTTGAAAAACAAGTTTTCGGTTGCTGGTTTGAATCCCTGAGCCAACTAGGTGAAAAATACGTTAATGTGCCCTTGAGCAAGGTACTTAACCCTAATTGCTCCTGTAAATCGCTCTAGATAAGAGCATATGTAGAATAGTATTCTGCAGTATACTACAAAATATTATAGTAAGCACTACATGATTGAGGGATACTACAGTGTGTAGTACAGTATTCTACACAATTCTAAATGAAGTACTACATATGTGTAGTACCGTGTAGGCTGTCATTGTAAATAAGAATTTGTTCTTACCTAGTTAAATAAAACAATTATACAATGTACTACAGAATTCTATAGTAAACTGTAGTCTTTCTTTGTATTTGGGTAATACCCAAACCTCTGTTCTATCCTCCTAGTAAACCTCTGTTTCTATCCTCCTAGTAAACCTCTGTTCTATCCTCCTAGTAAACCTCTGTTCTATCCTCCTAGTAAACCTCTTTCTGTCTACCTCCAGAATAGAGAGGGAGAGAGAGACGAGGAAGAGTGGAGCAGGGATTCGAAGGTATCCTCATCACACCCCATCTCTGCCCCCTCTCTCCCCCTCCCCCTTTCTCCGTCTCCACCCCTCTCTCTCTTCCCCCTTTCTCCGTCTTCTCCACCCTCTCGCTTTGTCTCTCTCTCTCCACCCTCGCTCTAGCTCAAGCCTAGCCAGTCTTATCTCTTACTGCTCCAGCATGACATAAGTAAAAACAGATGGAATACATGTTTCTGTTATTACTGCATTTATTTTCCAGTTTCTTTACATGTCTGATTTATGTTTGAATTGTAAAATACCCACTTTTGACCACATACGCCTAGACTTGGATCTGCTCAAATATAATATGGTGCCACTTAAAAACACTGGAATATTCAATTTCTTGAAAAGTTGCTCAATCTATCTCCAGTGGTACTCTCCATGACCTTTCTTCTTCTTTCTGTCAAGGACCATTCTCCTGGAGGCTCGGCAGCCATAGCAACCACTTGGCTTTGGAGGAGTGTTACACACTTACTTAGCAGCCATAGCAACCAGAAACAATCCTTGGCTAGTGTGGCTGAGGCACCGAACAAACAAAGCTGTGGTGATTAGGAGCAAAGAAATCGAGTTACATATTCTATCTAGGATTTAGGGGTAGGGCGAATTGGACTCTGAATTGGACTATTCTCATGTGTGCATGAGTCTATAACAGGGTGGAAACCACATTTAAGTAAGAAAGTTAACATTTGAGACATTAACATTTAAATAAAATGTATCAGGAGTGAAATGCTGTTGAGCTAAGAAGACATTCAAGTCCATAACTGTAATACCATTTTTTTTTACTAAAATATACATTTACAATCCTATTTATAATATAAAAATAGAGATTTTATGAAAAAAAACTAATACATTCTGACTTTTGAGTGACTTTAAGCAGTTCAATAAAAAATACTTTGATATTAATATTTACAAAGAAATACTGAAAATCTGCCTCAAATTCAAAACGTCCAATCCAAGTCTGAGTCTGTTGTTGAGGCTTGCATGGGTTTCCTCTTCCTGTTCCTGTTCCTGTTCCTGTCCTCTTCCTTCCTGCGTGGTTTGTAGTCTTCTCCAGAGTTGCCCTTGGCAACGTTTCGTGTTTTGTAATCCTTTGGTTTGTCTTCTCCAGAGCCAATGTCCACCAGGATATCTTGGTTCTCCCTCCAGCTGTCAGGCGATTGGTTGTCCCTCCAGCTCTCTGGGCCATCCATGGGGACCTCCCTCCCAGGCGACTGGTTGTCCCTCCATGTATCTGGGACCCCCACAGGGAACTCCTCTCCAGGAGAATGCATGAGTCTGCCGAACACCTTGCTCTGTAGCTCAACGATATCGTTACGGATGTCAGCCATCAACAGCAGCAGGAAGTCAAAGGATCCGGGAGGGCCCTAGGTCAAGAAATCAAAAAAGAGGAGGTTAATAACATACCACTGTCATTCACAGTTGTGGTCAATTCCATTTCAGTTCAGTAAGTTCCCGGAAGCAATGTCCATGTGGAATTTAAATGTCTGTTGACTTCCTGAATCGACTGAATTGAATTGGAACTGCTGTTAGTGTGTTCTACAGGATCACACCTCATCTCAAAGGTTTTAACTTATTTTTTTGTCAAGGGGGGGGGGGGGGTGGATGACTGTCATTAATCTGGTGCTTTGATTTCACTCTATGATGAGATGATAAGAGACTGGGCGTTTGTTCCTTGACCTCTGAACCTTCTGGGTTCACCGTAGCAAAACTGTACCTCTCGCCAACCCTCCCTTCATCCCCTCCTCCCTATCTCCACCCCTCTATTCTCCCGCCATCACCTCCTCTCTCCATGATCTGACCTACAGATGTGTGTCTGGAATCCAGCATTCGAAATCCAAAACATCCTGGAAAACTGAATGTGAAAGATGTGTAGGGATGGCCTCGACCCTCTCTCTTCTCGCTACCTCTCGGACATTACTGATGATATTTCAGAGGTGGTGTGTGTGGACTATGGATCTCAACACTGACAGAGAACAGCCTGGAGAGCTTTGGTCACGCAGCATGGAATCTGTAACATCACAACTCAGTTGGAGACTGAGTGTACAAAACATTAGGTACACCTCCCTAATATTAAGTTGCACCCACTTTTGCTCTCAAAACAGCCTCAATTTGTTTGGGGCATGGACTCTACATTCCACAGGGATGCTGGCACATGTTGACTCCAATTTGGCTAACTGGGTACATTTTGTTGGTCCCCATGAGGTCAAATGCTATTACTTGAGGGTTTTAGGGTTAAGGTTAGAATTAGTGTTAGGGTTAGAATTAGTGTTAGGCGCTATGGTTAGGGTTAAGGTTAGGTTTTTGGGTTAAGGTTAGGGTAAGTGTACGGGTTAGGGAAAATAGGATTTTGGATGGGACTGAATGAATTGCGTGTCCCCACAAAATTAGCTGTACAAGACTGTGTGTGTGTGTGTGTGTCATGGTGCATAACAGTATATCACTGACTGGTATATTGTAGGGTAGTTGAATGAAGACAGAAGAGTGGCATCAAAACAGAGTCTTCACTTACTGGAGGTCCAGAAGGTCCAGGAGCCCCCGTCTCCCCCTAGAGAAACAAAACCAATATTGTGTTAAGATGAGTTACAGCTACAGAGCAATAAGGCAGGAGAAGACAACATTGACTGTCTTCTCCGTATATTGTCATTACCACACGGGAGATGAAAGTTCATTTTGAGTGAAGTTCAAAAACTTTGTTAATCCAGATGTTTACTTTATTGTTGGTAAATTAGAGCAAAGAAACAGATTAATATATTTCAGTCTATGTACTAATATTGTAGCAGTATTGTACCATAGTAATAACCTGGGCAAGACATACTGAACAAAAAATATGAAGACAACATGCAACAATTTCATTGATTTTACTGAGTTACAGTTCATTTGAGGAAATCAGTCAATCGAAATAAATGAATTAGTTCCTAATCTATGGATTTCACATGACTGGGAATACAGATATGCACATGTTGGTCAGAAAAAATGGGCATCGGGATCTCGTCACGGTAGTTTTGTGCATTCAAATTGCCATTGATAAAATGCAACTGTGTCCGTAGCTTTTGCCTGCCCGTACCATAACCCCACCGCCACCATGGGGCACTCTGTTCACAACGTTGACATCAGCAAATAGATCACCCACATGACGCGTGGTCTGCGGTTGTGAGGCCGGCTAAACGTACTGCCAAATTGTCTAAAACAACGTTGGAGGCGGCTTATGGTAGAGAAATGAACATTACGTTCTCTGGCAACAGCTCTGGTGGACATTCCTGCAGTCAGCATGCCAATTGCATGCTCCCTCAAAACTTGAGACATCTGTGGCATTGTGTTGTGTGACAAAACTGCACATTTTAGAGTGGTCTTTTATTGCCCCCAGCACAAGGTGTACCTGTGTAATGATCATGTTGTTTAGTCAGCTTCTTGATATGCCACACCTGTCAGGTGGATGGATTATCTTGGCAAATGAGAAATGCTCACTAACAGGGATGTAAACAAATTTGCGCACAAAATTTGAGAGAAATACTTTTTTTGTGCGTTTGAAAAATTTCTGGGATCTTTTATTTAATCTCATGAAAAATGGGACCAACACTTTACATGTTGCGTTCATATTTTTGTTCAGTGTAGCTATTCAGACCATTTAAAACCATAAGCCTAAACTATCAATGGTTGCGTAAACATTGTTTTGCAAAAAACTCGTGAAAAATATCCTCTTAACTCTTAATCACAGCCGTTGTGTCAAATGCATCGTGCGTTGTGTACATCAACGTGCAACCTGAGTGGGTACGGGCCTAATAATGTAGCATTAGTGTAAGTATATCATATTAATAACCTGGGCAGTATAGACACAGCTATCCAGCCCATTAAAGCCATGTGATAGAGGAGGATGGGCATTGTGCTGTGTGGCCTGGATGGAGCCGATATGGACCTGACTACTGAGCTTATTAGCTGAACACGGGTCAGACAGGGGCTGTGTAAATGTTACACCAGATGTTTTAGATTTTTGATTCGGGAGCCTGATAAGCAGAACGTTGAAATCTTCCATACATCAACGAATACCCAAGTCATGGTGGATCATAAAAAGGTACTGTGTAAAAGTTAGAGCAATGTAAGCCGTTTCATAAGTTGCCCGTAATCTAACCAAACACAGAATCGTAAGGTACTGGTTGAAATGTAGAACAACGTATCAGTAAACGGTTCCATACGCTATCCATATCTGTAATCTAACCAATCACCTAGCCAATATCAGTAAGCTGTTCCATTAGCTATCCATATCTCTAATCTAACCAATCACCTACCCAATATCAGTAAGCCGGCAGATATGGATAGCTAATGGAACAGCTTACTGATATTGGGTAGGTGATTGGTTAGATGAGAGATATGGATAGCTAATGGACCGGCTTACTGATATTGGTAGGTGATTGGTTAGATTAGAGATATGGATAGCTAATGGAACAGCTTACTGATATTGGGTAGGTGATTGGTTAGATGAGAGATATGGATAGCTAATGGACCGCTA
>NC_036860.1:66460951-66465694 GCF_002910315.2 Salvelinus sp. IW2-2015
GTGATTGGTGCTGATTAGAGTATGAAGCTAATCATTGGGATAATCTAACCAATCACCTACCCAATATCAGTAAGCCGGTCCATTAGCTATCCATATCTCTAATCTAACCAATCACCTAGCCAATATCAGTAAGCTGTTCCATTAGCTATCCATTCTCTCATCTAACCAATCACCCAATATCGGGGACATATCTACAAAATACTCCTCAGTACGTTTTTAGTGCACTAACTTACCCAAGTATTATGTAAAATATTAGTACTTTGTACCTTATACAGCCGCATTGCATGGTGGCTAGCGCTTTCTAATTAAACGTTATTGTAAAATGTATACGTGTCATGTCACCTTTAGACCAGGTGAGGGCATTATCAGGTGGAAGAGTTGACAAAACACAGCTGAAGGAAAGAGATAAAAGCTGCTTCTATGCAGGAATGCACTGGGAATTCAATTCCCAAAAATAGCCTCTGTTAGAGACTTTGTCTAAGTCCATAGTAGTCATAGATATGATGTTAAACATAATCTTCCAGCATTTTTTAAATATTTACATTCCATACAACAACAAAAAAAAACTGTCTGCGGCTAAAACGAGACATTGGCCAGATCCAGATGAAAAACAGTCAAGACTAGCCTGATTCCAGATCTGTTTGGCTTGACAAGGATTAACCATAGGAGTTAATTGACGAGACAGCACAAACTGATCTGGGACCAGGCTAGAAGAGAGCTAGAGATTAGGGAGGATGCTCCAAGGTTGTGTTCCAAATGGTACCGATTCCATATGTAGTGCACTCCTTTTAACCAGAGTCCTTATGGGCCCTAGTCAAAGTAGTGGACTAGATAGGGAATTGGATGCGATTTGGGATGTAGCTCAAATCATGCTCTACCTTGATGCCATCTTTTCCTGGAGCCCCGGCAGGACCCTGTATGAGACGAGAGAAGACATCACAGATCACATCATTTAACCATTCACTGTGTCCAGTCACATCTAGGGTCCAGCTACATTTCAATGACTTTAGCATTTAAGGGCAAAGAATCTCTGTATCTCCTCTCTATACAGTCACCATCAAAGGGCACTGGGGACGAGAGCTGGGACCTCCGCCACATTCAGATCCGGACTGATTCATATTGTGCCACACTGAAATGTACACCACCCATCACACACATTCACTCTGTGCCCAAAACCCAGTTACGACCTGGGTTCAAATAGTATTCGAAATCATTTCAAATACTTTATCAGTGCTTGATTGTGCTTCACTGGCTTAAGGGACCAATAGAATAGCCCCGAAATCCCCCCCCGCCCCCCCCAAATGGTCAAAGTCCTTATTTGAAAGATTTCTAATAGTATCTGAACCCAGGTCTGATGAATACAGATCAGCATGAAAGGCTCAAGGAGCCACTGCAGAGCAATACAGAACACAGTAGAGTGTGATTCCATAGCATATAGAACATTTCTCTACAGTATAAACAGTGGCATAGTTCTCTGAGCTTAATGTCATGCGTCACAGAGGACCCTTGGTGTTGATACAGTAGGTTAGTGTTTCAACAATTCAGGTGACAAAATTGAGTTGTAATACTGAGACTTGCGTGACGGCGGAACAAAAACGAGCCCAATGCGTTGTAATGTAAAGCATTGACATTTTACCCTGTTATTACTCATGAGTGGCACAGCGGTCCAAGGCACAGCATCTCAGTGCTAGAGGTGTCACTACAGATCCTGGTTCGATTCCAGGCTGTATCGCAACCGGCCGTGATTGGCACAATTGGCCCAGCGTCGTCCGGGTTAGGGTTTGGCCGGGGTAGGCCGTCATTGTAAATAAGAATTTGTTTTTCAAGTGTGTGTCCGAAAATCATGTTTGACTCGTGAAAATGTCGTGTGATATTTTGAGAAAGTTTTCACACGATTTGTTCACCTTTATTTTAAGGGTGATGCTCAACAAGAATGAAATAAAGAATGGATCACCACACACTGATGGAAGCTCCCAGGAATACAGACAGAGACATTATACTACAGGACTACAGACAGACAGAGACATTATACTACAGGACTACAGACAGACAGAGACATTATACTACAGGACTACAGACAGATACATTATACTACAGGACTACTAGATCACGGAGACATCATTTATAGATCGGCAGGTAAGGGTGCTCTCAAACAACTAGATGCTCTTTACCATTCGGCCATCAGATTTGCCACCAATGCTCCTTATAGGACACATCACTGCACTCTATACTCGTCTGTAAACTGGTCATTTCTGTATACCCGTCGCAAAACGGTCCCTGGTTTGAATCCGGTCTGTATCACATCCAGCTGTGACTGGGAGTCCCATAGGGTGGTGCACAATTGGCCCAGTGTCGTCTGGGTTTGGCCGGGGTAGGCCGTCATTGTATAGAATAATTTGTTCTTAACTGACTTGCCTAGTTAAATAAAGGTAAACATTTTTTAAACAATGCTTATTTATAAAACCCTCTAAGGCCTCACTCCCCCCTATCTGAGATATCTACTGCAGCCCTCATCCTCCACATACAACACCCGTTCTGCCAGTCACATTCTGTTAAAGGTCCCCAAAGCACACACACCTCTGGGTCGCTTGTCTTTTCAGTTCGCTGCAGCTAGCGACTGGAACGAGCTGCAAAAAATACTCAAACTGGACAGTTTTATCTCAATCTCTTCATTAAAAGACTCAATCATGGACACTCTTACTGACAGTTGTGGCTGCATTATGTGATGTATTGTTGTCTCTACCTTCTCGCCTAGTATCAAAATTGGGTACTTTTTCCACCATTGCAAGAATCTACAGAGTGAGAGGAAGTGCTGTGTGCAGTAATGATACCCCCGTATTTTGAAATGTACTGTAGATATACATTAGTAGTGGGCACAAATATCAATAACTCCATATGATTTTGATATCGATATGAGCAAGGCATAACGTGATATCAGTTTGATCTACCTTTTAACCTACCTTCTGTAAAACAGCATACATGACTGGTCCTGCATGAACAAAACCCTCTCCGACATTCTCACAGTATCTCGACTTAACATAATTAACTGCCTGATGATGGGCCATGGCGGCGGAGAGGAAGGTTTTACGTGTCCTCAACCCATTGTGTTTTTTTGTTTGTTTATTTGCAACTTATTTTGTACATAATGTTTCTGCTATCGTCTCTTATGACCGAAAATATCTTCTAGACACCAGGACTGAGATTACTCACCACGGACTGGCAAAACACTTTTTTCCCTTTCACGACTCTGACGAGCCTGACGCGAATGATATACTGCTTTCTCGGGAACAGGCCCCGATCCCCGCGATTTGTGTGAAGAGGAGGCAGAGAAAAAGGGGCCAAAGGGCAGGTTGCCTTCTGAGAATTCGTAGGCAACCGAATAAAGCCCTACTTCCCTCCATTCTGCTAGCGAACGTTCAATCTTTGGAGAATAAAATCGACGAGCAACGTGGAAGATTAAACTACCAACGGGATATTAATATTAAAATCAATAAGCTAATGACCCTGGGACTAAACTCCTCCCTCTGTAACTGGATCCTGGACTTCCTGACGGGCCACCCCCCAGGTGGTAAGGGTAGGTAACAACACATCCGCCACGCTGACCCTAAACACGGGGCCCCTCAGGGGTGCATGCTCAGTCCCCTCCTGTACTCCCTGTTCACTCATGACTGCACGGCCAGGCACGACTCCAACACCATCATTCAATTTTCCGATGACACAACAGTGGTAGGCCTGATCACCAACAACGACGAGACAGCCTATAGGGAGGAGGTCAGAGACCTGGCCGTGTGGTGCCAGGACAACAAACTCTCCCTCAACGTGATCAAGACAAAGGAGATGTTTGTGGACTCCAGGAAAAAGAGGACCGAGCACACCCCCATTCTCATCGACGGGGCTGCAGTGGAGCAGGTTGAGAGCTTCAAGTTCCTTGGTGTCCACATCACCAACAAACTAACATGGTCCAAGCACACCAAGACAGTTGTGATGAGGGCACGACAAAACCTATTCCCCCATTTGGCATGGGTCCTCAGATCCTCAAAAGGTTCTACAGCTGCACCATCGAGAGCATCCTGACTGGTTGCATCACTGCCTGGTACGGCAACTGCTTGGCCACCGACTGCAAGGCACTACAGAGGGTAGTGCGAACGGCCCAGTACATCACTGGGGCCAAGCTTCCTACCATCCAGGACCTCTATACCAGGCAGTGTCAGAGGAAGGCCCTAAACATTTTCAAAGACTCCAGCCACCATAGTCATAGACTGTTCTCTCTGCTACCGCACGGCAAGCCGTACCGGAGCACCAAGTCTAGGTACAAGAGGCTTCTACCCCCAAGCCATAACATCTAATCAAATGGCTACCCAGATTACTATTTGCATTGCCCCCCCAACGGACTTCCCTTATTAAACTGATGGGGTAGGTTCCCAGAATATTTGCACATGTCCCAATGGGCAATCAGCAAGAAGTTGTCTGGACTTCACAAAGCCGTGGAAGTCCACACAGTTGCAATGTTATTCCTTCAAACCGATATGGTATGGATGTCAGTTCAAACATGTTTAACTGATATGCACTACATAGGGGATAGGATGCCATTTGGGACACATCCATGGACAGACAGGCCTGTGAGTCGTGCCCTAGTTTCCTCTAGAGGGGCCATCCACAGCTGGGGAGGTCACAACACTGTGCGTGTGTCTGTCTGTCTGTCTGTCCGTCCTGGGAGAGGGAGCACAGTCAGCTGGTCAGAGT
>NC_036860.1:66465794-66472189 GCF_002910315.2 Salvelinus sp. IW2-2015
ACCTGTAGTATTAATGTCTCTACTTGTCATAGTCCTGTAGTATAATAGTCTCGTACTGTCCTATAAGTCCTGTAGTATAGATGTCTCTGCTCTGTCTGTAGTTGCCCTGTAATATAATGTTCTCTGCCTCTGTCTGTAGTCCTGTAGTATAATGTCTCTATGTCTGTAGTCCCTGTAGTATAATGTCTCTTGCTCTGTCTGTAGACCTGGTAGTATAATGGTCTCTGCTCTGTCTAATCAAGTCCTGTAGTATACATGTCTCTTACTGTCCTTAGTCCTGTTAGTATAACATGTCCTGCTGCTGGTCTCTTACGACCTGTAGTATAATGTCTCTGCTCGTGTCTTTCCTGTAGTATAATGTTCTCTGCTCTGTCTGTAGTCCTGTAGTATAATGTCTCTACTGTCTGTAATGTTCCTGTAGTTAATAATGTCTTTACTGTCTGTAGTCCTGTAGTATAAATGTCTCTGCTCTGTCTGTAGACCTGTATGTAATAAATGTCTCTGCTCTGTTCCCTGTAGTCCTGGTAGTAATAATGTCTCTGCTCTGTCCTGTAGACCTGTAGTCATAATGTCTCTGCCCCTGTCTGTAAGTCTCTGGTAAGTAATAATGTTCTCTGGGTCTGTCTGTAGTCCTGTAGTCATAATGTCTCTTACTTGTCTGTTAGTCCCTGTAGTATAATGTCTCTGCTCTGTCTGTTAAGACCTGTAGTATTAATGTCCTCTGCTACTGTCTTATAGTCACTGTAGTATAGATGTCTGCTACTTCATCTCTGTATGTTCGCTGTGGAGTAATAATGATCTCTGACGCTGTCGTGTAGAATGCCTGTAGTATAATGTCGTCTGCTCTGTCTGTAGTCCTGTATGATAACGAGCGCTCGGTATCATAGTCACTCTCCGGTAGATAGAAGAATAGCGCGTCATATGCAGCGTCTGTCTGGTAGTCCTGTATATAGAATGTCGTCTACGCCTAAGGCTGGTCCGAGTCCTCGTAAGTTGACAGTACAGCGAGTGTCGATACCTGACTCTGATCCTGGTAGGACCTGAGTGATAAGTTTCTCCTGGCTGGGCACTGAAGCTGTAGATGTATAATGGGTCTCTGCTGTCTGTCGAAGAATCCACTGAGAGAGATCACAAAGTTATTCTGCTCTGTCTGTAGTCCTGTCGTAGATAGACGATCTCCTTGCCTCCTGGTCAGTCCGTATGATATACATGAGTCTCAACATGTGACGCGCGTAGTCCTGGAGTAATAATGTCTTCTGCTTGGTCCTGTAGTCCTGTAAGTATAGATGTCCCTACTGTCTGTAGTCCCCTGTAGTAATAAGTCTCTAACTCGTCTGTAGTCCTGTAGTATAATGTCTCCTGCTTCTGTCTGTAGACGCTGTATATATTATGTCTCTGCTCTGTCTGTAGTCCTGTAGTATAATGTCTCTGATCTGTCTGTAGTCCTGTAGTATAATGTCTCTGGCTCTGTCTGTAGTCCTGTAGTATAATGTCTCTACTGTCTGTAGCGTGTAGTATATAATGTCTTCTACCTGTCTGTAGTCCTGTAGTCATAAATGTCTCTGCTTCCTGTCCCTGTAGACGCCTGTTAGTATATGATGTGCTCGCTCCTGTTGTAGTCCTTGTAGTATAAATGTCTCCTACTGTCCTGTAGTCCTGTAATTAAAAATGTTCTGCTCTGTCTGTTAGACCTTAGTAAAATGTCTTCTGTCTCTGTCTGTAGTCCTGTTAGTAATAATTCTCTGGCCTCTGTCCTGTAGTCCTGTAAGTATAATGTCTCTACTGTCCTTAGTCCTGTAGTATAATGTCTGCTACTGTCTGTAGTTCCTGTGTATAAATGTCTCTGCCTGTCTGTAGGACCTTGTAGTATAATGTCTCTGCTACTGTCCTGTAGTCCTGTATAATAATGTCTCTCTTTCTGCTCTGCTTCTGTCTGTAGACCTGTAGTATAAATGTTCTCCTGCTCTGTCTGTAGTCCTGTAGTAATAATGTCTTCTGTCTCCTGTCTGTAGAGCCTGTAGTGTGAATGTCTTATCTGTCTGTAGTCCTGTAAGTATAATGTTCTGCTAATGTCTGTAAGTCCTGTAAGTATAATTAATGTCTCTGCTCTGTCTGTAGTCCTGTAGTATAATGTCTCCTGCTCTGATCTTGTAGTCCCTGTATAGTGATAGATGGTTCTCTACTGCTGTAGTCGTGTAGTATAGTAATGTCCTCTTACTGTCTGTAGTCCTGTAGTATAATGTTCTCTGCTCTGTCTGTACGACCTGTAGTAATAATGTCTCTACTGTCTATAGTGCCTGTAGTATATATGTCTTCTACCTGTCTATAGTCCTTGTAAGTACACTGTCTCCTGGCTCTGTCTGTAGTCCTGTAGTATAATGTCTCGCTCTGTGCTGTAGTCTGTAGTAAATGTTCTCTACCTGTCTGTATCTGTAGTATGAATGTCTCTGGGCTCTGGGTCTGTAAGACTGTCAGTATAATGTCTCTGCTCTGTCTGTAATCCTGTTAGTATAGAATGTACTCTAACTGTCTGTAGTCCTGTACTACAGACAGAGCAGAGACATTATACTACAGGACTACAGACAGAGCAGACATTATACTACAGGACGATAGATAGAACACAGACAGACAGAAACATTATACTACAGCTAGTTTTACCTGGAGGACCGGGCAGACCAGGCGGCCCGGGTAGGAAGGAGTGTGACATCAGCCTCTTCTCACTGGTCATCTGCTTGGTAACATCAGCGTTGCTGGGCAACATGGCAATCTATAGAACAAGAAGAGCGGATATAGTTAAGATTGTTTAAAGGGGTAATCTGCGATTCAAACAACAAAGCAGTCATCTTGCTTATGTTTTTAGTACGACAGTTGAACCTAAGGTCATGAGTCATTCATCAGTTATATTCTTCAACAATCAATTGCTATATATCATTAATTTAGAAGTAAAAAGATTTGATGTACCAATCCTAAATTGCCCATTTAATGTAGAGGTTTCCAGCACAAAGGATTTTCTCAAGATCAGTCTTAATGAGAGAGAGGTCTGAGATAATGGAGAAACGATCAGGCGTGTCGGCGATACAGCCATTTGGCTGTCAGTCATCATAGAGCAGAAGTCTACGGGGAGATTACAGTGTGAGAGTGTACTCAATGTTCAAGGACCTGTAATAATAGTTACTACATGGATGTATTACACTTACAGGACAAGAAAATTACATTCTCTACGTGAATTCTTTGTTGTGTCAGAGTACGACTTGAAACCAGATATGTCAATTTTTAACAACCATACGCAGGCCCAGGAAATCACTATGCATTACTTAGGTAGACCAGGAGACCGCACTGTACTCTGGGATATATACATGTACATGTAAGTACTCTATATCAAAGCGTAGTACAGGCTGGGGCCATACATTAGGCTGGGGCCATACATTAGGCTGGGGCTGGGACCATACATTAGGCTGGGGCTGGGGCCATACATTAGGCTGGGGCCATACAGTAGGCTGGGGCTGGGGCCATACATTACCTGCGAACTGGTTTGCAAGTCATATGACATGGTATGTCCTTGGGCAGGGGCGATGAATCAGAGAACATCCAATTTAATCATTATTCCTGCATCATATGCCGACGTGGTCTCTGAGCCATGACATGAGATGAAGGAGTATGTGTTGGTTTGTAGAGACGAGACGAGCAGCTATGCTATGTAAGTGTTAACCCAAAGCAGCCTGCATTTATGCCTTGAGGGGGCAGTAGGTGACCAGTATCGGCCATAATCGGCCTTCCTGTCAGTCAGTCATCACCCCCCCCCCCCCCCCCCCCCCCCCCCCCCCCCCCATGCAGCAATTTCTGACGCTTGTTCTCAAAAGACAATTTTTGTTCTTAGGCTGCGTCCCAAATTGGGTACCCCTATCCCTATATAGGCACGACTACTTTTCTAACCAGAGCGCATACTTTTTGACCAAGCCCTAATCTTTTGACAGAGCCCTACTTTTTGACCGAGCCCTAACTTTTGAACAGAGCCTTACTTTTTGACCAGAGCCTACATTTTTTGACCAGAGCTATGTGGGTTGCGGTATAGGGCCATTTGCAGCACACTAGCCACATAGGCCTATTTCATTTTTTCCCTCCAATGAAAAAGAGCTAGTAGCGCCTACTGAACCCACAGGACCACATGGCTGGAACCATATATCACATATTACAGGCAGAGTGGTGAGCTGCCTGTTGAAGATGCGTCTACAGATTGGCCTGATGGGAAGGCTAGAGCTGGAAATACTCACTAAGCAATGTGTGTGTTGTGGTGTGTGTGTTTGTGTGTGTTGTGTGTTGTGTGTGTTGTGGTGTGGTGTTGTGTGGTGTGTGTGGTTGTTGTGTGTGTGTGTGTGTTGTGTGTATATATATATTGGTAACCACTCCAGTGAGTTTGTACACCGGTATAACCGGCACTTTACAAACGACAGACATAAGTTACACGAACCAACAGCTAGCGTGCAGTATATTTCAAAATGTTTTTCAAAATTTTTATTATGTACAATAAACGTCGTTCTGCGTCCCAGAGGAGATTTCCCGAGTGTTATCTACTGCAAATTATTGGCAGATAGTAGGCACTGTGATACGCAGCCATTATTTGTGAATGAAACAGTACAAAGAATACCATGATAAATAAATGACACAACGAATAATCTTGGTCCATTTTAATACCTTTAACTGAACTCCAACCAACTGTTGTTTATGTGGATTGCTCCATGGTAAAGCAGCAACACAAATTAGACAGAGGGAACTTTACAGTAGCATTTAGCAGACACTCTCTATCCAGAGAGACTTACACATTAGTCATTTACGCAAGCAACTCTTATCAAGAGGGACTTACACAGTAGGGTCATTTAGTCTATGCCACTACTTATCAAGAGAGACTTACAGTTAGTCATTTAGCAGGCACTCTTATCAAGAGAGACTTACAGTTAGTCATTTAGCAGGCACTCTTATCCAGAGAGACTTACAGTTAGTCATTTAGCAGGCACTCTTATCAAGAGAGACTTACAGTTAGTCATTTAGCAGACACTCTTATACAGATAGACTTACATTTAGTCATTTATCAGACACTCTTATCCAGAGAGACTTACAGTTAGTGCACTCATCTTAAGATAGCTAGGTGGGACAACCACATTTCACAGTCAGTACATTTTCCCTCAATAAGTTAGATAACAGCAAAGTAAGTACTAGTAGGAAAATAAAAGTGTGCGTTTTATTTTTTAAATATATATATTTTTTGTGGGGGGGATTAATAAACCAGAACAAACCTTTTGTTTGAGCTGAAAGACAGTAATCTTGATGTGGTGGAAGTCTTCACATGTAGCAGAGCATGCCCCAGCCTTCATCACGTTGTCTGACGTCTCAAACAGGCGAGCTGCTGAGGGGGTGCAGAAAACAGAAAAATGTTACTCCATTTTTTTTTTTTWAAATATAGACCCACCAAAAGCCATCACAGTGACTTCAGAAAGAATTCATACCCGTTGACCTTTTCCACATTTTGTTGTGTTACAGCCTGAATTTAAAATGGATTACATTTAGATTGTTTTGTCACCGGCCTACACATTATACCCTATAATGTAAAAGTGAGATTATGTATTTGGAATTTTTTACAATTTAATAAAACATGTAAAGCTGAAATGTCTTGAGTCAATAAGTATTCGACCCCTTTGCTATGGCAAGCCCAAATAAGTTCAGGAGTAAACATTTGCTTAACAAGTCACATAATAAGTTGCATGGACTCACTCTGTGTGCAATAATAGTGTTTGACATGATTTTTGAATGACTACCTCATCTCTGTACCCCACACATACAATTATCCCTACAAAGGTCCCTCAGTTGAGCAGTGAATTTCAAACACAGATTCAACCACAAAGACCAGGGAGGTTTTCCAATTCCTTGTAAAGAAGGACACCTATTGGTAGATGGGAACAAATAAGAAAAGCAGACATTGAATATCCCTTTGAGAATGGTGAAGTTATTAATTACACCCAGTCACTACAAAGATACAGGCGTCCTTCCTAATTCAGTTGCCAGACAGGAAGGAAACAGCTAAGGGATTTCACCAAGAGGTCAAAGATGACATTAAAACAGCTACAGAGTTTAATGCCTGTGATAGGTGAAAACTGAGGATGGATCAATAACATCGTAGTTACTCCACAATACTAACCTAATTGACAGAGTGAAGAGGCGACTCCGGGATGCTGGCCTTCTAGGCAGAGTTGCAAAGAAAAAGCCATATCTCAGACTGGCCAATAAAAATAAAATATTAAAATGGGCAAAAGATTACAGACACTGGACAGAGGAACTCTGCCTAGAAGGCCAGCATCCCGGAGTCGCCTCTTCATTGTTGACGTTGAGACTGGTGTTTTGCG
>NC_036860.1:66472554-66475059 GCF_002910315.2 Salvelinus sp. IW2-2015
GTTATCGAACCCACAAATGCTGATGCTCCAGATACTCAACTAGTCTAAAGAAGGCCAGTTTTATTGCTTCTTTAATCCAGACAAGTTTTCAGCTGTGCTAACATAATTGCAAAAGGGTTTTCTAATGATCAATTAGCCTTTTAAAATGATAAACTTGGATTAGCTAACACAACGTGCCATTGGAACACAGGAGTGATGGTTGCTGATAATGGGCCTCTGTACACCTATGTAGATATGAATAATCAATAACCATGAATAATCAGCCATTTCCAGCTACAATAGTCATTTACAACATTAACAATGTCTACACTGGTATTTCTGATCAATTTGATGTTAATTTAATGGCCCAAAGATGAGCTTTTCTTTCAAAAACAAGGACATTTCTAAGTGACCCCAAACTTTTGAACGGTAGTGTATGGTAATTAGATCTTTCTGTATACAGAATTTTCAACATTTCTAAAAACCTGTTTTCACTTTGTCATTATGGGGTATTGTGTGTAGGTTTGCATTTGAATTCAGGCTGCAACACAACAAAATGTAGAATAGGTCAAGGGGTACGAATACTTTTTGAAGGCACTGTAACTAGTCATTGCTCTTTTACTATTCGAAAGGTATGACAATAAAAACACATCTGCGTCACCGGTTTTCTAAAAAGATATCAGAAACAGAGATAGCTGTGGCAAAACCTGAGGGGGATCTTTTGTCCGTCTAGGAATGCTGCAAGTATGTTAAACAAAGACACATAGTCACAAATAGACTGCGTCCCTAATGGCACCCTATTCCCTTGGTAGTGAGCACCCTATTCCCTTTATAGTGCACTACTTTTGACTAAAGTCTGTGGGTCGTGCACTGTATAGAGAATAGGGGCGCATTTGGGACTCATCCATAGTGGGTTCCTAAAGGGTTCTTCGGCTGTCCCCACAGGAGAACACTTTTTGGTTCCAGGTAGAACCATTTTTGGGTTCCATGTAGAACTCTCCGTGGAAAGGATTCAACATTGAACTCAAAAGGGTTCTACCTGGAACCATAAAGGGTTCTTCAAAGGGTCCTCCTATGGGGACAGCCGAAGAACCCTTTCAGGTTCTGGATAGCAAATTTGTACCCTTTAAGAAAACGGCCGACGCTAGAGGGATGAGTGACTGGCATATATATATGCCGTTAAACATTGTACCTGTGCCCTAGTGTAACGGGTGGCTGGAAATCCTAGAGGGAGGCAGGAAGCTGCTCTAGTAAATATGTAATGGAGCTATATGTGTTTGTGTTTGGTGTGGGGGGCTTGGGAGCATGAGGGCTGAGTAGCCAATATCGTAGACCACATGCCTTGCTGCTATCAGTGGAGATCAAAGGCAATGTGGTGGGGCTGTGGCCACGAGGAGAGATGGAGATCTATAGCGTGACTCTCTGCTGTGATCAGTGGTGCTGCTATAGCTTGAGCTCTCTGCTGTGATAGTGATGATTATATAGCTTGACGTCTCTGGCTGTGATCAAGATGGAGATCTATAGCTTGGGACTCTCTGCTGTGATGCAGTGTGGATCTATAGCTTGACTCTTCTGCTTGTGATCAGTCGGTGATCTATAGCCCTTGACCTCTCTGCTGTGATGGCAGTGATGGATATATAGCTTGACTCCACAGGTTTGGTGTTGTTGATAGATATCAGTGGATGCAGGCACAGGTGAAGGGGTGAAGCCAACCGAGAGACAGGGAGAGTAGGTAGACAGGGAGCCAAGTGTAGACAGACAGGGGAGTAGGGAGACAGGGGAGCCGGGGAGACAGACCAGGGGAGGCAGGGAACAGTGGATGGCAGGGGACAGATAGGGGCAGGGAGAACAGATATGGGGAGCAAGGGAAGACAGGGGAGCAGGGAGAGCAGGGGAGTCAGTAGAACAGAAGGGGGCAAGGGAGACAGGGAGCAGGGAGACAGATAGGGGAGCAGGGAGACAGGGGAGCAGGGAGACAGACAGGGGAGGAGCAGGGAGACAGGGGGGAGCATAGGCACCGGGGAGTACAAGTAAGGTAGACAGGGAGAGCTAGGTACGATAGGGGAGTAAGTAGGTAGAACAGGTGGAGCAGGTAGTAAACGGGGAGTTACAGTAGGTAGACAGGGGTGAGCAGGGAGACATGGGGAGCAACAGTAGGTAGACGGGGGCGAGTAGCAGTTAGGGTAGACGGGGGAAGTAGAGCCAGGATAGACGGGGGAGGCAGAGGCAGGTAGACGGGGGAGTAGAGCAGGTAGAAAAACGGGGGAGTACAGTAACGGTAAGAGCAGGGGGTAAACAGTAGGTAAGACCGGGGGAGTAGAGAGGGAGATCGGGGGATGTAGAGCAGGTAGAAACGGGGGAAGCAGAGCAGGTAGAACGGGGGAGTAGAGCAGGTAGACGGGGGCGTAACAGTAGTAGACGGAGGGAGTAGAGCAGGTAGAAAACGGGGAGCAGAGGCAGGTAGAGCGGGGGAGCAGAGCAGGTATACGGGGGAGCAGAGGCAGGTAGACCGGGGGGAGCAGAGCT
>NC_036860.1:66480176-66483455 GCF_002910315.2 Salvelinus sp. IW2-2015
GGTAGAAAGGGAGTAGGTAGACAGGGAGTATAGCAGGTAGACGGGGGAGTAGGTAGACGGGGAGCAGAGCAGGTAGACGGGGGAGTAGGTAGACGGGGAGCAGAGCAGGTAGACGGGGGAGTAGGTAGACAGGGGAGTAGGGGGGCTGTGGTGTAAAGACCACACACCTTGCTAAGGCTCCCCACAATATAATGTTGCTGATAGATCTCAGTGGATCGCAGCACAGGTGAAAGGCATGGCTATGATTATTATTCAGCAAAGACCCACAGAATACCTTTAATCAAGCTCACACATCAAGGTTGTTGGGTTTTCCCACCAGCCCCCTCCCTCCCTCCCTCCCAGGTTAACTGCACACTCTTTTCAAGGGAACATAAAAAACAACACTTTAATGATGATGGGGTACTTGCACAACCCTGGGGTGCAAGGCAAGCTATTCCCAAAACCAGATGAAGACAGCTTTGCTTTGAGAGTTTTTCTTTATGTTTTGGCGAAGTGAAGACTAGATGTATTTTACTGCAGCAAGGCGGGTTGTGGATGAACTTCACAGCTAAACGTGTGTGTGTGTGTGTATGTGTGTGTGTGTGTGCGCGTACCTAACTGTTCTCAGTAAGACACACAGTGTGAGTTTAATGTTAGATAAGCTCACAGGAACCAGAGAAAGTAGCAAATGTCCAACCCCTGATCGCTTCCTTTACTAACCTCCTAAAAAAAACCTGCAGCAGCTCCTCTTTTTCTGCTGTTTGTTTGAGGTGCATCAGGCAAATTAAAATAGAACAGGAGTGAAGGGAGCAGCTAGCGTTGGGAGAGAGACTCCTTCTGAAATAGGATCATGTGATCTATAATGGATGCCAGGTGTCTGTAGACTACTACGTCCCAAATGGCACCCTATTCCCTATACCCTACCCCCAAGCCATCCAATGGCACCCTATTCCCTATACCCTACCCCCAAGCCATCCAATGGCACCCTATTCCCTATACCCTACCCCCAAGCCATCCAATCGCAACCCGGACAATTTACATTGACCCCTTTTATTATTTATTTATCTTAGTTGTTTTGCACTGGCTCTATGCACACTCACTAGACCCTATCCACACACACTACACTAGACCCTATCCACACACACTCACTAGACCCTATACCCTATCCCTACAACACACTCACTAGACCCTATCCACACACTCACTTTCAGACCCTATCACACACACTCACTAGACCTATCCACACACATACCATTGACACACTCACTGAACTGACACACACACTACACAGACACACCACACACAACACAACACACACACACACACCACACACACACAGCCACACACACACACACACACACACTACACGACACAACTACACTGACACACACAATCAGCCCACGACTCTACTGACCTATCACACACACTACACTGACACAGTCACTGACACACCACATACACAGACACCACACACACACACACACTACACAGACACACACACTACACACACACTACACTGACACACTCACTAGACCTATCCACACACACTCACTGACACACTCACTGACACTGACACACACACTACACAGACAAACACACACACCCACTACACCAGACACACACACTACACACACACACTACACTGACACACTCACTAGACCCTATCCACACACAACAACACTGACACACTCACTGACACTGACACACACACTACACAGACCACACACACACACACACACTACACGACACATCACAACACACCCACTACACTGACACACTCACTAGACCCTATCTCACACACTACACGACACACTCACAGACAACACAACTACACAGACACACACACACACACACTACACAGACACACACACTACACACACACTACACTGACACACTCACTAGACTCCTATCCACACACACTACACTGCACACACACAACACACACACACTACACAGACACAGACACTACACAGACACACACACACACCACACATCCTGATTGCCCAGTCAGTTTTACCCCTACCACCAACTGTATTACCTCAATCACATCAACTACCTGGCACCCCCACACCATTGACTCAGTACCCAAAATCCTGTATATAGCCATAAGAATTAAACTGCAAAAGTTTACACCTGTTATATTCAGCAGCATGTGACCAATAAATGAGTTTTGATTGTGTAGTGTACTTCTGGGCCCTAGTAAAAGTAGTGCACTATATAGGGAATAAGGTTCCATAGGCTCTGGTCTAAGTAGCGCACTATATAGGGAATAAGTTCCATAGGCGTCTGGCTTAAGTAGTGCACTATATAGGGAATTGGTTCCATAGGGCTCTGGTCTAAAGTAGTGCACTATATAGGGAATAAGGTTCCATAGGGCTCTGTGCCTAAGTAGTGCACTATAGTAGGGCCAGGGTGTCATTTGGATGTAGCCTAGAGTCCTCTCCTGAGTGGCACAGCGGTCTAAGGCTCTATATCTCAGTGCTAGAGGTGTCACTACAGGACAGCCTCCCTGGTTCGAATCCAGGCTCTATGTCACGCCTGACCTTAGAGATCCTTTTTTGTCTCTATTTTGGTTTGGTCAGGGCGTCGAGTTGGGGTGGGCATTCTATGTTTTGTGTTCTATGTTTTTCATTTCTGTGTGTTTTGGCCGGTGTGGTTCTCAATCAAGGCAGCTGTCTATCGTTGTCTCTGATTGAGAACCATACTTAGGTAGCCTTTCCCACCTGTGTTTTGTGGGTAGTGTTTTCTGTATTGTTCATTTCCTTACAGAACTGTTTCGTTTTCCTCTTGTTATTTTTTGTTCTAGTGTTCTGATTTTAATAAAATAATCATGAACACCGTCTCACGCTGCGCTTTGGTCCAGTCATTCACAGAAGAGATCTGTTACACTCTATGACTACCGGCCGTGATTGGGAGTCATAGGCGGCCGCACAATTGGCCCAGCGTTGTCCGGTTTGGTCGGTGTAGGCCCGTCATTGTAAATAATAATTTGTTCTTAACTGACTTGCCTAGTTAAATAAAGGTTAAAATAAAAAAATTAAATCACTGTCAGATGTGCCTTCAGGGTCTGTTGTTCAGAAAGCATCTCAGAGTAGGAGTGCTGGTTTAGGATCAGTTCCCCTTTTAGATCATAATTAATCATTTTATATGGGCAGAGGGACCTGATCCTAGAATAGCATTCCTACTCTGAGAGGGCCTGGAATGGAATAACCAGAAAAAATGTCGGCCAAAAAAATCTCCCCCTCACCTCTCTCCCCCTTGGTGCAGGTCTTCCCATCCTCTTCCAGGAAAAAGCCTTTC
>NC_036860.1:66486357-66511262 GCF_002910315.2 Salvelinus sp. IW2-2015
TATACAGAGAAAAGAGTCGGCCCGAGAACTGAACCCTGTGGTACCCCCATAGAGACTGCCAGAGGACATCTCCTACGGTGGCATAAAACAGATCTGGGACCAGGCTAGATGGACCAGTTATGTATGAATAGAGCGATCAAACACAGGTCTGATTCCAGTTCCTGCTTTTAGCACATGGTTTCATACTTATTACTGATGTTTATGACACTGCACTTTGAAGTCATTGTCTCTCATGTCTTAATTAAAGCACATTAGTAATTGGAGGACCAATAAAGTTGAATATAATTGAAGTCTCCAGTCACTGAATACTTAGTAAGACGAATGATGCCTTTCATAACAATATGATTACCATATGTCATGCTTGAAGAAAACGCTATAACACAAATTAAGACGGCACTTGCCAATGGACTCATTGTAACAGAACATGTGGTTTAACAAAATCCCACAGTGATGAAATAAGTGTACTTTAAATCCCACAGTGATGAAATAAGTGTACTTCAAAATCACTAAACACCTGGCATGCTTTCTTACGCTCTTTCAGAAAGGTTCAAATAAACAGAAAGGTTCACAATAATACAGAAAGGTTCAAATAACAGAAAGGTTCAAATTACAGAAAGGTTCAAATAACAGAAAGGTTCAAATAACAGAAGGTTCAAATAACAGAAAGGTTCAAATAACAGAAAGGTTCAAATAACAGAAAGGTTCAAATAAACAGAAAGGTTCAAATTAACAGAAAGGTTCAAATACAGAAAAGGTTCAAATAACAGAAAGGTTCAAATTACAGAAAGGTTCAAATTACAGAAGTTCAAATACAGAAAGGTTCAAATTACAGAAAGGTCTCAATAACAGAAAGGTTCAAATAACAGAAGTTCAATAACAGAAGGTTCAAATAACAGAAAGGTTAAAATTACAGAAAGGTTAAAATTACAGGAAGTTAAATACAGAAAGGTTAAAATTACAGAAAGGTTAAAATTACAGAAAGTTAAAATATACAGAAAGGTTAAAATTACAGAAAGGTTAAAATTACAGAAGGTTAAAATTACAGGAAGTTAAAATTACAGGAAGGTTAAAATTACAGGAAGGTTAAAAAACATCATATCAATCTAATGGTTTATGGGCTAAGCCAGAGACACAAACCTATGAACACCAGGGAATGCTTTCTAAAAATATCTAAGCAAACAACACAGAAAGACCAAAGAAAGACATAAAACTACATCCCAAATGGCATCCTATTCCCTACATAGTGCAGTATGTGGCTGGTCAAAAGCAGTGTACTATGTAGGGAATAGGTGCCATAGGGCTCTGGTCAAAAGTAGTGTACTATGTAGGGAATAGCGTGCCATTTGGGATGCAGATGGGAACGGTTCATTACCTTCAGGAATGCACTGGCCCAGCAACAAACTTAAACCCCTCACAACAATTCTTCCTGAAAAAGATGAAGCAAATCACACACACAAAAAAAAGACTCAAAGATACGCCTTAAACAATTTTACAAAAGTTTTGTGACCCAGAATGTTATTTGTGGTCAAATTAAAAATGGACAGTTGAAGCTCTCGTTCTACTCATAAATACAATTTGACATGCTCATAACGATTCCTAATGCTAAGTTGTTCTGTGGTGATTATCTGTTATAATGTCATAACCATCTTCTCCTCAAGACTGAGCCAGACATCTGTGTATGCCAGGTATTTTACTATATACACCGGTATTGATGCGCGGATCGGTTTGGGTTTTTACCTTCAATAACGATATTTCAATGTTGGTTTGTTAAGGGGAACGGAAACACTTCTAGAAGTTACGCTGAGGAAAGAGATTCAATCCACTAACTCTAAACACTTCTAGAATTACGCTGAGGAAAGAGATTCAATCCACTACCCTAAACACTTCAAGAAGTTACGCTGAGGAAAGAGATTCAATCCACTAACTCTAAACACTTCTAGAAGTTACGCTGAGGAAAGAGATTCAATCCACTAACCCTAAACACTTCTAGAAGTTACGCTGAGGAAAGAGATTCAATCCACTAACTCTAAACACTTCAAGAAGTAAGCTGAGGAGAGAGATTCAACCCACTAACTCTTAACACTTCAAGAAGTTACGCTGAGGAAAGAGATTCAATCCACTAACTCTAAACACTTCAAGAAGTTACGCTGAGGAAAGAGATTCAATCCACTAACCCTAAACACGTCAAGAAGTTACGCTGAGGAAAGAGATTCAATCCACTAACTCTAAACACTTCAAGAAGTTACGCTGAGGCAAGAGATCAAGCCCACTAACCCTAAACACTTCAAGAAGTTACGCTGAGGAAAGAGATTCAATCCACTAACTCTAAACACTTCAAGAAGTTACGCTGAGGAAAGAGATTCAAGCCACTAACCCTAAACACTTAAAGCTAGTGAGGGAGATATGGGTCTCCAGATTCAGTGATTTTTGCAGTTCGTTCCAGTCATTGGCAGCAGAGAACTGGAAGGAAAGGTGGCCAAAGGAGGAATTGGTTTTGGGGGTGACCAGTGAGATATACCTGCTGGGGTGAGTGCTACGGGTGGGTGCTGCTATGGTGACCAGTGAGCTGAGGTAAGGTGGGGCTTTACCTAGCAGAGATTTGTAGATGACCTGGAGCCAGTGGGTTTGGTGACGAATATGAAGCGATGGCCAGCCAACAAGAGCGTACAGGTCGCAGTGGTGGGTAATATATGGGGCTTTGGTGACAAAACGGATGGCACTGTGATAAACTGCATCCAATTTGTTGAGTAGAGTGTTGGAGACTATTTTATGGATGACATCGCCGAAGTCGAAGGATCGGTAGAATGGTCAGTTTTACGAGGGTATGTTTGGCAGCATGAGTGAAGGATGCTTTGTTGCAAAATAGGAAACCGATTCTAGATTTAATTTTGGATTGGACATGGTTAATGTGAGTCTGGAAGGAGAGTTTACAGTCTAGCCAGACACCTAGGTATTTGTAGTTTCCACATATTCTAAGTCAGAACGGCGGGCAGGTGTGGGCAGCGATCGGTTGAAGAGCATGCACTTAGTTTTACTTGCATTTAAGAGCATTTGGAGGCCACGGAAGGAGAGTTGTATGGCATTGAAGCTCGTCTGGAGGTTAGTTAATACAGTGTCCAAAGAAGGGCCAGAAGTATGCAGAATGGTGTCGTCTGCGTAGAGGTGGATCAGAGAATCACCAGCAGCGAGAGCGACATCATTGATGTATACAGAGAAGAGAGTTGGCCTGAGAATTGAACCCTGGGCACCCCCATAGACTGCCAGAGGTCCGGACAACAGGCCCTCTGATTTGACACACTGAACTCTATCAGAGAAGTAGTTGGTGAACCAGGCGATGCAATCATTTGAGAAACCAAGGCTGTTGAGTCTGCCAATAAGAATGTGGTGATTGACAGAGTCGAAAGACTTGGCCAGGTCGATGAATACGGCTACACAGTAATGTCTCTTATCGATGGCGGTTATGATATATTTTAGGACCTTGAGAATGGCTGAGGTGTACCTATGACCAGCTCTGAAACCAGATTGCATAGCGGAGAAGGTACGGTGGGATTCGAAATGGTCGGTAATCTGTTTGTTGACTTGGCTTTCGAAGACTTTAGAAAGGCAGGGTAGGATAGATATAGGTCTGTATTAGGCTATAGGCCTAGTGGAATGTATTAGGTTATCGGCCTAGTGGAATGTATTAGGCTATAGGCCTAGTGGAATGTATTAGGTTATAGGCCTAGTGGAATGTGTGTAAGAAGAATTTGAGGTTGTAAAAGCCAATTGTTATTATATATGTCTTATTATATTCTTATAACATTTTGTAATTGCAGTTACATTTTCATTACAATATGATTGTTGTATACAATATCATGGTTATGATAGCTTGCACTTTGTTTTCAGGTTTGAATGAAATAATGTATTCTCTTAACCTTATTCTTTCACTAAAGTTATTGTTGTATTCATATTATATTACTTGTGTATGTCTTTCCTTATCAAATTTAAGACAAAATAAAATGTATAATATGTTTGTACAAAACAAATAATATTGCCCTCATAACAGCCTCAATTCGTCAGGGCATGGAATTTACAAGGTGTTGAAAGCATTCCACAGGGATACTGGCCAATGTTGACTCCAATGCTTCCCACAGTTGTGCCAAGTTGGCTGGATGTTCTTTGGGTGGAGGACCATTCTTGATACACAAGGGAAACTGTTGAGTGTGAAAAACCCAGCAGTGTTGCAGTTCTTGACACGCTCAAACTGGTGCGCCTGGCACCTACTACCATACCCTGTTCAAAAGCACTTCAATCTTTTGTCTTGCCCATTCAACATCTGAATGGCACACACACACAATCCATGTCTCAATTGTCTCAAGGCTTAAAACTCCTTCTTTAATCTGTCTCCTCCCCTTCATCTGCACTGATTGAAGGGGATTTAACAAGTGACATCAATATCAAATCAAAGTTTATTTGTCACGTGCGCCGAATACAACAGGTGTAGTAGACCTTACAGTGAAATGCTTACTTACAGGCTCTAACCAATAGTGCAAAAAATTTATTAGGTGAACAATAGGGAAGTAAAGAAATAAAACAACAGTAAAAAGACAGTGAAAAATAACATTAGCGAGGCTATATACAGTAGCGAGGCTATTAAGGTAGCGAGGCTACATACAGAGACCGGTTAGTCAGGCTGATTGACGTAGTATGTACATGTAGATATGGTTAAAGTGACTATGCATATATGATGAACAGAGAGTAGCAGTAGCGTAAAAGAGGGGTTGGCGGGTGGTGGGTGGAGGAACACAATGCAGATAGCCCGGTTAGCCAATGTGCGGGAGCACTGGTTGGTCGGCCCAATTGAGGTAGTATGTACATGAATGTATAGTTAAGGGATCATAGCTTTCACCTGGAATCACCTGGTCAGTCTACGTCATGGAAAGAACAGGTGTTCCTAAGGTTTTGTACACTCAGTGTACATGTTTAATATACTATCCAGATTAGAAAGTGTATGATCACAGAACATTCCATGGAATTCCAGGAAATTACCACCAGTCACTAAAACGGCTATTCACAGTAAAAGGTTTTTGCTATTCTGATTTCAGATGATCAATCCTTAAAACGGAAGAGTCAATATGCTCAATAACATGTTTCTCTTCATTATGAAGTTGTGTAAATGACAGTTGTTTGGGGAAAAAAGCCAATAAAGATACACATTTTCAGAGGTGATTTTGACTGATTACCATCTGATTGATGTGGTACTATTGCATTGATGTGGTACTTGAAAGGGCTGTTTGAAAGGGCTCAGCTTTCAAAATACAGTGCATTCGGAAAGTATTCAGACAACTTGACTTTTCCCACATTTTGTTACGTTACAGCCTTATTCTAAAATGTATGAAATTGTTTTTATTCCTCATCAATCTACACACAATACCCCATAATGACAAACAAAAACAGGTTTAGCCAATTTTGCTAATTTATTACAAATAAAAAACAAATAAAAAAAGATCACATTTATATAAGTTTTCAGACCCTTTACTCAGTACTTTGTTGAAGCACCTTTGGCTGCGATTACTGCCTCAAATTCTTCTTGGGTACGATGCTATAAGCTTGGCACACCTGTATTTGGGGAGTTTCTCCCATTCTTCTATGCAGATCCTCTCAAGCTCTGTCACGTTGGATGGGGAGCGTCGCTGCACAGCTATTTCCAGATCTCTCCAGAGATGTTCGATCGGGTTCAAGTTCGGGCTCTGGCTGGGTCACTGAAGGACATTCAGAGACTCGTCCTGAAGCCACTCCTGCGTTGTCTTGGCTGTGTGCTTAGGGTCGTTGTACTGTTGGAAGGTGAACCTTCGCCCCAGTCTGTGGTCCTGAGGGCTCTGGAGCAGGTTTCCATCAAATATCTCTGTACTTTGCTTTGTTCATCTTTCCCTTGATCCTGACTAGTCTCCCCGTTCTTGTACCTGAAAAACATCCCCACAGCATGCTGCCACCACCATGCTTCACCGTAGGGATGATGCCAGGATTCCTCCAGACATGACGCTTGGCATTCAGGCCGAAGACTTCAATCTTGGTTTCAGCAGACCAGAGAATCTTGTTTCTCATGGTCTGAGAGTCCTTTATGTGCCTTTTGGCAAACTAAGTGGGCTGTCATGTGCTTTTTACTGAGGAGTGGCTTCTGTCTGGCAACTCTACCATAAAGGTCTGATTGGTGGAGTGTTGCAGAGAATGGTTGTCCTTCTGGAATGTTCTCCCATCTCCACAGAGGAACTCTGGAGCTCTGTCAGAGTGACCATCGGTTCTTGGTCAGGGCAAGGCCCTTCTCCCCCGATTGCTCAGTTTGGCTGGGCGGCCAGCTCTAGGAAGCTCTAGTCTAGGTCTAGTCTCCATTTCAGAATGATGGAGGCTACTGTGTTCTTGGGAACCTTCAATACTGCAGAAATGTTTGGTACCCTTCCCCAGATCTGTGCCTCGACACAATCCTGTCTCTGTGCTCCATGGACATTTCCTTCGACCTCATGGATTGGTTTTTGCTCTGACATGCGCTGTCAACTGTGGGACTTTATATGACAGCTGTGTGCCTTTCCAAATCATGTCCAATCAAATGAATTTATTACAAGTGGACTCCAATCCAGTTGTAGAAACATCTCAAGGATGATCAATGGAAACAGGATGCACTTGAGCTCGATTTCGAGTCTCATAGAAAAGGGTCTGAATAAAAAAGGTATTTCATTACGGGGTATTGTGTGTAGATTGATGAGGGGAAAAAATATTTAATACATTTTAGAATAAGGCTCTAACGTAACAAAACGTGGAAAAATACAAGGGGTCTGAATACTTTCTGAATGCCCTGTATGTATCATGTTTTCATATATGTTTAACACCAGCAAAGAACTCTCATTAATGTAGGCAGTGGTGGACCCAAATCAAATCAAATTGTATTATTCACGTGAGCCGAATAAAATAGGTGTAGACCTTACAGTGAAATGCTTACTTACGAGCCCCTAACCAACAACGCAGTTTAAAAAAAATATGGATAAGAATGAGAAATTAAAGTAACAAGTAATTAAAGAGCAGCAGTAAAATAACAATAGCGAGACTATATACAGGGGGGTACCAGTACAGAGTCAATGTGCGAGGGGCACCGGTTAGTTGAGGTAATATGTACATGTAGGTAGAGTTATTAAAGTGACTATGCATTGAGGATAACAACAGAGAGTAGCAGCGGTGAAAAAGAGGGTGAGATGGGGGTGGGGGCAATGCAAATAGTCTGGGTGACTGGAGTGTCTAACCGATTTTATTGAAGACTCATGTTAAAAGGAACCACCAGCTTTCATATGTTCTGAGCAAGGAACTTAAATGTTAGCTTTTTTACATGGCACATATTGTACTTTTACTTTCTTCTCCAACACATTGTTTTTGCATTATTTAAACCAAATTGAACATGTTTCATTATTTATTTGAGACTAAATTGGATTTTATTGATGTATTATATTAAGTTAAAAATAAGTGTTCATTCAGTATTGCTGTAATTGTCATTACTACAGATATATACACATATATATTATATACAGAAAAAAAGGACGATTAATCGGTATCGGCTTTTTTTGGTCCTCCAATAATCGGTATCGGCGTTGAAAAATCATAAATCGGTCGACCTCTACTCTGTAGTGCCTTGCGGTCGGAGGCCGAGCAGCTGCCTTACCAGGCAGTAACGCAACCAGTCAGGATGCTCTTGATGATGCAGCTGTAGAACCTTTTGAGGATCTGAGGTACCATGCCAAATCTTTTCAGTCTCCTGAGGGGGAATAGGTTTTGTCGTGCCCTCATCACGACTGTCTTGGTGTGCTTGGACCATGTTAGTTTGTTGGTGATGTGGACACCAATGAACTTGAAGCTCTCAACCTGCTCCACTGCAGCCCCGTCGATGAGAATGGGAGAGTGCTCTGTCCTCTTTTTCCTGTAGTCCACAAACATCTCCTTTGTCTTGATCACGTTGAGGGAGAGGTTGTTGTCCTGGCACCGCACGGCCAGGTCTCTGACCTCCTCCCTATAGGTTGTCTCGTCGTTGTCGTGATCAGGCCTACCACTGTTGTGTCATCGGCAAACTTAACGATGGTGTTGGAGTCGTGCCTGGCCGTGCAGTCATGAGTGAACAAGGAGTATAGGAGGGACTGAGCACGCACCCCTGAGGGGCCCCAGTGTTGAGGATCAGCGTGGCAGATGTGTTACCTACCCTTACCTGGGGGCGGGCCGTCAGGAAGTCCAGGATCCAGTTGCAGAGGGAGGTGTTTAGTCCCAGGGTCCTTAGCACATAGGTGTTCATTTTGTCCAGGTGGGAAAGGGCAGTGTGGAGTGCAACAGATATTGCATCATCTATGGATCTGTTGGGGCGGTATGCAAATTGGAGTGGATCTAGGGTTTCTGGGATAATGAATTTATGTGAGCCATGATCAGCCTTTCAAAGCACTTCATGGCTACAGACGTGAGTGCTACGGGTCGGTAGTCATTTAGGCAGGTTACCTTAGTGTTCTTGGGCACAGGGACTATGGTGGTCTGCTTAAAACATGTTGGTGTTACAGTCTGGCCCTGCGAATGTTGACCTGTTTAAAGGTTTTACGCACATCGGCTGCGGAGAGCGTGATCAGGAACAACTGGTGCTCTCATGCATGTTTCAGTGATATTTGCCTCAAAGCGAGCATATAAGTAGTTTAACTCGTCTGGTAGGCTCGTGTCACTGGGCAACTCTTGGCTGGGCTTCCCTTTGTAGTCTGTAATGGTTTGCAAGCCCTGCCACATCTGACGAGCGTAAGAGCTGGTGTAGTACGATTCGATCTTAGTCCTTTATTGACGCTTTGCCTGTTTGATGGTTCGTCAGAGGGCATAGCGGGATTTCTTATAAGCTTCCGGGTTAGAGTCCTGCTCCTTGAAAGCGGCAGCTCTAGCCTTTAGCTCAGTGCAGATGTTGCCTGTAATCCATGGCTTCTGGTTGGGGTATGTACGTACGGTCACTGTGAGGACGACGTCATCGATGCACTTATTGATGAAGGCACTGACTTGATGTCATACTTGAGTAAAAGTATAGATACCTTAATAGAAAGTTTCTCAAGTTTAAGTCACCCAGTACAATACTACTTGAGTAAGTCTAAAAGTTTTTGGTTTTAAGTATACCTGAGTATCAATAGTAAATGTAATTGCTAAAATATACCTAAGTATCAAAAGTAAATTCCTTATATTAAGCAAAGCAGGCAGCTACATTTTCTTGTTTTTAAAATCTACGTATAGCCAGGGGCACACTCCAACGCTCAGATATAATCTACGTATAGCCAGGGGCACACTCCAACGCTCAGACATTATTTACAAAAGATGCATTTGTGTTTAGTGAGTCCGCCAGACCATAGGCAGTAGGGATGGCCACGTGTTATCTTGATAAGTGAGTGAATTTCACAATTTTTCTGTCCTGCTAAGCATTGAAAATGTAACAAGGGAAAATGTATGGAGTAAAACATACAATATGTTCTATAGGAATGTAGTGAAGTAAAAGTAATCCAAAATATAAATTGTAAAGTAAAGTACAGATACCCCGAAATACTAATTATTACACCACAGGGCAGAGGCCATGGTCTATGGTCTCAGTAAATTCAGGAATTCCAAAACTCTCCTACTGATGCAACAATGCATGTGATATGCAAATCCAGCACATGTAATGTCCATTTTTATAGTTGATTACATTTGCCACTTGAGTAATTTTCCTCCCTCTCCTCCTGTTGCATGATGCTCCCCGCACCAAGCCCTGCCCTCTGTCACTCAAGGAGAGCACGTTGTTGCTCGACCACGGAGTAATGAGAGCACGTTGTTGCTCGACCACGGAGTAATGAGAGCACGTTGTTGCTCGACCACGGAGTAATGGAGCCACGTTGTTGCTCGACCACGAGTAATGAGAGCACGTGTTGCTCGACCACGGAGTAATGAGAGCACGTTGTTGCTCGACCCGGAGTAATGAGAGCACGTTGTTTTGCTCGACCACGGAGTAATGAGAGCACGTTGTTGCTCGACCACGGAGTAATGAGAGCACGTTGTTGCTCGACCACGGAGTAATGAGAGCACGTTGTTGCCGTTCACTCTGCATGGTCAGATAGCGCTGTTGAATTACACTATTCATTTGTGTATCTTACGGTTTGCCAATTACAGTCTGCAATTTTGTATTTTCTTAGCAAGTTGTGGCTAAAATAAATTGTGCTAGCCGCTAATGCTAATAGCTAGTTAGCTAGCTTGCTAAATGTACTATCTAATACTAGCTAATACAGCCTGGGACCAGTGCTAGTGTAGGCTTAGATAAGTATATTATTTGTGCAACGGTATCTTATAAAAGAGATGAGAATGGAGAAAGCCCCATTGAAATCACGTATAATTTTAAACTCTACATTCTTGAACTACTCATAAATCATATTTAGAACTTTTATTAGTCAAAAACATAAAATACTGTCAAATACCATCATACTGCCAAGAAGGCAGATTTCTGTGCTTTCTCTGTGCCTGTTGTGTAGCACTAGGCTCAGATCAGAGGGAGTAACCCATTGAATTACAGTCAGTCTGCTGCAACTCCTGATAGAGAGAGGGCCCGCAACTGCTATAGTGAATACTTTGACCCTCAAATCCTCCACTTTACACAGTTGTAAATGATTCACCACAACACAAAAGAGATTTGTGAGTTACTGGAAGATTATGGAATTGAAGTATAAATATTACTGTAGAATACAACGTAAAAACGGTATTATACATTACAGATTGTTTATATTAAGACGAGGCTTGGGGTTCTATCTTCTAATATCCTTTAAAACCATATGAATCACTCTCATAGCACCTCATCACATTGGCCTAGCATAAAGCCCAAGACACCTAACACCAACGTGATGCTGAGGCTGAGGACAGTGAACTATAATGAAATGGTGGACGGGAGGTAGGATCTATTTTTAGAGACAATGTTCTCCCATCCCCTCCTCTTCTCCCACAAGGAGCTAATACCAACACAGAGCAACACAGATCTGAGGGAGACCTGCTGTATCTCACACTGCCACGGCTCAAATCTAAGCAACAACACAATTAGGGTTCGGCATAGAATGCACTATTACATGTTATCAGCATGTGTTATGTGCTATAGGCCAGCCTGGCAAAAATAAATAGACGTTTGCTATTTTACGTACATTTTTGTACCTCCATTAAGGATGATATGTTACATTTTGATACAAATGGAATAACGGTCTGGTTACTTAAGACCGAAACTAAAGTGTGGAGGTTGGTTGGACGTATATACCGCAACCGTCTATAAATCCAAAGGTTCCGTGTTCGAGTTGCGTTGGGGATTTGATTTTTATTTGGATCTCTTTTCGTCCTCATTTGGACTAAATCTTTCAAGAGTCCTTAAACATTAAAATACAATTTATAATATGAACACATTTTCACATATAACACACACAAACAGACATAACACACTAACATATTGACCCGATAAATAATCAGTCTAAAAATATATATAGATTCTTCATCTACCATAGTCCAGCACAACTTTCCTATGTATTATATTTACATGGTTTTAAAGTATTGTTTAAATGTATATATTGAAAGGTTTCTGGTTTGCTCAGTTAAATTATTCAATTTCTTTATTGCTCTAAATCGAAATGTTATTTTGCCTATTTCTCTTTTCTGTCTGGATAACACACAGATGGTGGACAATCTATTCCTAGTATTTACTGAATGTCTGTGTCACGCCCTGACCTTAGAGATCCTTTTAATTCTCTATTTGGTTAGGTCAGGGTGTGCCTAGGGTGGGAAATATATGTTTTCTATTTCTTTGTTGGCCTGGTATGGTTCCCAGTCAGAGGCAGCTGTCTATCGTTGTCTCTGATTGGGGATCATACTTAGGCAGCCTTTTCCACTGTAGTTTGTGGGATCTTGTTTTTGGTACTGTGCTGTTTAGCCCTACTAGACGTTACGTTTCGTTGTGTATTTTGTTTTCTTTTTCGGTGTTCATTTAATAATTTAAATGTACGCCTACCACGCTGCACCTTGGTCCGATCCTTCATCGACGAACGTAACAGAAGATCCCACCAAACGTACCAAGCAACGTGGCAGGAGGAGCAGACATCTGGACATGGGAGGTTATCTTGGACGGTAAGGGATCCTGACATGGGAGGATATCCGGGACGGGAGGGATGCTGGACATGGGAGGAGATCCTGGACGGGAAGGGATCTGGACATGGGAAGGATATCTTGGACGGTAAGGGATCCTGGACGTGGGAGGATATATTGGACGGTAAGGGATCCTGGACTGGAGGAGATCCAGGCCGAAAGGATGCTTCCATGGGAGAAGACGGAGGCAGCGAGGGAGGAAAACGACGGACACTGGAGTTCGCGACCACGAGGAAGCCCGAGAGGCAGCCCCAAAATGTTTTTTTTTCTTTTTTTTGTCTCCAGTGCCCATCCACAGCCCGGTGCATACTGTGCCAGCTCCCCGCACTTCGTGCGAAAGTGGGCATCTGTCCAGGCGGGTGGTGCCGGCTCAGCGCGCCTGGTCTCCATGTGCTCTCCTCGGTCCAGGATATCCTGCGCCGGCTCTATGCGCTGTATCTCCGGTGCCGTTCAAAGCCCAGTGCGTCCTGTGCCAGCTCCCCGCACTTGCGGTGCGAGGTGGTCCTTTGTCCAGGACGCGTTGTGCCAGCTCTACGCTCCAGACCTCCAGTGCGCCTCCAAGGTCCAGTGATGATCCATGGCCGCGGAGCCTCCAGTGATGATCCATGGCCCGGAGCCTCCAGTGATGATCCATGGCCGAGCTCAGTGATGATCCATGGCCCGAAGCCTCAGTGATGATCCATGGCCCGGGTCCAGTGAGATCATGGCGGAGCTCGAGTGACGATCCATGGCCGGAGCCTCCAGTGACGATCCATGGCCGGAGACTCCAGCGACGGTCTGCGGTCCGGAGCCTCGAGTGACGATCCATGCCCGGAGCTCCAGTGATGATCCATGGCCGGAGACCTCAGCGACGGTCTGCGGTCCAGAGCCTCCAGCGAGGGTTCCAGTCCGGAGCCTTCTGCGACGATCTACGGTTCGGAGTCCTGGCAAGATCTACGATCCGAAGTCTCGGCAACGATCTACGGTCCGCAGTCCCGGCAACGATCTACGGTCCGTAGTCCCGGCGATGATCCACGGTTCGATTCCTCCGGCGACGATCCCCACACCAGAGGCGCCACCGAAGTTGGCCGAGCCACGAGCGGAGCGGGGTCTGCTGTCCCGCACGGAGCCGCCACGAGGGTAGATGCCCACCTGGACCAGCCCCTATAGGTTCAGGTTTGAGGCCGGAGTCCACACCTTGGGGGGGGGGAGGTGAGAGGGGGTTACTGTCACGCCCTGACTTAGAGATCTTTTAATTCTCTATTTGGTTAGGTCAGGGTGTGACTAGGGTGGGCAATCTATGTTTTCTATTTCTTTGTTGGCCGGTATGGTTCCAATCAGAGTCTATCGTTGTCTCTGATTGAGGATCATACTTAGGCAGCCTTTTTCCACCTGTAGTTTGTGGGTCTTGTTTTTGGTACTTTGCTGTTTAGCCCTACTAGACGTTACGTTTCATTTTTTATATATATTTTTCTTTTCGGTGTTCATTTAATAAATTAAAATGTACGCCTACCACGCTGCACCTTGGTCCGATCCTTCCATCGACGAACGTAACAGTCTGTTCTCTTACCAACTGAATACCGTTGTGAATAAGTTTGGCCGTTTTAAATGGTGTATATTATTATCTTGTTGATTGATGACCAACCAAGAGCATTGCACATGTCTACAACATCCTCTATGGATAACAGATCTCATGGAGGCTTCGTGCCATGGATCTTCATGGAGGCTTCGTGCCATGGATCATCACTGGAGGCTTCGTGCATGGATCATACTGGAGGCTTCGTGCCATGGATCATCATTGGAGGCTTCGTGCCATGGATTTCATCACTGGAGGTTTGTGCCATGGATCATCACTGGAGGCGTTTGCCATGGATCATCACTGGAGGCTTCTTGCCATGGTCATCACTGGAGCTTCGTGCATGGATCACCACTGGAGGCTTCGTGCCATGGATCACCACTGGAGGCTTCGTGCATGGTCACCACTGGAGCTTCGTGCGCATGGATCACCACTGGAGGCCTCTTGATGGATCATTACTGGAGGTTCGTGCCTGGATCATCACTGGAGGCTTCGTGCATGGATCATTACTGGAGGCTTCTTGACTAGACAATACAAACAAGCATACCCACTCTCATCACACCCTGACCTAACCAAAATAATAAGAAAAAATAGATAGGAGAGGCACAGGGTACCGGAACTCTGTGGAAGCGCACTGGAGGCCTGATGCGTGGTGCGGAACTGGTTGTACGGGCTGGTGAACACGCCTCAGAGCGAGTGCGGGGAGGAGGCACAGGATACACTGGGCCGTGGAGACGCATTGCAGATCTGGAACGTAGAGCTGGCTCAATGCGTCCTGGCTGGATGCCCATTCTAGCCCGGCAAATGCGAGGAGCTGGATTAGAGCGCACAGGCTAAGAATGCGAACTGGAGACACCGTGCGCATCTCTGCATAACACGGTGCCTGACCAGTTACACGCTCCCCACGGTAAGCACGAGGAGTTGGCTCAGGTCTCCTGTGGCGGTCCTCATGAGTGTTGTAGCATTTCAGCTAACTCTTCCCCTAACCCCTTTCCAAACCTTAACCTAATTACCCTAACCTTTTATGTAAATTCTCCTAACCTTTGTCGTCAGTTCTCCTAACCGGCAACATAAATTCTCCTAACCTTTGTCATTACGAAGCAACAAGCAGCCTGGTCTCAGAGAAAGATGTCCTTTAAGACGTACAGTATGATACTATACATCTATACTATACATTTGTATGACTATACATTTGTATGACATTGTACGAAAAGATTCCATATCATACTAAATGAAGATATTCAAAATGTACATCCCAAATGCTACGAATAGTAGTCATAATGTTTTACTCCTATCTATACTATGGGCTTTAATCCCTACAGTATCTGCATTGTTTTCATGTGGTAAGCATGTATTTGCCCTCATGATGATCACACTATATCTGTGGCCTTTTAAGCGTAGTGTTACCAATGCCATGTGTTTCTCTCAGAAGGAGACAAGAGTATCTATTCTATATGCACCATGAAGTCAAACAGTCATGCTTGCTTGCGTTCAATACCTTCACAGTTTAGTGACGCTAAATGCTTAATATAGCCTGCAAACACACTTCAGATGTTTCTAGGTTTTATTCAGGTGTGGTGGTGGCGGTGAGGCGATAGAGCAGTAGGTTGTTTCAGTATTCAAGCCTTCTTCGACCTCCAACACGCACTCACAGGCAGCCAGGCATGTGTTTCCAATGTTAAATCCTACGTAACAAATGATGGGATCTCCCTTGCCTATACCCATTTCTTGTGTGAATTAAATGGTCCGTGCAACGTAAAAACGCTTGAAAGACTGTGTGCCATTTGCACTGAAAGAAAATCAGACAGAAATCATGTTGATACGAAGCATGCAACTGTACCACAACGTTGTAACATGCATACAGTTATTATGTGTTCTACTGTTGGTGACTGTTTTCCCCTAGTCATAATAATATTTTTCCCTAGCATATTGGACCGTTTGTCAACACAGGCTGAACTAGTTAGTAGCTTTCCGGAGACATGAGTTGGGTTAGATTTATGGAGACAGATCAGGGCTATGAACCTCTCTCACGTCCCTTTCCCCCCCAGTGGTTTGAACCTGCAACAATCTGATTATAAGTCTCTCTCTGCTCCACCACAACCACACAGTTGCACTGTGACTAAACCTGATTTAGTGGCTCAACAGATGACTTCTTGGGATGCAGGAGCTACAGGGGCTACGTCCCAAATGCCAGACCCCCACATATTCTCCCACATAGTGCACCCTATGGGCCCTGGTCAAAAGTAATGTAGTACTTAGGAAACAGGGTGTCATTTTGGAAGCGGCTGTTGAGGTGGAGTCCACTTAGACTAGGAGAGCACTCTCGTGGAGACCTTAAATCTCAGCCAAGGACGAGGCGTTGATAATGTTGATCATGGTCTCGTCATGCCTCACAGACCCTTTTGGTTACACATGTATGACCATAAAAACACACATGCAGACAAGCATGTGAGCACACTACAATGTTGCTTCTTTCCCAGTAGTGCAGAAAGGTTATATTTTGCCTCAGTAGTAATGTCTCGGTGATGGTGTACTGAGAGAGGCTGCGTCCCAAATGGCACCCTATTCCCTATATAGTGCACTTCTTTTAATGGTCTACAGTAGTACACTATAGGGAATAGGGAGCCATTTGGGACACCGCCTGAGAGAGTTGAACTGAGTCTCCAATGACCTACTATTTCATCTCATAATAATAACATCCTCAAGAGGATAGAATGAATTTATAGCAAATAGTGAGCTTAGGAAAATAACCATCCAGTTTAATGTCCACAAGAAAACAAAGACATCACGATAGTTAGCTGACAGAGCATCCCATGTTTCTAGAAACCAGATACGATATCTCTTTCTGAAGAAATATATGCACAAAAAGCATTTTAAATGATTTTTCATTAGTTAGTTACAGCACAATAGTACCTGAACCCAAACCTTCTAAAATTACAGACTGTGGCTTTAAGATATACCAATACAGTTTATATTAAAAAACACAATAAAGATGTCATGTTTTACTGTAACAGACAACGTATCTTACACTCATATTGAAACCCAATAGCTTAATCTTAACATTATTTACTACCTTTTAATAAAACTATGAGGTCATCGCAGCACATAAAGGTTCTCGCAGACAGAAAGTGGCGGGCGGGTTGGCCCATCCATTTTCAGTGAAGCCTAGGCGGGCTGGCGAAATTCTATCCATGCAGAGCAGCTAGCGCTGCTTGTGAAGACGGACTGAGGATGAGAAATCTGAACTATTTTTCAAGAGTTACTCCTATAATCTAACAATATATTGCTCAACTTTATACAAAATATTTGGATTGAAAATTGACGAATTACCGTCCTTCTGTAGGTCTATAACTGCATAGCAGATGCACTAGCCATCTGGCATAAAGAAATGCATGTCGGTATCGTAGCATGCTACCAGCATATCTCTCCCTCTCTGGAGTTAGGCCTAGGCTTCTCTTTCTTAAGCTACACCACATCAGTCATTGGCTTCATCAATAAGTGCATAGATGACATCGTCCCCACAGTGACCGTACGTACATACCCTAACCAGAAGCCATAGATTACAGGCAACATCTGCACTGAGCTAAAGGCTAGAGCTGCCGCTTTCAAGGAGCAGGACTCTAACCCGGAAGCTTATAAGAAATCCCGCTATGCTCTCCGACCAACCATGAAAACAGGCAAAGCGTCAATACAGGATTAAGATCGAATCGTACTACACCGGCTCTTACGCTCGGCGGACGTGGCAGGGCTTGCAAACCATTACAGACTACAAAGGGAAGCACAGCTGAGAGCTGCCCAGTGACACGAGCCTACCAAACGAGCTAAACTACTCCTATGCTCGCTTCGAGGCAAAAACCGCTGAAACATGCATAAGAGCACCAGCTTTTCCGTAAGACTGTGATCACGCTCTCCGCAGCCAATGTGAGTAAGACCTTTAAACAGGTCAACAATCACAAGGCCGCAGGGCCAGACGGATAACCAGGACATGTACTGCGAGCATGCACTGACCAACTGGCAAGTGTCTTCACTGACATTTTCAACCTCTCCCTGTCCGAGTCTGTAATATCAACATGTTTTAAGACCACCATATTCCCTGTGCCCAAGAACACTAAGGAAACCTGCCTATATGACTACCGACCCGTAGCACTCACGTCTGTAGCCATGAAGTGCTTTGAAAGGCTGGTCATGGCTCACATCAACACTATTATCCCAGAAACCCTAGACCCACTCCAATTTGCATACCACCCTAACAGATCCACAGATGATGCAATCTCTATTGAACTCCACACTGCCCTTTCTCACCTGTACAAAATTAACACGTGTGAGAATGAATCCATTGACTACAGCTCAGCGTTCAACACCATAGTGCCCTCAAAGATCATCAATAAGCTAAGAACCCTGGGACTAAACACCTTTTAACTGCCTTGTTGGTTAGGGACTCAAAAGTAAGCATTTCACTATAGGGTCTACACCTGCTGTATTCGGCGCATGTGACTAATAACATTTGATTTGATATATACAGTACCAGTCAAAAGTTTGGACACACCTACTCATTCAAGGGTTTTTCTTTATTTTTACTAATTTTATACAAATAGGCTTTACAGAGCCTGGAGGTGTGTTTTGAGTCATTGTCCTGTTGAAAAACAAATGATAGTCCCACTAAGTGCAAACCAGATGGGACCGCGTATCGCTGCAGAATGCTGTGGTAGCCATGCTGGTTAAGTGTGCCTTGAATTCTAAATAAATCACAGACAGTGTCACCAGCAAAGCACCCCCACATCACACCTCCTCCTCCATGCTTCACGGTGGGAACCACACATGCAGAGATCATACGTTCACCTACCCTGCGTCTCACAAAGACCAAAAATCTCAAGTTTGGACTCATCAGACCAAAGGACAGATTTCCACCGTTCTATTGTCCATTGCTCGTGTTTCTTGGCACAAGCAAGTCTCTTCTTCTTATTGGTGTTCTTTAGTAGTGGTTTCTTTGCAGCAATTCAACCATGAAGGTCTGATTCAGGCAGTCTCCTCTGAACATTGATGTTGAGATGTGTCTGTTACTTGAACTCTGTGGTGCAGTTGGAGGTACAGTTAATTGCCGATTTCTGAGTCTGGTAACTCTAATGAACTGAGCTGTTCTTGCCATAATATGGAGTTGGTATTTTACCAAATACGGCTATCTTCTGTATACCACCCCTACTGTACCTTGTCACAACACAACTGATTGCTTTTTAAACTGAACATGGAGTGCTTTCGAAATGTCTTACTGTGAGAGGTGATGAGAGTCCATCTCTGCTCCAACAACTGTCTGAGACTCAGAGTCAGTCAATACTTTGCATTGATTCATGTATTGATTAAATCTAAAAGTGAGTTCATAATACCACACCTCACCTCTGTGCTGTTTGTTTAATGAGCTTCTTAAGCAGTTGATCCATACAGCTCTCCAAGGGGAGTGACTGCTCTCCAAGGGGAGTGACTGCTCTCCAAGGGGAGTGACTGCTCTCCAAGGGGAGTGACTGCTCTTCCACAGGGGGAGTGACTGCTCTCCAAGGGGAGTGACTGCTCTCCAAGGGGAGTGACTGCTCTTCAAGGGGAGGGAGTGACTGCTCTCCAAGGGGAGTGACTGCTCTCCAAGGGGAGTGACTGCTCTCCAAGGGGATTAGATTCACTCACAGCCAAATACATGAATCCTTACAGGACATTTACATTGGGGGTCTTTATCTTTCAACGTATTTACTGTTGAAACCCAAAAAACTACACCTCTGTGTTTAAATGTCAAATGCAGCCATTTTTTTCCCTTCTCAAAATCAAATTATTTCTGGGTAACAATTAAGTACCTTACTGTGATTGTTTTCAATTAATATGGTCAAAATGGCTTCGTAGCAAAGAGCAATTTCTCAAGCAAGAATTTTTCTAGGAATGTCTGGGAGTGGTCTGAGTGGGGAGGGGAAAAATAAAACTAGCTGTTATTGGCAGAGAGGTTACGAACTCTCTTATTGGTCTATTAACTCATTTACCACCTGGTGATGTCATCAGGCAGGCTAAAACTCCATCTCACCAAAACAGGCTGAAATTTCAGACGGTCTTTTCAAACAACTCTTACACTAAAAGGGCATTATCATTATTTTCACAATATCATAGTGTGGAAATATACAGTTAGCTCCAAAAGTATTGGGAGAGTGTGACACATTTGTTGTTTTTGGTCTGTACTCCAGCACTTTGGAATGATACAATGACTATGAGGTTAAAGTGCAGACTGTCAGCTTTAATTTGGGCGAACCGTTTAGAAATTACAGCACTTTTTGTACAAAGTCCCCCCCCATTTTAGGGGACCAAAAGTATTGGGACAAATTCACTTATATGTGTATTAAATTAATCAACTGTTTAGTATTTGCTCCCATATTCCAGAACACAATGACTACATCAAGCTTGTGACTACTACAAAAACTTGGATGCATTTTCTGTTTGTTTTGGATGTGTTTCAGATTATTTTGTGCCCGATAGAAATTAAATTGTAAATCATTTATTGTATCATTTTGGAGTGCGGTTCAGGTCACTCATGATCAAAAACTTCCCGACATCCTGAAAAGTTTCTTCCCGAGCTGTGGCCCTCACCAACCAGCCATCTGGCCCACAGAGACTAAAGGACTATGCTGTGGCCCTCACCAACCGGCCATCTGGCCCATAGAGACTAAAGGACTATGCTGTGGCCCTCACCAACCGCCATTCTGGCCCACAGAGACTAAAGGACTATGCTGTGGCCCTCACCAACCGGCCATCTGGCCCACAGAGACTAAAGGACTATGCTGTGGCCCTCACCAACCGGCCATCTGGCCCACAGAGACGAAAGGACTATGCTGTGGCCCTCCCCAACCGGCCATCTGGCCCACAGAGACTAGAAGGACTATGCTGTGGCCCCTCACCAACCGTCCGTCTGGCCACAGAGACTAAAGGACTATGCTGTGGCTCACCAACCGTCCGTTGGCCCACAGGAACTAAAGGACTATGCTGTGGCCCTCACCAACCGGCCATCTGGCCCACAGAGACTAAAGGACTATGCTGTGGCCCTCACCAACCGCCATCTGGCCCACAGAGACTAAAGACTATGCTGTGGCCTCACACGCGGCCAACTCTGGCCCATAGAGACTAAAGGACTATGCACTCTATGCTGCACACCACATCAAGCCATCTCTGAACTGTACACAAAAAACTGCACTATACTGCATTGCACTCTGTCCATCTCTCTGCATTTAGATATATGCATACTAATACTGCACATTTGTACATCCACTGTGTATTAACCGTATACCCACTGTACATTTGTATATCTGTTCATTCTTTTATAGCTCTATGCTCACTCTATCTAGTTGCATATAATGTATGTAACCTTTGTTCAAACTCCTGTAAATGTTGTCTATCATTAGCAGCATCATATAACCAGGTAACATTCTGACTGTGTTGTTTATCACTAGCAGCACCATATCACCAGGTAACATTCTGACTACAGTATGTTGTCTATCACTAGCAGCACCATATCACCAGGTAACATTCTGACTGTGCTGTCTAACACTAGCAGCACCAAAAAACCTCATACCTCAGTTCCTTTGCCAATACACCTCATCCCTGTTACTTGCCTATCTCAGCCATGTTACCCACTTTCCTTAGGTCTTTATTCCCCAAGTCACCAACAGTAACCTATATCCAGCTATTCGCTCCACATCCCAACCCTCTTATTTGCATATCGTAGTCCTGTGACCTCTTGGTTGCACCCAACGTCACAGGGAGGCCAAAAAGATCATCAAGGACATCAACCACCCGAGCAACGGCCTGTTTACCTCGCTATCATCCAGAAGGTGAGGTCAGTACAGGTGCAGCAAAGCAGGGACCGAGAGACTGAAAAACAGCTTCTATCTCAAGGCCATCAGACTGTTAAATAGCCATCGATTGCCGGCTTTCACCTGTCATGCAACCCTGCACCTTAGAGGCTGCTGCCTTATATACTTAGACATGGAATCACTGGCCAATTAAATAATGGAAAACTAGTCACTTAATAATGTTTACATACTGCTTTACTCATCTCATATGTATATACTGCATTCTATTCTACTGTATTTTAAACACCACTCCGACATTGAGCAATCTAATATTTATATATTTCTTAATTCCATTCTTTTAGATGTGTGTATTTGTAAGGATCTGGGTGTAGCTGGTGCAGAGGAGTCAGGTGCAGGACAGTAGAGATGAGTAACACAAGGAACTTTACTCAAATATTCCGATAACATGTCGTAATACCGAGCCCACAAACATCGAACCGAACTTACAATAAAACAATCACTCACAAAAACCATAGGGAAAACAGAGGGTTAAATAATGAACATGTAATTGTGGAATTGAAACCAGGTGTGTAAAACAAAGACAAAACAAATGGAAAATGAAAAGTGGATCGGCGATGGCTAGAATGCCGGTGACGTCGACCGCCGAACGCCGCCCGAACAAGAAGAGGGACCGACTTCGGCGGAAGTCGTGACAGTATTGTTGTGAATCGTTTTTAGATAATACTGCATTTTGCTACACCCGCAATAACATCTGCTAAATATATGTTTATGTGACCAATAACATGTGATAACATTTATTTGAATCAGGGCACGGCATAAGACAGGGAGAGCTCTGCAGTGCTGATTTATGACATCTGAATGTGCATCAACAAGATCGTATTGTACAGCAATTTCATTAAGGTAACATGAATACCAAGCTGGCGAGAGGTGGTTAGAATAGGATGGGAGGCCAAAAGTCCGTGTAACCAATAGAGAGTCAGAGTCCCGAGTGTGGGAACAAACAGACTGTCCCACGGTCGGGTAAACAAGCAAGTTCATAGTCAACAAAGCACAAGAGTCAAATATCATAAAGCACAATATAAAAATATAACGAGAGTAGACCTCTATGAGTTCAGCAGGCTATACAAGTCTGAGATCAAATAAATAAATAGTAAGCCTATACTAGTTAATTCAAGCATTTCTGAGTGAGTTTCACAAGTTAATTAGCCTACATAAAATTCCGATCAGCTCAAAGTCTGCTTTGTGTGTGTAAGTGCGTGTGTGCTGGAGGCGAGCGAAAGCTCGGGAGAGAGGGGGAAGCGTGGCGGTAGTACCTGTACCAGACAGGGGGAGACAGGCCAGGGCAGACGGGGAACAGATCGCCAGGTGGAATCCAAGAAGCAGTGCAGCAGGCAATGGGAGTAGGCGTCACACCCGCTAGGCAGAAGCTTTTTTCAGGAGCCAGACTCCTTGATGAAAATCCCAACGTAGCTAGCAAGTCCCAATACTAATACAGTACTCTGATGAACCAGGTCTACCCTTGTGACTATTCAGCAAAACTCACATAAACCAGTTCTACCACTGTGCAAGAGACACTAAAACAAACCTATTAACATTAGACCCACTCAGTTTATGGGTCTAACCCTAAAATAACTAAATATTATATTTTACAGTACAACTCACTATTTAAACATATGTAAAGGCTAATGGATAATGGTAAAATCATCTGTAAGATCATATTAATCAAGTATATCCATATCTCAACTTCAATCTACTATGATTAAATAGACTGTATATAATAAGATAGAGACACTGTATTTTCCCATTGGTCACAAATGTGACTGCTAAGATATTTTGGCAACCCTTTACTTGACACCCAGTGGTCATAACACATTACGACACGGTCATAACCATGTCCTAATATGTCATAACGGCTGACGTAACATGTCATTACTTGTCATAATATAGTCATAACACTGTCACGACCCATATATTTGCACCTGTTGTGACATATATTGCGTTATGTTAAATGTAAAATATATCTTTTTTTCCCAGCCAAGAAGTTTCCTTTCGTTGGAAAGTTTGTTTCTTAAATCATTTGTTGCTGTTGTTGTAATGAATTCTTTACAGTCATGTTTTTTTTCATCATATTTTAAATAACTTGTAGAAAATACACTTTATGACACTGTCAAGAAGCATTATGACATCATAATCATATAAGCCAGATAGGCCTATCACGTACATGTCCTTATATCAGTCATCAGTCACATAGAGGGTGTCTTGTTCTGCCCCTGAAATCAGCAGCAGAGCATTGGGGTAGGTGCATGTCTGACATCAATGTGTGCACAACTACAATGATCATTTAATATATATATAATTTTTTTTTTTTTAAGTGGGTTTTGACACTCTTATGTAGGTGTCATAAACAACCATGAATGTAAACTAGAACCTTTAAACAATATATTTACAATGAAAATATATTTTTTTAATTCTACAATGAATTGTGTTTTTTAAGCAGTCGAATACAGACTCCTGGTGCCAAATGAATCTGTAAAAGTACATCTTGGAGATGTATGCTTGTGGTCTTGTGACCATTTGGAGAAAGCATATGAAACTTCTCTGAATCATACTAGACACCTTAATAATACATGACAGAATTGTTGATAAGTACAACTTTAACTTCTTTAAAGCCTGTGAAATCCCCAACAAATTCTGCCTCACAAATGGCATACTGTTACCTATACAGTGCACTACTTTTGCACTACCCTATGGGTCCTCCGCAAAAATAGTGCAGTAAATAGAGAATATAGAGTAGAGTCTGGGATGCAGCCTTGATTTTCTCTGTTCCCACTGCATGGCTAACAGAGTCACAGGCAGTTTGTGCCTCGCTTTGCCACCTGTGCTTTTCTTTCACAAGGTTTTTTCATTTTGTGAAGTGATCTGTATCATGTTACAGGGGCCCTGTGAAATTCAGACCTAGATTATCTTGACCTTAGTTACCCCCAGTTAGCTACAAGGACTCTAATTACTCCATAAATATTACATAGGTCCTGGTCCGACCTGGCCTAAAAAACAACAACACACAGAGCCCTGGGACCACACTGCAGAGCAGAGCACAGAACTAAACAGGACCATGCACTGAAGGGCAGAGAATAGAGAGCAGAACAAATTTGTCCTTTGGTCTGATGAGTCCAAATTGGAGATGTTTTGTTCCAACCGCCGTGTCTTTGTGTGTCACGTCCTGACCATAGAACGCTTTTATTTTCTATGGTAGAGTAGGTCAGGGCGTGACTGGGGGGGTTGTTCTAGTTTATATTTTCTATGTGGGGTTTTAGGTTTATTTTCTATGTTGTGTGATTTGTAATGGT
>NC_036860.1:66517793-66524005 GCF_002910315.2 Salvelinus sp. IW2-2015
TCCCAATTAGAGGCAGCTGGTTATCGTTGTCTCTAATTGGGGATCATACTTAAGTAGCATTTTTTCCACCTGTGGGTTATGGGATATTGTTTATGTTTAGTTGCCTGTTAGCACTGCATTGTCGTCACGGTTCGTTTATTCTTTATTGTTTTTTCTTTGCTAAAGTTTCATTTTATTAAATGATGTTGAACTCAACGTACGCTGCGCCTTGGTCCGACATTCAGTATTACGAACAACGTGACATTGTGAGATGCGGTGTGGGTGAACGGATGATCTCCGCATATGTGGTTCCCACCGTGAAGCATGGAGGAGGAGGTGTTATGGTGTGGGGGTGCTTTGCTGGTGACACTGTCAATGATTTATTTAGTATTCAAGAAACACTTAACCAGCATGGCTACCACAGCATTCTGCAGCGATACACCATCCCATCTGGTTTGAGCTTAGTGGGACTATCATTTGTTTTTCAACAGGACAATGACCCAACACACCTCCAGGCTGTGTAAGGGCTATTTAACCAAGAAGGAGAGTGATGGAGGGCTGCATCAGATGGCCTGYCCTCCACTATCACCCAACCTCAACCCAATTGAGATGGTTTGGGATGAGTTGGACCGCAGTGAAGGAAAAGCAGCAAACAAGTACTCAGCATATGTGGGAACTCCTTCAAGACTGTTGGTTGAGAGAATGCCAAGAGTGTGCAAAACTGTCATCAAGGCAAAGGGTGGCTATTTGAAGAATCTCAAATATATTTTGATTAGTTTAACACTTTTTTGGTTACTACATGATTCAATGTGTTATTTCATAGTTTATGTCTTCACCATTATTCTACAATGTAGAAAATAGTAAAAATAAAGAAAACCCTTGAATGAGTAGGTGTGTCCACACTTTTGATCGGTAGTGTACACACACACACACACACACACACACACACACACACACACACACACACACACACACACACACACTGATGGACACTGAACCCTGTGCCACCTTCAGTCTTCAGTGACTGAGGGGTCCTCCTCATCCTTTCCCAGCATGCTGTCTGTTCTCTGTTCCACAGTGGTTATGAAACAAAGTGTATCACACACATAAAGTTATATGCACGGACGGCTAATGGCAGCCATGAGCCGAAAGACGTGGAGTACAGACAGGTCCCCTTAGAGGTGTGCATCGTTCTAGCATCACTACCAATAATGTACAATAACATCTCTCTGCATTCCTATGCAACAAAGTCTGTTTCCCGAATAGCAACCCCATTCCCCACACTATCTAGAACCTAAAATGGTTCTTTGGTTGTCCCCATGGGAGAACCCTTTTGGGTTCCTGGTCAAAAGTAGTGCACTATATAGTGAATAGGTTGCCATTTGGGATGCACACAAAGTGCTGCCAATAACCTACAGAGGAAACAACCTCTAAGCCTGTCTGGACTCATTATCTGCTGTTACAAGCACTGTATTGCCTGTATGTAATAAAGTACATGTGAAACACCATGATGTATTTGAAAGACAACATAAATCTCACCATGGGATCCTATAGAGACTACAGGGATCTCATCATGGGACCCTATAGAGACTACAGGGATCTCATCATGGGACCCTATAGAGACTACAGGGATCTCATCATGGGACCCTATAGAGACTACAGGGCTCTCATCAGGCTGTGATTATGAGACCCTATAGAGACTACAGAGATCTCATCATGGGACCATATAGAGACTACAGAGATAATGGCGTTTTTTTAACATTTCAAATTAAAACTAGCTGTGCCTTTGTTGAAAAGTTAATATTGTGGAATTTTCTTTCTCTCTTTCTGTGGAAGGAAAAAACTAACTTGCGTTTCAGCCTAATATTCTATGTTTGTGTTGTGACAAATGGGTAGGGCGTTCTATTTTTAGTGCTAGGTGGGGTGGGGTTCATCATGGAATAGATAGCGCTTATTTTGGTAATTATATATGTACCTATAATAAGTCCATATATTTTTGTTTTACTTCACTGACCAAGAGACCTCAAATGAGCAAAAATAAGATATAGAAAACATTTGACAGTCCTCATTATACTTATTAACACATGAAGGTCAGATCAATATGAAGGAACAATTTCAAGTATCTTTTGGACGAGTTGCACAAAACCATCAAGCGCTATGATTGAAACTGGATCTCATGAGGACCGCAGCAGGAAGGAAGACACCTCAGAGTTACCTTCCTTTAAGCTGTAAGATGGAGTAAGTTCTTAAGTAATAATGATTTTGGCCTGCCCCTTTTCATTTAGAAATGATCCCAAATAAATGCTTTCACTAGAGTTCAAGTAACAGATACCAAATTTCTCAAACAATCAAACGCTGTTTCAGAGGAGAACTGCGGTGAATCTAGTTTGCCTTCATATCGGTACACCATAATGCTGCACCTAAGGAGAGAGGAAAACTAGAACATATTTAATTAATTAATAAAAAAGGAACAATGGAGTGCGTATTAAGACATGAAAGAGGTGTTGCTTGTGGTCAAGTAAACATCTAGAGTTAATGGATATTTTAGCACCCCCGGTGCGACAACCTTTCGTTCGTCCTCTTCTGGTCTCTAATGACTGAGTCCCAAATTGGAGATGTTTTAGTTCGCAGATAGCCGAGCGTGTCTTTGGATGTCAAGTTCTGATCCATTAAGAAGTCTTTTTTTTTGGTAGAGTACGGTCGCGAGGCGTGAACATGGGGGGGTTGTTCTACGTTTATTTTTCTATGTGGGGTTTTAGGTTTATTTCTATGTTTGTGATTTGTATGGTTCCCAATTAGAGGCAGCTGGTTATCGTTGTCTCTAATTGGGGATCATACTTAAGTAGCATTTTTTTCCACCTGTGGGTTATGGGATATATTGTTTATGTTTAGTTGCCTGTTAGCACTTGCATTGTCGTCACGGTTCGTTATTCTTTTATTGTTTTTCTTTGCTAAAGTTTCATTTTATTAAATTATGTGGAACTCAACGTACGCTGCGCCTTGGTCCGCATCAGTATTAGAACAACGTGAATTGTGAGATGCGGTGTGGGTGAAACGGATGGATCTCCGCATATAGTGTTCCCACCTAGAGCCATGTGAGGAGGAGGTGTTTGAGTGTGGGGGTGCTTTTGATCGAGATGACCACTGTACTGAAATGATTTTATTAGTATGCAAGGAAACACGTTAACCAGCATGGCTACCCTCACTACAGCATTGTCTGTTTCAGCGATGGCACCATAACCATCCTCATCATTTTATAGGTTCTGAGCTTTGTTGGGAGCTATCATTCCTTGTTTTCAAAGTTCAACAGGAAAAACAATGACCAAAATTTAACGAAATTACAAACAAACCTCCAGAGCCTGTGTAAGGAAGCTATTTACACATAGAATTGAGAGAAGTTTTAATTGATGGAGTTGGCTCTGCTATGTGAAATACATAGATTAATGCGTATACAAGCCTGGCTTCTTTTTTCACTATTCACTTCCTTTTTCCCTATAAAAACTCTGTACAAGAACACGATTCGTCATTGTTTTGCGTTTTCTGACTCATAATTGAGCGTGGTTTGGGAATGAAAGTTGGACGAAATACCGCAGTGAAGGAAAAGCAGCAAACAATGCTTACTAAAATTTTCCCTTTTTAATTGGACAAAGGTATTATTTGGGTGAGAAGCAACTCTTTTCTATACTAAAACAGAAAACGCTTGTTGTGTTGTGAAAAAAGAAACAAAGAAGCTCGACGGAAGAGAATTATTTGTTGTGGCAACACACTGTCATCTATAATTGTGCAAATGTGGTGTGTGCTTATTGATAGTGAAGCAAATTGAGAATATTATATATTTATGAGGCTTCGTATTATAACACGTATTTCTTTTTGTCGAGTTGTACTGGAAAAAAGGTGGGTGAGAGACGATGTTTTGGGGGGGGTAAATTTTCAACCAGGAAATGTGGTGGTTATGTGGAGGGTTTGAAGTGATCTTTTATAATCCCCCACCATTATAAAGGTCCTCCCCAATGTGAAATACCGTAAAAAAGAATAAAAGAAAACCCCCCTTGAATTTGAGCTCACGGTCGTGTCATTCTACAGCGTTTTTTTTTTTGTTAATTTCGGTTTAGTGTTATTCTATTCTCTTTTTTTATCTCGCGCAGCGGTTTATTGGGGGTTTCACCTTTTTTTTTTTACCACAACACAACACACACCCCTTTTTTTTCACTCCTTCCCCAACATATTCTGGACTACGCATTCTCATCACTACACTATACAGTTCCTTTTTTGTTTGGGTCACCACCATTCACACATCAAATCAGAGCCCACATCCTCCTCATTAAAACGGAACACCCCTTTTGGGGCGGAACAAAAGAAACACACAAAACAAAGGGGCGAAAGGTTCCCGAGAAAAAAGCCCATGGGGGAATCCTTTTTCCCGGAAAACAACAACCATCGTCGCCCCACAGCACAAGGGCACTGATCGGACACTGAACCCTGTGCCACTTCAGCCCCAGTGCTTCAGTGACATCTGAGGGGTTCCTTTCTCCTCCTTCATTTTTTGCGGCCCCCCCTCTGTCCTCCCCACGCATTGCTGTCCTCGTTCTATGTCCACAGTGGTTATTGAAACAAAGTTGTATCACAACACATAAATGTATGATATGACATCTACAGCGGACGCGCAACAAATAACGGCAGCCACGTTTGATCGAGTCTCTTGAAAAGACCGGTGGTAGTACAGAACGGTTCCCTTAAGGTGTGCTATCGTTCTATTATATTATTAAAAAAAATAAAAACAATAAAAAAAAAAGCATCACTACCCCCAAGGGCCCAATATCGTACCACATAACCACTCTCCTCTGCATTCCTATAGGCCCACAACAAAGCCTCTCTGTTTCCCCTTGCCTCCCCAACGACCCAACAATAATGGATGCTATCTCGGGGCCGTTTTTTCTACAACCGGGGAGGAACCATTCACACAACGCACAGACATGGGCTATCGGACTAGGGGAGAAAAGAAGAAAACGATCCCTCTTTAAAATGGTTGCTGTTTTTGGGGCTATATGTCAGTTTCACATTGCGGACGATATACCTTTTTTGGGGTCCTGGTCTCAAGAAAGTAAGTCGGCGTGCTGATATTGAGTGAACTAGGCAGGTTGCCATAATGGTTGGGATGGCACCAGCCACACAGGGCCAAAGTGCTGCCAACATACACCTAAACAGAGGAAACAACCTCTAAGCCTGTCTGGACCAATTACCTGCTGTTACAAGCACCTGTATTGCCTGTATCGGTAATAGAAAGTAATGTGAAACACCATGCATAGTATTTTGACAAGACAAAGCAATAAAATGGTGGCACGCATGGGATCCTAAAAGAGACTGAGAGGGTGGGCTCGATGCAGGGAAATTTGACCTTTTCTGGGACCAAAGGGGGAACCCCCCACTATACCCAGAAGAGCTACAGGGATCCTCATCATGGGACCATATAGAGACTACAGAGAATCTCATCATGGGACCATATAGAGACTACAGGCTCTCATCAGGCTGTGATCATGAGACCCTATAGAGCTACAGAGATCTCATCATGGGACCATATAGAGACTAGAGCTCTCATCAGGCTGTGATCATGAGACCATAGAGACTACAGAGATCTCATCATGGGACCATATAGAGACTACAGAGATCTCATCATGGACCATATAGAGACTACAGGGCTCTCATCAGGCTGTGATCATGAGACCCTATAGAGACTACAGGATCTCATCATGGGACCTATAGAGACTACAGAGATCTCATCATGGGACATATAGAGACTACAGGGCTCTCATCAGCTCGTCCGATTCATATAGACCTATAGAGCACTAACAGGATCTCATCTGCGGACCCTATATGAGACTACACGAGGACTCCTTGCCCTCATCATTTTAAGGAAACCCCCGGGATATAGAGATACATGGGCTCTCAAACTCAGGCTCCTTCCGCCTCTCCGGGCCGAACTTGCCTGAAAAGAGGCCAATTGGGTGGCCGGCCTCTTAAATTATCTTCCTTTAATGGGCCTTCCCCTTTCCTTTTTTCTGGGCCCCTTTCCTCCTCTTTTTTCGACGCCGGGAGTTTCTCCAACGGGTGCCTGCGCTTTTTTTTGGCGGAGGGAACGGTGGGAAAGCCCGTGGGAATTCGAAACCCGTCCTTTTTGCTTTATGATACTTGTTCTGTGATCAATGAGGACCCCGCCTATAGAGACTACAGAGATC
>NC_036860.1:66524030-66527753 GCF_002910315.2 Salvelinus sp. IW2-2015
TATCTCCATCAGGCCTTTATTATGAGACCCTTATAAAGACACAGAATCTATCATGGACATATAACTCCAGAATCTCCATCATGGGCCCCTATAAGACTACAGGATCGTTCCCATCAGGCGTGATGACATGGGACCAGAGAAACTACAATATCCTCATCATGGGACCATATAGAGACTACAGAGATCTCATCAGGGACCATATAGAGACTACAGGGCTCTCATCAGGCTGTGATATGAGACCTATAGAGACTACAGATCTCATCATGGACCATATAGAGACTACAGAATCTCATCATGGACCATATAGAGACTACAGGGCTCTCATCAGGCTGTGATCATGAGACCCTATAGAGACTACAGAGGATCTCATCATGGACCATATAGAGACTACAGAGATCTCATCATGGACCATATGAGACTACAGCTCTCACAGCTGTATCATGAGACCTATAGAGACTAAGGATCTCATCATGGAACCTATAGAGACTAATGAATCTCTCATGGGACATATAGAGACTAGCAGGCTTGCGAGTGCAGTCGTGTGCGATGGAGGCGCAGATCTCATCATGGGACCATATAGAGACTACAGAGATCTCATCATGGGACCATATAGAGACTACAGGGCTCTCATCAGGCTGTGATCATGAGACCCTATAGAGACTACAGGGATCTCATCATGGGACCCTATAGAGACTACAGGGATCTCATCATGGTGTAAATCTCGCTTATGGCCCCACACGGGCTAGAGTCGGCACTTTAGATGGTTGGTGGGTCCAACACGTCTCCTTACCCCTTGGTACAGGGAACCCACTACTTCTCTCTGCTTTGATGCTTTGTGGAGTTTGATAACATTCTCTGGATCAAGAGCGCTGAGCACAACAAAACACATTGCTCACATTCCTCCCCACAACACAAGAACCAGATGTTGGTTTTGTTTTTTTACTTTTCTATTCTCTGCAGTAGCACCCCCCACAATCCTATTGTATTATTGACTGTATGTTGGTTTACTCCATGTGTAACTCTGTGTTGTTTGTGTTGCACTGCTTTGCTTTATCTTGGCCAGGTCACAGTTGTAAATGAGAACTTGTTCTCAACTAGCTCCCTGGTTAAATAAAGGTGAAATAAATAAAATAAATAAACAATCAATTTAAGTGACTGAATTTTAAGGAGTCTGTTCTCTTTGAGTGATGGACAGAATGCATTCAGGGACATTGTAGTCCCTACAAAGTAAAGTCTATTTAATTTTAGTCGCTGAAAGGAAAGCTGGCAGGCCCATTTCAGTGTGCTCAATGAGGTGTGGATAATTGATTCAGGTTCAGAGTAGCATTGCGGTGGTAGTTAGGTGTGAGGGGATTTCAATTAGATTCCTGGATTGATGCCAAGAATAACAGGCCTGCCAGGGTCACAGTCTAACTGTCAACACATTGAAAACAGGTCACGCTCATTTATATTCTACGCATAATAGCGACACTAAGTGGTATCAATGACACAAGCACACGGACGGACAAACAAACACAGGTCCACATTCATGCGTACACGCGCAGAAACACACAGACAAGACACATGCAGTACAAGAGCCGAGTATGACAACATGTTTCCTTCTCCAGTGTCACTGACTAAAGTATAACAGAAAGTTCTGTCAACGTTGTAGCTAAACCTCCATGAGCCCCTTGATGAGGTGGCTGTGTGGCTTGTTTGGATTTGTACCTCACGTGTTTGGACTTTCTGCTCGGATGATTCACATGATGTCATCCCGAATGGAAATCCATAATAAAGTTAGACTGTGTCAAAATGTGTCACGTTATCCTAAACATAACATGGCCATCATCATAAAGTGATATTAGCAAGTCAAAACTACACAATGAAATTTCAAAGCAAAGAGTGGACAGTTACTGCCGAAAAATACTTGGTGTGTTTCGTCGTTTGTCCAAATTTGAAAGCCTTTCGAGAATACGTCTACTCATCAGGAAGACATAAACGACAAAGTGCAGTACGGTACCTCAGAAAAAAGCTTGGATACCTTTTTAATTAAAAATATATATATTTTCCTCAGTACAGTACATCTACTAGTAACATATTGGAAGGGCCCATCTTCCCTGCTAAAAGTATTACCCGACCCCTCCTGTATTTATGCTGCAGTAGTTTATGTGTCGGGGGGCTAGGGTCAGTCTGTTATATCTGGAGTATTTCTACTGTCTTATCCGGTGTGAATTTAAGCTCTCTCTCTCTCTCTCTCTCTCTCTCTCTCTCTCTCTGCCTCAGGACTACCTGGTCTGATGACTCCTTGCTGTCCCCAGTCCACCTGGCCGTGCTGCTGCTCCAGTTTCAACTGTTCTGCCTGCGGCTATGGAACCCTGACCTGTTCACCGGACGTGCTACCTGTCCCAGACCTGCTGTTTTCAACTCTCTAGAGACAGCAGGAGCGGTAGAGATACCCTGAATGATCAGCTATGAAAAGCCAACTGACATTTAACTCCTGAGGTGCTGACCTGTTGCTCCCTCGACAACCACTGTGATTATTATTATTTGATGGTCATCTATGAACATTTGAACATCTTGGCCATGTTCTGTTATAATCTCCACCAGGCACAGTCAGAGGAGGACTGGCCACCCCTCATAGCCTGGTTTCTTCCTAGGTTCAGGCTTTTCTAGGGAGTTTTTCCTAGCCACCGTGCTTCTACACCTGCATTGCTTGCTGTTTGGGGTTTTAGGCTGGGTTTCTGTACAGCACTTTGAGATATCAGGTGATGTAAGAAGGGCTTTATAAATCAATTTGATTTATTACGGTCAGTGAGGGAGGCTAAAGACAGGAGAGCAGACCACAGGACATTCAGTATCACAGGACATTCAGTACGACAAGACATTCAGTACCACAGGACACTCAGTACCACAGGACATTCAGTACCACAGGACATACAGGACATTTAGTCCCACAGGACATTCAGTACCACAGGACATTCAGTACCACAGGACATTATTCCGTACCACACAGGACATCCAGGACACACAGGACATTTCAGTACATACTGTACCACAGGACATACAGTACCACAGTACCCACAGGACATTCAGTACCACAGGAATATTCAAGGACATTCAGTACACGTATCATTCAGTACCGCAGTACATTCAAGTACCACAGGACATCGTACCACATGACATACGGACATTCAGTACCACAGGACAAATACAAGTACCACAGGACATACAGTACCACAGGAACATTCAGTACCGACAGGAATTCAGGACATTCAGTACCACAGGACATTCAGTACCACAGGACATTCAGTAACAACAAGGACATTCAAGTTCCACAGGACATCCAGGACATCTCAGTACCACAGGACATTCAGTAGAGCCACAGGACATTCAGTACCACAGGACTTTCAGTACCAAGGACATTATACAGGACATTGATACCACAGGACATTGAGTACGCACAGGAATTTCAGTACCACAGGACATCCAGGAACATTCAGTACCACAGGAACATTGAGTACCACAGGACATACAGGACATTTGGTACCACAGGACATTCAGTACCACAGGACATACAGGACATTTGGTACCACAGGACATACAGTACCAACAGGACATACAGAACAACAGGACAGTACGTACACAGAACATCAGGACTTCAGTACGACACGTACCACAGGACATACAGGACATTGAGTACCCAAGAGACATTGAGTACCACAGGACATACAGTAACCAACTGCA
>NC_036860.1:66529243-66569243 GCF_002910315.2 Salvelinus sp. IW2-2015
CCACCAGGAGGCAGTATTAAACACTAATTAAACAGATACTGCAACCCAAAGCACACGCCCCCCTGGTCACCGGTCAGTCCCCCTCCCTCCACTCCTCGTGTACACGACCTCTCCTCCCCTACGACACCCCGCCACAGCACGTTTCGCTGCCCCCATAACTCACAGCGCAGGGCTCAGCCGGCGTCCGCCACACCCCTGACACTACATATCACCACATGCCCTCCCGCGTCTTAACCGCCTCATGCTCTCCCACCCTGGGCCCTACTTCAAAGCACCCGAGCTCCGCTACAAGCCCCCCCCCCATACAGCCCGTCCAGTCCTCACTTCAATCCATGCCTGCTTCCTCGCACCCGTCCTCACACCACCACTTCTACTGTCCAGCCCCATCTTCCCCTCTTTGCAGAGAGAGAGAGAGAGAGAGAGAGAGAGGAGAGAGAGAAGAGAGAGAGAGAGAGAGAGAGAAGAGAGAGAGAGGAGGAGAGAGAGAGAGAGAGAGAGAGAGAGAGAGAGAAATAGAAAAGATAGAGGGGAGAGGAAGGGATGGAGAAAGAGAGGGGGGAGAGAGAGATAGAAGAGGGGAGTCAGACGAGTAAGACGGGTGATACAGAAAGAGAGGATGGGGGGGGGGGGGCAACCTCCTCTGGAACAATATAGATGAATGAACACTGTTTAATGTAACATAATACGATGGATGAAATATGTCCTCAGGACAGTACATCTGCTCTAGCTCTCCCTCACAATCACTGGCTACACCCAGTCAGTCACCCCAGTCCATTAACCAAGTTCACTCCACACTGTTACAGTACAATGGAAACAGAGACCCCACACAGTACTTTAACACAGGACATTAAAAAACGACCTATCCGTTAATGAGCTGTTGAACCCAGCATTACTTTAACTCTGACAGTCAAATGGATTCAGTGTAATTTCCCAGGATACGGTCTCCCGATCCAAAACAAATACATCTCTCTGAATTGAATTTGTGCAAATGCGCTGCTCCATTTGATCTGCGAGCCCTTTTATTTTCATTACCCCTATTTAAAGGCATAAATCATTGTTCATGTGAAGCCGTGCCAGACGGAAGAGAATGACATCAGGTGTCAAGGTGGTTACAAGGTAACGCTGTACAGGCACGCAGAAGGAGACTTCATCACCTCTGTAGACTGCAGTCAACATATTTACTCTTCTTCTTAACTTGACAACTTTTGTATCTCTTTGGGAGGTGGGTAAACTCTATTCTGTGTTCGGTTGGGATTCACAGAGGTTAAATTGTAAAAGTAGACCTTTTTCGGAACGGTGGAATCTGTTTCAGATGAGCTGACTTGGCCTTGTGCAATTTGATCCTAGCAGATATAGACCCAGGGATCAGCCAACCTGAGACCTACAAAGAGCGGGAAAGACCTGATTCAACATGGGGTTAAGCTTTGCCTAAAGTCACTGATCTAATCAAGAGATTTCCCACCGCTAAACAACCTAAAACCACCACCAGTAATGACGTAGGATTCGGGTGTGATGTGTAATATGTGGGATGGATGGGTTCTCCAGGAGGAACTGTTTTCAACACCCTAATCTCTGAGAAATGGAAGGAAAACATGGGCAAGCCACCCGCAAAAAAGTGTTATTTCTCACCTCTGAACCTGTGGGATGTCAACATGAGAGGCGCAACTTTGGATTTAGAGGTGGGGAGGACATACACACATATGTATATATATATATATATATGTGTGTGTATTACACACACACACACACAGGGTCAAAAGTGTGGACACACCTACTCATTCCATGGTTTTTCTTTATTTTTACTATTATTCTACAATGTATCGCTGCAGAATGCTCTGGTAGCCATGCTGGTTAAGAGTGCCTTGAATTCTAAATAAATCATGTTTCTTGGCCTAAGCAAGTCTCTTCTTATTATTGGTGTCCTTTAGTAGTGTTTTTCCCCCCAGCAATCCAACCATGAAGGCCTGATTCACACAGTCTCCTCTGAACAGTTGATGTTGAGATGTGTCTGTTACTTGAACTCTGTGAAGCATTTATTTGGGCTACAATTTCTAAGGCTGGTAACTCTAATGAACTTCTCCACTGCAGCAGAGGTGACTCTGCGTCTTCCATTCCTGTGGCGAGAGCCAGTTTCATCATAGCACTATGATGGTTTATGCGACTGCATTTGAAGAAAGTTCTTGAAATTTACCGGATTGCCTGACCTTCATGTCTTAAAGTAATGATGGACTGTCATGTCTCTTTGCTTATTTGAGCTGTTCTTGCCATAATATGGACTTGGTATTTTACCAAATAGGGCTATCTTCTGTATACCACCTCTACCTTGTCACAACACAACTGATTGGCTGAAATGCATTAAGAAATAAATTCTGCAAATTAACTTTTAACAAGGTACACCTTGATGCATTCCAGGTGGTTAAGAGAATGCCAAGAGTGTGTAAAGCTGTCATCAAGGCAAAGGGTGGTTACTTTGAAGAATCTCAAATATAAAATATATTTTGATTTGAAAAAAGAGAAAAAAAAAAAAAACACCCTTGAATAAGTAGGTGTGTCCAAACCTTTGACTGATACTGTATATATGTTTATATCCAGACAGATAAACACTCCAAACAGCCTGCCCAACCGCTCGGAGGCGTCCGCATGGTCCTAAAGCACACCGTTGCCACATTTTGTATCACATTCCAATGATAAAACTGGGTGAAAGTTGCACTCCTGATCAACATACAGTATACACCTCCTTTGAGACATGACCACCAATGGTGGCTAGAGCCAGGTCTCAGAGCTACATACATACCTCCACTGAGAAACACAGGTTAGCTGAAGAATAATGTCCTGTCAGATGTTTCTCACCTTGACATCCCAGGAAATGAGTGAAAACCTGTCGTTCCAGAGAACTAGCTAATATCCACACATCCCTTCTGCTGTCTGTCCGTCTACTATAACTCAAACCAAGATTCCCTTTAATAAAACACTAGGTTACAGTAGGGTGCAATCAACATCATCCACAATATGGAGATATTGCAAGAAATATGCAAGACTTACGATACGAAATATCAAAAGGAGGAATATGCAGGACTTAATGCAAGAGAAGCGTCAAGGGAGAAATGTTCTGTTGCTTTGCTTCGCCTTTCATCTTTTTGAATTACAATCATTATAAATAAGAATTTGTTTTTAACTGACTTTTGCCTAGTTAAATAAAAGGTTAAATAAATAAAAATAAAGTACACATTTTTGGGGGGGAAAATAATGTAAGAATGAATAGATGACATATTTCACTATGTATAATCAGTTAAATGATAAATACCGTTTCTATTACATTCTCATTCATACTGTATATTCAGATAGGCAGCATGTGGAGAGGTGTAGAAGCAGATGAATACTGTAAATCGAAACAGTCTCATTCATACTGTATATTCAGATAGGCAGCATGTGGCGAGGTGTAGAAGCAGATGAATACTGTAAATCGAAACAGTCTCATTCATACTGTATATTCAGATAGGCAGCATGTAAAGAGCGGCGTAGAAGCAGATGAATACTGTAAATCGAAACAGTCTCATTCATACTGTATATTCAGATAGGCAGCATGTGGCGAAGAGGTGTAGGAAGTCTATGAAAAAATACTCCTTAGGATTTAACCTTTGGAACGCTGAATGTTTGTCAACTGCAGTTGGTGACATAACATTTTTTATTTTGAAAAAAAAAAAAATCATCCAACCAAAATTCCAAAATACTTAGAGAAGACCATGATATTTCACTCCATAGACCTGTCCCTTTACCTGTCCATAGACCTGTCCATTCACCGTCCATAGACCTGTCACATTTAACCTGTCCATAGACCTGTCCAGTCACCTGTCCATAGACCGTCCATTCACTGTCCTGACCTGTCCATTCACCCTATGCCATTCAACCTGTCATAGACCTGTCCATTCACCTGTCCATTCACCTGTTCCATTACACCTGTTCCATTCACCTGTCCCATTCACCTGTCCATTTCACCTGTCCATCTCAACCTGTCCATTCACCTGTCCATAGACCTGTCCATTTACCTGTCCATAGACCTGTCCATTTACCTGTCCATAGACCTGTGATTGTCCATATATTTTGAAAACAGTAAAAAAAAAAAGGGTTATTATTCCCATCCACATCATTCACCATGCTGCTTTACACACCAGACGGTCATATGATTTTGGTGTTTTGGTTATGATAAGCCAACATTTCCCGATGATTTACTAAGAACACATACAATTCAATTAATTGCTGATAATATGTAAAAGCTATATCTTTCCTTTTACAATGTTACGGAGAAGGTAACAGACTTGATTAAGAGCATCAGACAGGGTTGATTAGAGACCAGCTAAGACAGGGTTGGCATAGGGTTCTGTCAGGGTTGATTAAGACCAGTAGATCATAGTTGATTAAGACCATCTAGACAGGGTTGATTAAGACCATCTAGACAGGGTGCATACTGTTCTGTACAGGGTTGATTAAGACCAGCTAGACAGGGTTGGCATAGTGTTCTAGTACAGGTATTGAATTAAGACTAGCTAGACAGGCGATGGCATAGTGTTCTGTACAGGGTTGATTAAGACCAGCTAGACAGGGTTGCATATTGTTTACTCAGGTTGATTAAGACCAGCTAGACAGGGTTGGCATAGTGTTCGTGTACAAGGGTTGATTAAGACCAGCTAGACAGGGTTGCATATGTTCTGTACAGGGTTGATTAAGACCAGCTAGGCACAGGGTTGCGCACTAGGTTTGTACAGGGAGTTGATTAAGACCAGCTAGACAGGGTTGGCATAGTGTTCTGTACAGGGTTGATTAAGACCAGCTAGACAGGGTTGATTAAGACCAGCTAGACAGGGTTGGCATACTGTTCTGTACAGGGTTGGGGAGGGGGGGGTCCACAATGCCAGACAGTACTAAATGCTTGGCGTGGGTTCCAAATAGTGTATTCATCTAGAAGGGGCAGCTGTTTGCAATAGAGATTGATTGCTATGGCTGTGTTTAATGGTGCAGGCAACATTTCCTTTCTTTGGCTTGTTAGTGTCCTGTAGGACTGATCAGCGTATTAGCTTTAATAATGGGAGAATACATTAAGAATGTAAATGACCCAAACATGAATAACAGTTAGACAAGGGAAAACATCTGTAGTGTGAGTAAAATACGATACATAGCCTCTGGTTATCAGAGGCTACACATGAAAACAACACATAGCCTCAGGGTGGCAGGTAGCCTAGTGGTTAGAGCGTCGGGCCAGTAACCGAAAGGTTGTAAGATCGAATCCCCGAGCTGACAAGGTAAAAATCTGTCGTTCTGTCCCAGAACAAGGCAGTGAACCCACTGGTCCCCGGTAGGCTGTCATTGTAAATATGTTATTAACTGACTTGCCTAGCAATTTTTTTTATTCAAGGCTACACATGAAAAAAAAATACATAGCCTCTGATTATTGCAGGCTTCACATGAAAATCACCCTACACTGATAGAGAATAAGTTGAGGATCAGAAAGGTCTGTCTTGACAATATGGATTGGTAGTGTCAGTGCTGTTCTGCATGCTCTACCAAAGTCTCAGTGCCAGCCTGAGTCCTCTGATGCAGTGTGAGCTTATCAAAGCTTATCATTGTATTCTTGGTGGTCAAAATGCCAGTGAAAGTGTTGCACTTAAATAGAGTTTAGGATTTAAACGGTTTGTCAACACTCAGCATCAACAAAGCTTACCCAAATAAACAAATGCTGCATTATAACAATGTATTGCCAGTCTGGCATTAAGATATCACTGCTGTCTGTCCTAAATATCGTCAGCCATTGTTTCAACTTCCGTCTGATATTGTGTGGTCCTTTATCACTCTGCCCTGTAGGTAGACTATAGACCATACCTCTGTCTGTCATTACCACGACCAGGGAGGGAGAGAGCAGAAAGCCACACACACACACACACACACACACACACACACACACACACACACACACACACACACACACACACACACACACACACACACACACACACACACACACACACACACACACACACACACACACACACACACACACACCTCTGGTTTAGACATTATCACCAGCACCACCCACGTACTAACATAACCATAGCATGACCATGACTGTTAGCATGTAGCATAACCACACAATGGTTCACTGTGAAAATCCACCGTGAAGAGAAACTGCTTAGTGCTGGGAAACTGTGGATCAACCCACCCTAAACAGTACAGGCTATTTTCCCTGACACAGATAAAGCTTGTCAGGCTTGACAAGCCTGGACAAAAAAAAATTATGCTCATTGTAGGAATCTCCATCGAAATACGTAGCTTTTCAGACCAGGACTAATCTCTCTGGGAAACCAGCCCTGTGTAACACTGTTGCTTCCGTCCCTCTCCTCGCTCCGACTTGGGCTTGAACCAGAGGACCCTCTGAACACATCAACAACTGCCTCCCACGAAGCATCGTTACCTATCGCGTCACAAAAAGCCACGGGAAACAACTACTTCAAGGTCTCAGAGCAAAACTAGCGAGCCATTACACCCGGATGACTTAGCAGTGTGAGAAGTTTACAAAGGCAGGTCTTAAATAACTTGTGTCAGACCTTACTAAGTACTTACCTGTAGAACTACTAATAACAAGTAAAATACTCGCAATTGAACTTAAAATGTGTTTTCAATAACAAAGTATGTTGTAATACACATGTTTGCATAACTTTATAAGGGGCTACTTGAATCATTTTTAATAAAACTTAGAATTGATTTCACATTGTAGCCCTGTGATATTATTTAACAAGTATCCCAAACAGTTAATCCAGAATCTTATTATTATTACAACAATTGACCATTGCATGGTAAGATGACAAGAGAAGTGTAATAAAACTACCCCAGTGTAAGATATTGATACATCAGTAAAATAATATTCTTGACATTTATGATTTAAGGTTGCCAACATTGTGATGTATCACGAGCTAACCCACTGTGTTTTCACGTAACCAACCAAATCCAACCCTCACATATTACTTGTGAGTTACAGACCTACTGTAACCAGACCTGGGTTCAAATACTGTTTGATATCATTGCAAATCCGTGCTTGATTAGGCTTGCCTGAAACAACTGAGCCAATAGAAGCCTATTGGATTTTACAATACAAAAAATCCTTTCATTTCTGGTAATCACATATCCCTTTCAGCCTTTACATTCCTTCATATCTTTAATTGTCATCTCATACTTGGAGCCACTTTAAACCATTACGCCTATTTCAATGTCTCAGTCCGTCCCCCAAATGATTCCCCCGTTTGCCAGGTTCCAAGGGAAGTACACAAATGTCTTTTGAGCATTTCAGATAAAAGCACTTTAGAGACACGGTGAGGCATTATGACCAAGTATTTGAAGTCATGAAGTCATGTTCTGCATCCCTAAGCGTCTCAAATGACACACTATTCCCTATATAGTGCACTACTTTACAGGGCCTTGGTCAATAGTAACGCACTATATAGGGAATAGTGTGTCATTTGAGACTCACACGTAACTGTGGTCTTACTGGAAAGGCATGTTTTGTATTACAAACCGATACAAATGGAAACAGATGTACAAATGGGTTTTGGTGGAAACAAATCAAATTACTCTCTATAATATTGAACAGCAGAGAGAAATATTGCTGATCGCTATCCAAAGAAACCACAGACATTATTTTTAAGTCACTTTATATCCGTACATCTTTTGGAGGTAAGCCTCAAAATTTAACCACATCATAAATTATAACAATATATATATTCTATTTTCTCAAAGTCATTTGTTTTTCCTGTACTGTTGGTAAACCATTTAGTATTGGACTATAGAGAGACTGTTGGTATATTATTCAGTATTGGACTATAGGGAACTTGCAAATCATCTATTAATGTTGATATACCTCTTGTTTCACCTACAAGTAAAACATTATACAACTTGTTAATAACAATTGAACAGTTGTTAGTGGGACACTTCAACCTAATTCCATCCTCGTTAGAGATCTACTCATGTCTCACCATAGACTGTCGTGAGGTCAAAGCCTGCTGAGAATGTGTTGGGAAATGTTGCACAGTGGAAAAGCACTGCCTGATATGAGTAGCTAAGATAGATAGATAAACTACAGCTTAATCTAACTAACTGGAGTTATTCCTCTAACTGGAGCTGCTAGAGTTATTCCTCTAACTGGAGCTGCTAGAGTTATTCCTCTAACTAGAGCTGCTAGAGTTAGTCCTCTAACTGGAGCTGCTAGAGTTATTCCTCTAACTGGAGCTGCTAGAGTTATTCCTCTAACTGGAGCTGCTAGAGTTAATCTATCTAACTGGAGCTGCTAGAGTTATTCTCTAACTGGAGCTGCTAGAGTTAATTCTATCTAACTGGAGCTGCTAGAGTTAGTCCTCTAATACTGAGCTGCTAGAGTTAGTCTATAACTGGAGCTGCTTAGAGTTATTCCTCTAACTAGAGTGCTAGAGTTAGTCCTCTAGCTGAGCTGCTAGAGTTATTCCTCTATAGAGCGCTAGAGTTATTCTCTACTGGAGCTGCTAGAGTTAATCTCTTAACTAGAGCTGCTAGAGTTATTCCTAACTGAGAGCTAGAGTTTTCCTCTAACTGGAGCTGCTAGAGTTATTCCTCTCCCTGGAGCTGCTAGAGTTATTCTCTCTACTGGAGCTGCTAGAGTCATTCCTCTAACTGTAGCTGCTAGAGTTATTCCTCTAACAGTGCTGCTAGAGTTAATCTATCTAACTGGAGCTGCTAGAGTTATTCCTCTAACTAGAGCTGCTAGAGTTATTCCTCTAACTAGAGCTGCTAGAGTTATTCCTCTAACTAGAGCTGCTAGAGTTATTCCTCTAACTGGAGCTGCTAGAGTTATTGCTCTAACTAGAGCTGCTAGTGTTATTCTCTAATGGAGCTGCTGAGTTATTCTCTAACTGGAGCTGCTAGAGTTATTCTCTAACTAGAGCTGCTAGAGTTATTCTCTAACTAGAGCTGCTAGAGTTATTCCTCTAATAACTAGAGCTGCTAGAGTTATTCCTCTACTGGGCTGCTATATTTTCTCTATATGAGCTGCTAGAGTTATTCCTCTACTGGAGCTGCTAGAGTTAGTCTCTACTAGAGCTGCTAGGTTATTCGTCTAACTGGAGCTGCTAGAGTTAATCTATCTAACTAGAGCTGCTAGAGTTATTCCTCTAACTAGAGAGATAGAGTTATTCCTCTAACTGGAGCTGCTAGAGTTATTCCTCTAACTGGAGCTGCTAGAGTTATTCCTCTAACTGGAGCTGCTAGAGTTTTTCTCTAACTAGAGTGCTAGATTATTCCTCTAACTAGAGCTGCTAGATTATTCTTAACTAGAGTGCTAGAGTCATTCCTCTAACTGTAGCTGCTAGAGTTATTCCTCTAACTGTAGCTGCTAGAGTTATCTATCTAACTGGAGCTGCTAGAGTTATTCCTCTAACTAGAGCTGCTAGAGTTATTCCTCTAACTGGAGCTGCTAGAGTTATTCCTTATAGAGTGTAAAGTTATTCTCTAACTGGAGCTGCTAGAGTTAGTCTCTAACTAGAGCTGCTAGAGTTATTCCTTAACTGGGTGCTAGAGTTTATTAACTAGGCTGCTAGAGTTATTCCTCTAACTGAGAAGCTAGAGTTATCCTCTAACTGGAGCTGCTAGAGTTATTCCTCTAACTGGAGCTGCTGAGTTATTCCTCTAACTGGAGCTGCTAGATTATTCTCTACTAGAGCTGTAGAGTTATTCCTCTAACTGGAGCTGCTAGAGTTTTTTCTAACTAGAGCTGCTAGAGTTATTCCTCTAACTGGAGCTGCTAGAGTTTTCCTCTAACTGGAGCTGCTCGTATTCCTCTAACTGGAGCTGCTCGGTATTCTCTAACTGGAGCTGCTCGAGTTAGTCCTCTAACTAGAGAAGCTAGAGTTAATCCTCTAACTGGAGCTGCTAGAGTTATTCCTCTAACTGGAGTGCTAGAGTTAGTCTTCTAACTGGAGCTGCTAGAGTTAGTCCTCTAACTGGAGGCTAGAGTTAGTCTCTAACTGGAGCTGCTAGAGTTATTCCTCTAACTAGAGCTGCTAGAGTTATTCCTCTAACTGGGCTGCTCGAGTTAGTCTCTAATAGAGCTGCTAGAGTTATTCCTCTAACTGGAGCTGCTAGAGTTATTCCTCTAACTGGAGCTGCTAGAGTTATTCGTCTAACTGGAGGTGCTAGAGTTAATCCTAACTGGAGCTGCTAGAGTTATTCCTCTAACTGGAGCTGCTAGAGTTATTCCTCTAACTGGAGCTGCTAGAGTTTATTCCTCTAACTGGAGTGCTAGAGTTATTCCTCTAACTGGAGCTGCTAGAGTTATTCCTCTAACTAGAGCTGCTAGAGTTATTCATCTAACTGGAGCTGCTAGAGTTATTCCTCTAACTGGAGCTGCTAGAGTTATTCCTCTAACTGGAGCTGCTAGAGTTAATCATCTAACTAGAGCCGTTAGAGATCAATAACATCTCATAACATAATTTTTCACTTGTACAACTTACCAAGGACGTCTGTCTGAGTGATGCATGGACAGACAGTGGCCTGGGTTTAGTCAAGGAAACTTGGAGGAAGATGGGAAGTCATGTTGGTTAAGGGAGGTTAGTCTGACGTCTGGAAAAGACAAGAGTTTTATCGGATTCGGAGTCGTAATGTAAACAAAACACAAATAGATGTAAATCACATCACTACTTTCTGTTCTGATTTACATTTCTGCTATGAATTAAGCCAAAGGTGAAATGGAATAGCTGTAGTGTCTCGCTTTATATAAACTGTCACATCCTAAACAAAATCAAAGACAGCTTGGCTATGAGGAGAAAAGTGGGAGAGAAAGGGAGAGGGAGAAATATGCCCAGAGGGCAGCAGCTAGCAGCCAGAGTGTCGGGCCTGTCGGACGGACGGACGGTGCTCCACATATATCACTAAGGAATGCTCCAAAACACAAACAACACGTCCTCCCCTGCACTTGCCAAGATAACTCAAGTGCACCGTGATTTCCTAACTCATTTTGGGGAAGAACACGAGGAACTGTCAGCCTCCCTCCATAAAATAAACCATGCTATTCCTCCATGTGCAATAATGAGGCCACTGCCAACACCCTGTCCCATCCCATATCTAAAGTTTTCTTCAATCTGATCCAGAAAAATGGCTTCATATTTACACCATGTCTAGTGGTTCTCTCTACATATCTGACCCAGAAAAAATGGCTTCATGTTTACACCTTGTCCAGTGTTTCTCTCTACATATCTGATCCAGGAAAATGGCTTCATGTTTACACCTTGTCCAGTGTTTCTCNTTTCTCTCTACATATCTGATCCAGGAAAATGGCTTCATGTTTACACCTTGTCCAGTGTTTCTCTCTACATATCTGATCCAGGAAAATGGCTTCATATTTACACCCTGTCCATTGTTTCTCTCTACATATCTGATCCAGGAAAATAGCTTCATATTTACACCTTGTCCAGTGTTTCTATCTATATATCTGATCCAGGAAAATAGCTTCATATTTACACCTTGTCCAGTGTATAACAACTGTGATAATTGTTTCTTCGGTAGACAACTTGTATCTACATTCTCCAGTCATATAAACAACAGGGCTAAAATGTGACCTGTGGGATCATTTCCTTCATTCAACAGCAGCAACAACAACAAAAAATCACTTGGTAAAGTCTTATGGCCTTATGACTTAGTCCTATGACCTTGCATGGAAGGAACCATACAAGGCATTAACAATAAGGAGGATGGGCTCAAATCTGTCAATGTGCCCATGAGCCAGGCACTTAACCCTAATTGCTCCAGGGTCGCCGTTGATAATGGCAGACCCTGGCCATGACCCCACTCTCCGAGGGTGTCTCCAGCGTTATGGGTGTGTCAGGATTTGGGCCCTACTAATGAACTATGTCATCTTTTGTGAATAAGGAGGGATGTGCAAGCTTAAACTCACAGCAGTATTTCAGTTTCATGGCATTACTGGAAGGGTTGCATGGTGGAACACGAACATTAGCTCCTCTTCCTAGTATCCTGATGGCTAACGTCCAATCACTGGAAAATATCCTTGGTGACCTCAGAGCAAACCTTCAATCATAGAGGGAGATCAGGGAATGCTGTGTCTTTGTTTTTAAATCACTATTCCGAATGGATCGAACGGTAGCTTCTGGTAAGAGTTGGGGGGAGGGGTATGTTTCCTCAAATAATTCCTGGTGTACCGAAGTTGAAAACATCGCAAGCTCCTGTTCACCCGACCTGGACATTCTGATGCTAAAATACCGACCTCACTATATGCCAAGGGAATTTGTGTGTGTTATTATCGTCACAGCTGTGTACATTCCGCCACACCAAGGCGGCACTTAGCAAACTGTACAAGATCATTAGCCAGCAAGAATCCTCTCACCCAGAAGCAGTCTTCAATGTCACAGATTACTTTAACCAAGCCTGTCTAAAACACATTTTTCCAAAAATATCACCGACATGTATCCTCCCTTACAAGAGGATCCAGCGTGCTTGAACATGTATATACACAAACATCCGTGAACCGTAAAAAGCCATCCCACTTCCCCCACTTCGGCCAATCAGTTCACGTCTCTCTGCTTCTACTCCCACATCTACAAGCAGCAACTCAAGAGGGAGTCACCAACACAGAAAATAGTGAGGCGCTGGACAGAGGAGGCAGACTCATTCCTGCAGGATTGTTTTGAGAATCCTGATTGGAATATGTTCAAAGATTAACCCACCCAGGACTCATCCATGTACATTAAGGTACAGTTGAAATCGGAAGTTTACATACACCTTAGCCAAATACATTTAAGAAATTCAGTTTTTCATCATTCCTGACATTTAATCCTATTAAAAATTCCCTGTCTTAGGTCGGTTAGGATCACCACTTCATTTTAAGAATGTGAAATGTCAGAATAATAGTAGAGAGAATGATTTATTTCAGCTTTTATTTCTTTCATCACATTCCCAGTGGGTCAGAAGTTTACATACACTCAATTCGTTTTTGGTAGCATTGCCTTTAAATTGTTTAACTTGGGTCAAACGTTTTGGGTAGCCTTCCACAAGCTTCCCACAATAAATTGGGTGAATTTTGGCCCATTCCTCCTGACAGAGCTGGTGTAACTGAGTCAGGTTTGTAGGCCTCCTTGCTTGCACACGCTTTTTCAGTTCTGCCCACATATTTTCTATAGGATTGAGGTCGGGGCTTTGTGATGGCCACTCCAATACCTTGACTTTGTTGTCCTTAACTTCTTTGGGGTAGGATTTTCACGCAGTATTTTCACGTCCGGATGAAAAGCGTGCCCAGAGTAAACTGCCTGCCACTCAGGCCCAGATCCTAGGATATGCATATTATTAGTAGATTTGGATAGAAAACACTCTTTAGTTTCTAAAACTGTTTGAATGATGTCTGTGAGTATAACAGAACTCATGGCAGGCAAAAACCTGAGAAAAAGTCCAACCAGGAAGTGGGAAATCTGAGGTTTGTAGGTTTTCAACTCTTTGCTTATCCAAGATACAGTGGAAATTGGGTCATGTTCCTAAGGCTTCCACTAGATGTCAACCGTCTATAGAACCTTGTTTGATGCTTCTACTGTGAAGTGGGGCCGAATGAGAGGGGAATGAGTCAGAGGTCTGGCAGAATGCTTTGAGCCCGTGATGCTCGTTCACGTGAGAGCGAGCTCTGTTCCATTTGCTTTTCTTCAAAGTATTCAAAGGAATTCTCCGGTTGGAACATTATTGAAGATTTATGTTAAAAACATCCTAAAGATTAATTCTATACATCGTTTGACATGTTTCTACGGACTATAACGGAACTTTTTGGACTTTTCGTCCGTACTTTCCGCTGGACTTGCACGCGCGTTGTGAGTTTAGATTGTGTACTGAACGCGCGAACAACACGGAGGAATTTGGACATAAATGGTGGACATTATCGAACAAAACAAACATTTATTGTGGAACTGGGATTCCTGGGAGTGCATTCTGATGAAGATCATCAAAGGTAAGTGAATATTTATAATGCTATTTCTGACTTATGTTGACTCCAACATGGCGGATATCTCTTTTGGGTTGATTTGTCGTCTGAGCGCCGTACTCAGATTATTGCATGGTTTGCTTTTTCCGTAAAGTTTAAAAAAAAATCTGACACAGCGATTGCATTAAGGAGAAGTGGATCTAAAATTCAATGTGTAACACTTGTATTTTCATCAACATTTATGATGACTATTTCTGTAAATTGATGTGGCTCTCTGCAAAATCACTGGATGTTTTGGAACTACTGAACATAACATACCAATGTAAACTGAGATTTTTGGATATAAATATGAACTTTTCCGAACAAAACATACATGTATTGTGTAACATGAAGTCCTATGAGTGTCATCGGATGAAGATCATCAAAGGTTAGTGATTCATTTTATCTATATTTCTGCTTTTTGTGACTCCTCTCTTTGGCTGGAAAAATGGCTGTGTTTTTCTGTGAACAGGCACTCACCTAACATAATCGTTTGGTTTGCTTTCGTCGTAAAGCCTATTTCAATTCGGACACTGTGGCTGGATTTACAACAAGTGTATCTTTAAAATGGTGTAAAATACATGTATGTTTGAGGAATTTTAATTATGGGATTTCTGTTGTTTTGAATTTGGCGCCCTACAGTTTCACTGGATGTTGACGAGGTGAGACGCTACCGTCCCACATACCCTAGAGAGGTTAAGCCATTTTGCCATAACTTTGGAAGTATGCTTGGGGTCATTGTCCATTTGGAAGACACATTTGCGACCAAGCTTTATCTTCCTGACTGTCTTGAGATGTTGCTTCAATATATCCGCATAATTGTCCTCCCTCATGATGCCATCTATTTTGTGAAGTGCACCAGTCCCTCCTGCAGCAAAACACCCCCACAACATGATTCTGCCACCCCCATGCTTCATGGTTGGGATGGTGTTCTTCGGTTTGCAAGCCTCCCCCTTTTTCCTCCAAACATAACGATGGTCATTATGGCCAAACAGTTCTATTTTTGTTTCATCAGACCASAGGACATTTCTCCAAAAAGTACGATCTTTGTCCCCATGTGCAGGTACAAACCTTAGTCTGGCTTTTTTATGGCGGTTTTGGAGCAGTGGCTTCTTCCTTGCTGAGCGGCCTTTCAGGTTATGTCGATATAGAACTCGTTTCACTGTGGATATAGATACTTTTGTACCTGTTTCCTCCAGCATCTTCACAAGGTCCTTTGCTGTCATTCTGGGATTGATTTGCACTTTTCGCACCAAGGTACGTTCGTGTATTTGTTTAAAGGCACAGTCAACTTAGTGTATGTAAACTTGTGACCCACTGGATTTGTGATACAGTGAATTATAAGTGAAATAATCTCTGTAAACAATTGTTGGAAAAATGACTTGTGTCATGCACAAAGTAGATGTCCTAACCGACTTACCAAACTATAGTTTGTTAACAAGAAATTTGTGGAGTGGTTGAAAAGCTAGTTTTAATGACTCCAACCTAAGTGTATGTAAACTTCCGACTTCAACTGTGTATACATCGACAGCTTCATTAGGAAATGTGTTGATGACAATCCGGAGATACAACAATCCGGACATTTCCCAACCAAAAACCCTGGATGAACGGAGATATTCGTATCATGCTGAGAGCCCGTACCGCAGCATTCAATGTCAGCAGAACGGACCCTGATGACTGGGTTGCGTGCGGCACATACAAGACAAGCGGGTACGAGCTCCGCAAAGCCAAGGGTTGTCCTTTGGGGAGAGCCGAAGAACCCTTTTTTCTAAGATTGTGTCCCTGTCCCAGGCTGTAGTTCCCATCTGCTTCAAGGAGACCACCATCATCCCAGGGCCCAAAACAAACAAAGTGACATGCCCAAATGATTATCGCCCCGTCACCCTCACCTCGGTCATCATAAAGCGCTTCGAGAGGCTGGTCAAGGCCCACATCAATGCCAACATGCCAGGCACACTGGACCCACTCCAATTTGCCTACCGCTCTAACAGATACATGGAAGATGCCATTGCTATCGCTTTTCACACGGGCTGTACAAGAAAAACAACTATGTGAGAATGCTGTTCATTGACTACAGTTCAGCATTCAACACTATTGTTCGCTCCAAGCTCAACACCGAGCTCAGAGCCCTGGGACTGGACACCACCCTATGCAACTGGATAGTGGACTTCCTGACAGGCAGACCACATGCTGTGTGGATTGGCAACAACACCGCCTCCACACTGACTCTTAACACAGGGGCGCCTCATGGGTTCGTCCTCAGTCATGTGCTGTATTCTCTGTTCACCCATCAAATTTGCTGTTGTAGGCCTGAAACAACAAGTCAATCAAATATATTTATAAAGCCCTTCTTACATCAGCTGATGTCACAAAGTGCTGTACAGAAACCCAGCCAAAAAAACAAACAAATAGCAAGCAATGCAGGTGTAGAAGCACGGTGGCTAGGAAAAACTCCCTAGAAAGGCCAGAACCTAGGAAGAAACCTAGAGAGGAACCAGGCTATGAGGGGTGGCCAGTCCTCTTCTGGCTGTGCCGGGTGGAGATTATAACAGAACATGGCCAAGATGTTCAAATGTTCATAGACGATGTTCAAGTCAGCCTATAGGGAGGAGGTAAGTGAACAGGCATTGTGGTGTCATGACAATAACCTCTCTCTCAACATCAGCGAAACAAAAGGAGCTGATTGTTGACTTCAGGAAGCAGAGGAGGGAATATGACCCGATTGCAGTAGAGAGCGTATCGAGTTTTAAATTCCTCCACATCACTGAGGACTTGACATGAACCAACAACACCACCACAGTGTCTCTACTTCCCAACGCGGATGAAGAAACTTGGCGTGCCGCCCCGGCATTATGGCCTGGTACGGGAATTGCTCCGTCCACGACCGCAAGGTCCTCCAGCGGGTGGTGAAAACGTCCCAGTACATCACTGGGATCTTTCTCCCACCCATCAAGGACATCTACTGAAAACGGTGCCTGAGTAAGGCATGCAGCATAATCAAGGACCCCACACCCTAGCCATGAGCTGTTCACTTCCTTAACGCCAGGCAAACTGTATTTTGTGGGTTTACAGAGTTACAGCAGTTCTGCATAGAAGAGAGGGCCAATATTCCTCCACAGCGACATGCGACTGATCAACAACTACAGGAAGTGTTTGGTTGGAGTCATTAAAGCTAAAAGGTGGCACAAACTGTTATTGAGTGCAAGGGGCCAATTACTTTTTTCCACACAGGAGCATTGGATGTTGCATAACTTTGTTTATGAAATAAATGAAATCAGTATGTCATTGTGTTATTTGTTCACTCAGGTTCCCTTTTATCTAATTTTAGGTTTTGCTTGAAGATCTGATAACATTCAGTATCAAAAATATACAAAAATAGAGAAAATTTGAAAGGGGGCAAATACTTTTCACGGCACTGTGCATATACAGTCATGCTACACACACACACACACACACACACACACACACACACACACACACACACACACACACACACACACACACACACATCACACATCACACATCACACATCACAACTGCTGCTACCAGACTTATTATGCTGCTCAATTTATACACTGCCCCCATTCCACTCTTCCCCAATACATGTGTAAATATTGGACTACAAATTGTGCCTTCCTGTATTACACTGATGCTAAAATGTCTATTCTACTGAGCCATTTACTTTATGTTCGTATTCTTATATTTTATTATTTATTTTTTATTGCATTGTCCAGAAGAAATCCTGCAAGTAAGCATTTTGTTGGACGATGTGTATCCCATACATACGACTAATGAAACATGAAACTAGCTAAACACGTGCTAACAAAATAAACATCAGTATTAGCCGTTGTGAGAATGGAAACCGTCAACCACCATGTTAAGATATTGGACTGAACATTGACTGTATAAGGGCTAGACCAAGGTATTTATCATTTTGAACTTGAATTGATTGCAACAATTTTCATCAGTATTATCATCAGTAACCATCTGCTGCTTGTAGCTAATTTTAGTAAATCCTGTTTCTTCCCCAAGTTAAGAGCTTTTGGGAAAGAGTGTTTTGAGTTTGTTCCATACTCCTACGCTTAGTCCCTGGCTTGTAAAAGCAATTGTATTTACTATTTAGTTATTCATTAGATACAGTTTTATTCCACTGAAGCTCCGTCCCCAGATTAGAGAGAAGAAAAAAAACTATAAACTTGAAATGATTTATCAATTCAACCCACAGTTTGAGATTAATACGTGAAAACATGCCTTCATTCACATTTTCAGACACTACAGACGCTTCTAGACTCTTGTGTGAGTTAAGAATCAGAAAGACTCTCTTGTGAGACATTCATCTGAAGAATAGTGTTTAGAATAGAATAAAATATACAGCAAATTCATCACTGCTTCGCCTTAGGGTCTCATGGGGTAACAATTAAACACATGCACACACACACAGACTTCCTGTTACACAATTGCTACATTTTGAGCTGCATACTTTTACTGTAGTCCGCCATGACTGGCTGCCATGAATGTTAGACTAATTCTAGAGAATTCAACTGACTGGTCGTTCCAAATAAGATGACAGCATTTTCAGTAACATACATCAAGGTTTCCACTAATAAAAAAACATCTGGTTTGGATGTCTGTGACGGATATTAATCACTGGTAAATGGCCCAATATTTCCCTCTAACTCATAGTTACAATACACACACACAGGTTTCCAAGGCTGTTTTAGGAAGAAATCAACAACACTCAGCTCGATGGCATTTTACATGCATGCCTGATTTACAATGAAGACTCCTTACAAGGACATATTGCACAGAACCAATAGTGTAGAAACAAGGTTTCGACAAAGCCATTTCACTTGATTGAATGCATTAATTGTAATATTGCCACGTCCGTTTATGATATTACAAACACAAAGAAGTTACTGCCAATAACGAACGCTGTTTCCCCCCCTTATGACATCATTGCACGCCTCGACAGAAGAGCTTAATATATACTGCCTTGTTTTCACCATGCTGCACGACGCTCCTCAGCTCAGCAACAACAACAACAACGACGGTGGTGGTAGGGCGGCCAGTGGCGCTGTTTCTCCCTACTGCAGATTCCAATCCTTAATTCCGACTTTACATTTCTGAATATCTTGTGTCATTTCAGAATATTTAACTGTAAAACCGAGACTCAAATATTATTTCTCTCAGTCATAGCCAAGAGAACAGACAGTACATATGGTGGAAGGAAATGCAAAGAGAAACCAAGACCTTTCCTGCTCTATCCTCTGTCCCCTTCCCTGGCTAGATCCTTCATACTAAGACCTTTCCTGCTCTCTGCTCTATCCCCTGTCCACTTCCCTGGCTAGATCCTTCATACCAAGACCTTTCCTGCTCTATCCCCTGTCCACTTCCCTGGCTAGATCCTTCATACCAAGACCTTTCCTGCTCTATCCCCTGTCCCCTTCCCTGGCTAGATCCTTCATTGCACCCTGTAATGGGTGGATGACAATATGGGCCAGTTGACAACAGCAATCTCAGGGCTTTGTCTTGTTGACAGACGTTTGGAGTGAGTGTGTGTTTGATAGAAGGAGTAGGATTATTTCATGGTACTTAACACATATAATTGCGATCAAAGCATGCATGAGTGTTATGTAAGACAAGAGGAGAGGACCAGCAGACTCAGACAGACTTGAGCTGAGAGAGAGAGAGGGAGAGAAGAGAGAGAGAGAGAGAGAGAGAGAGAGAGAGAGAAGAGAGAGAGAGAGAGAGGAGAGAGAGAGGAGAAGAGAGAGAGAGGCACAGAGAGAGAGATAGAGGCACAGAGAGAGAGATAGAGGCAGAGAGAGAGAGAGGCAAGAAGAGGCAGAGAGAGAGGCAAGAGAGAGAGGCAGAGAGAGAGAGAGAGAGTGGGAGAGAGAGAGAAAGAGGGAGAGAGAGAGAGAGTGGGAGAGAGAGACAGGGAGTACTAATCAACTCTAAAGTAATACATTCTGTCAATGAATGTATAACTATTGGCAAGATGAAAGAGATCATGTTGTTTGACAGAGACTTATTATAAGTGATACATTTCACAGACATTGAGCAGTAAGCTAAGCGTTTGAACATTACCAGGATTTAAAAACCAAAACAATTGTAAATCCATTGGCGGAGATAGACAGTCACGACTCCTGTGGATAACAATATGTCAGACAAGGACAGCCGATGGGGTAAAACACTTCATCAAGTCAGCATTGGTGCTGCAGCAATATGTTACAACAATATTCCAGAGAAAAACACTTGTCTCCATCAAGATGGCGCCGGAGAAGAAGGCTGACATTTTACGAGTTCCTATCCAATTGTTTTTTGTTTGTTTCTTTGCGTTGTTTGTAACTTGTTTTGTACATAATGTTGCTGCTACCGCCGTCTCTTATGACCGAAAATAACTTCTGGATATCAGAACTGCGATTACTCACCACGGACTGGCAGAATCCTTTTTTTCCTTTAACGAGTCCGACATGAATGACATACTGCTTTCCCGGGAACAGGCCCAGATCCGTCATTTGCGGATTGAATAAACCCCTACTGCCTTCCATTCTGCTAGCAAATGTACAATCTTTGGAAAATAAAATCGATGACCTACGAGGAAGATTAAACTACCAACGAGACATTCAAAACTGTAATATCTTATGCTTCACTGAGTCGTGGCTGAACGACGACATTATCACCATACAGCTGGCTGGTTATACCCTGTATCAGCAGGATAGAACAGCGTATTTTTGTAAATAACAACTGGTGCACGATATCTAAGGAAGTCTCAAGGTTTTGCTCGCCTGAGATAGTGTGGTCTACAGCTTATCATGAGATACTCTATCTACCAAGATAGTTTAATCTGTATTGTTCATAGCTGTCTACATACCACCACAGACTGATGCTGGCACTAAGACTGCACTCAATGAGCTGTATTCCGCCACAAGCAAACAAGAAAAAGCTCACCCAGAGGCGGCGCTCCTATTGGCTGGGGACTTAAATGCAGGGAAACTTAAATCGGTCTTATCAAATTTCTATCAGCATGTTAAATGTGCAACCAGAGGGAAAACAACTCTGGACCACCTTTACTCCACATATAGAGAAGCATACAAAGCTCTCCCTCACCCTCCATTTGGCAAATCTGACCATAATTCTATCCTCCTGATTCTTGCTTACAAGCAAAAAATGAAAGCAGGGAGCACCAGTGACTCGATCAATTAAAAAAAAGTGGTCAGATGAAGCAGATGCTAAGCTACAGGACTGTTTTGCTAGCACAGACTGGAATATGTTCCGGGACTCCTCCGATGGCACTGAGGAGTACACCACATCAGTCATTGGCTTCATCAATAAGTGCATCGATGATGTCGTCCCCACAGTGACCGTACGTACATACCCCAACCAGAAGTCATGGAAGCACAGCCAAGAGCTGCCCAGTGACACGAGCCAACTAGACGAGCTAAACTACTTCTATGCTCGCTTCGAGGCAAATAACACTAAAACATGCATGAGAGCACCAGCTGTTCCAGAAGACTGTGTGATCACGCTCTCCGCAGCCAATGTGAGTAACACCTTTAAACGCATTACTGCGAGCATGTGCTGACCAACTAGCAAGTATCTTCACTGACATTTTCAACCTCTCCCTGTCAGAGTCTGTAATGCCAACATGTTTTAAGCAGACCACCATAGTCCCTGTGCGCAAGAACACTAAGGTAACCTGCCAAAATGACGTAGCACTCACGTCTGTAGCCATGAAGTGCTTTGAAGGGCTGGTCATGACTCACATCCAACACCATTATCCCAGAAACCCTAGACCCACTCAAATTTGCATACCGCCCAAACAGATCCACTGATGATGCAATCTCTATTGCACACCACGCTGCCCTTTCCCACCTGGACAAAAGGAACACCTATGTGAGAATGCTATTCATTGACTACAGCTCAGTGTTCAACACCATAGTGCCCTCAAAGCTCATCAATAAGTTAAGGACCCTGGGATTAAACACCTCCCTCTGCAACTGGATCCTGGACTTCCTGACGGGCCACCCCCAGGTGGTAAGGGTAGGTAACAACACATCCGCTACACTGATCCTCAACACAGGGGCCCCTCAGGGGTGCATGCTCAGTCCCCTCCTGTACTCCCTGTTCACCAATGACTGCACGGCCAGGCACGACTCCAACACCATCATTAAGTTTGACACAACAGTGGTAGGCCTGATCACCGACAACGACGAGACATCCTATAGGGAGGAGGTCAGAGACCTGGTCGTGTGGTGCCAGGACAACAACCTCTCCCTCAATGTGATCAAGACAAAGGAGATGATTGTGAACTACAGTAAAAAGAGGACCGAGAACACTCCCATTCTCATCGACGGGGCTGTAGTGGAGCAGGTTGAGAGCTTCAAGTTCCTTGGTGTCCACATCAACAACAAACTAACATGGTCCAAGCACACCAAGGTAGTCGTGAAGAGGGCACAACAAAACCTATTTCCCTCAGGAGACTGAAAATATTTGGCATGGGTCCACAGACCCTCAAAAGGTTCTACAGCATACCATCGAGAGGATCCTGACTGGTTGCATCACTGCCTGGTATGGCAACTGCTCAACCTCCGACCGCAAGGCACTATGGAGGTTAGTGCGTACGGCCCAGTGCGTACGGCCCAGTACATCACTGGGGCACAGCTTTCTAACATCCAGAACTTCTATACCACGTGGTGTCAGAGGAAGGCCCTAAGAATTGTCAAAGAATCCTGCCACCCTAGTCATAGACTGTTCTCTCTGCTACCGCACGGCAAGCAGTAAAAGAGCGCCAAGTCTAGGTGCAAAAGGCTTCTAAACAGCTTCTACCCCCAAGTCATAAGACTCCTGAACGCCTAATCAAATGGCTAACCAGACTATTTGCATCCCCCCTCTTATACTCCGCTACTACGCTCTGTTGTTATCATCTATGTATAGTCACTTAAATAACTCTACCTACTGTTGAAGTCGGATGTTTACATACACTTAGGTTGGAGTCATTAAAACGCCTTTTTCAACCACTCCACAAATTTCTTGTTAACAAACTATAGTCTTGGCAAGTCGGTTAGGACATCTACTTTGTGCATGACACAAGTAATTTTTCCAACAATTGTTTACAGACCGATTATTTCACTTATATTTCACTGTATCACAATTCCAGTGGGTCAGAAGTTTACGTACACTAAGTTGACTGTGCCTTTAAACAGCTTGGAAAATTCCAGAAAATGATGTCATGGCTTTAGAAGCTTCTGATTGACGCAAATTATGTCAATTAGCCTATTGGGAGGGTGTACCTGTGAATGTATTTCAAGGCCTACCTTCAAACTCAGTGCCTCCTTGCTTGACATCATGGGAAAATCAAAAGAATCAGCCAAGACCTCAGAAAAAATATTGTAGACCTCCACAAGTCTGGTTCATCCTTGGGAGCAATTTCAACGCCTGAAGGTACCATGTTCATCTGTACAAACAATAGTACGCCAAGTATATAACACCATGGACCACGCAGCATCATACCGCTCAGGAAGGAGACGCATTCCGTCTCCTAGAGATGAACGTACCTTGGTGCGAAAAGTGCAAATCAACCCAGAACAACAGCAAAGGACCTTGTGAAGATGCTGGAGAAAACCGGTACAAAAGTATCTATATCCACAGTAAAACAAGTCCTATATCAACATAACCTGAAAGGCCGCTCAGCAAGGAAGAAGCCACTGCTCCAAAACTGCAATAAAAAAGCCAGACCAAGGTTTGCAACTGCACGTGGGGCAAAGATCGTACTTTTGGAGAAATGTCCTCTGGTCTGATGAACAAAAATAGAACTGTTTGCCATAATTACCAGCATTATGTTTGGAGGAAAAAGGGGAGCTGCAAGCCGAAGAACACCATCCCAACCATGAAGCACGGGGGTGCAGCATCATGTTTGTGGGGTGCTTTGCTGCAGGAGGGACTGGTGCACTTCACAAAATAGATGGCATCATGAGGGAGAAAATTATGTGGATGTATTGAAGCAACATTCAAGAACATCAGTCAGGAAGTTAAAGCTTGTCCGCAAATTGGTCTTCCAATGGACAATGACCCTGGCATACTTCCAAGTTGTGGTAAAATGGCTTAAGGACAACAAAGTCAAGGTATTGGAGTGGCCATACAAAGCCTGACCTCGAATCCTATAGAAAATGTGTGTGGGCAGAACTGAAAAGTGTGTGTGAGCAAGGAGACCTACAAACCTGACTCGTTCCACCAGCTCTGTCAGGAGGAATGGGCCAAAATTCACCCAACTTATTGTGGGAAACTTGTGGAAGGCTACCAGAAACATTTGACCCAAGTTAAACAATTTAAAGGCAATGCCACCAAATACTAATTGAGTGTATGTAAACTTCTGACCCACTGGGAATGTGATGAAAGAAATAAAAGCTGAAATAAATCATTCTCTCTACTATTATTCTGACATTTCACATTCTTAAAATGAAGTGGTGATCCTAACTGACCTAAGACAGGGAATTTTTACGAGGATTAAATGTCAGGAATTGTGAAAAACTGAGTTTAAATGTATTTGGCTTAGGTGTATGTAAACTTCCGACTTCAACTGTACATGTACATATTACCTCAACTAACCGGTGCCCCCCGCACAATGACTCTGTACTGGTACCTCCCTGTATATTGTCTCGCTATTGTTATTTTACTGTTGCTCTTTAATTACTTGTTACTTTTATTTCTTATTCATATTTGCATTTTTTATTATATTTAACTGAATTGTTGGTTAGGGGCTAGTATGTAAGCATTTCACTGTAAGGTGTATTTTGCGCATGTGACTAATATACATTTGATTTGATTTGATTTGAAAAGTCAGCAGCCAGATAAAAACACCTGTCACTTTTTTGTAAACGCAACATTTTATTATGAAGAGATTATTAAAATAGTTTTGTGGAGATGATTTAGTGTTCAGGTCAGATGAAGTGCATATGCCTCTAGGGTTCATCGCTGTCTTGCGAGTAGAGAAGAGGAGAAACATTTTGGAGAAGAAGACAAGAGGACAGGCAGTGGAGGAGAGGATTCATTTTTGGGGGGAAATTATAGAATCCACACACAGAGTTGCAGGGGGGTAGAAGAGGTAGAGGAGAGGAGAAAAATTTTGGGAAAGATAGCAAAGTTACAGGGGGAGAGGACGAGGAAAAACATGTTGAAGCTATCCACAGAGTTGCAGGGGGAGAGGACGAGGGGGAGGAAAATGAGAGGAGAGAAGGAGAGGAGAAACTCGTTGAAGATAACCACAGACTTGCAAGGGGGTAGATAACGAGGACAAGGACAGTAGAAGAATGTTGGAGAAGATATCCTTATGCATATTACTGATTCTATGGCCTTAAGTCCGTTTAGAGTAAACTAACGGATTTACTCAGGAATGCCTCGGCTTAGGAGGGGAGGTTAGGAGAGGAGACGAGAGGAGAGGAGAGGATAGGAGAGGAGACGAGACGAGAGGAGAAGAAAGGAGAGGTTAGGAGAGGAGAAGGGCTGAGAAGAGAAGAAAGGAGAGGTTAGGAGAGGAGAAGAGAGGAGAGGGGAGGATAGGAGAGGTTAGGAGAGGAGATGAGACAAGAGGAGAAGAAAGGAGAGGTTAGGAGTGGAGAAAGAGGAGAGGGGAGGATACGAGCAGGACAACAAACTGCTTGAGACCACCATCAATATTTGGAAGAACAACAAAGCAACAATTACACACGCCACATATCAATTAAGTGTGACCGTTGCAGTGCTGGAAGCACTCTGTTTCTCCTCTCTCGGGCCTAGCTGTATGCAGACAGAGCTCTCCCACGGAGGACGGCTAGCAGCTAGCTGTAGGCTAGACAGAGCTCTCCCACGGAGACGCTAGCACTAGCTGTATGCAACAGAGCCTCTCCCACGGAGGACGCTAGCAGCTAGCTGTAGGCTAGACAGAGCTCTCCCACGGAGGACGGCTAGCAGCTAGCTGTAGGCTAGACAGAGCTCTCCCGCGAAGACAGCTACTCACTAGCTGTATGCAGACAGAGCTCTCCCGCGGGAAGACGGCTAGCAGCTAGCTGTAGGCTAGACAGAGCTCTCCCGCGGAAGGCAGCTAGCTGTAGCCTAGAAACAGAGCTCTCCCGCGGAAGACAGCTAGCAGCTAGCTGTAAGAGTAGACAGAGCTCTCCGGCGGAAGACAGCTAGCAGCTAATTAGGCTAGACAGAGCTCTCCCGCGGAAAACAGCTAGCAGCTAGCTGTAGCTAGATAGAGCTTCTCCGCGGAAGACGTCTAGCAGCTAGCTGTAGGCTAGACAGAGCTCTCCCGCGGGAAGGCAGCTAGCTGTAGCCTAGACAGAGCTCTCCCGCGGAAGACAGCTGGCACCTAAGCTGTAGAGTAGACAGAGCTCTCCGGCGGAAGACAGCTAGCAGCTAGCTGTAGGCTAGACAGAGCTCTCCCGCGGAAGACGGCTAGCAGGTAGCTGTAGGCTAGACAGTGTATGCAATAAATTAAGTTAATGTAATCTTTACCTTGTGTATTCTCAAATATATACCTCCAGTATTCTCAAATCTATTAAGGAAAGTCAAACAAAAGTCTATTTAAATACACGGAGTAGCACAGATATAATGGAAGGGTCCAAACAAGCTCTTCCTGTAGTCTCACCTATCTGTTATAGTTGTCAGACACTGTTTCAGATCTGTCGTTACCATCCTTTTTCCAGAATAACATTTATTGGTGGATGTGTTTGCCAATAAAACATAGCAGCACCTAATGAATCTTTCTTTTTTCTCCAACAGACACTCAATCCAAATGCCATCACTGTAAAAGAGTCCAACTGTTACACACACACACAACAACAAAAAAACGAGAGGCAAAATGTGCCTACACTTGTTCCGTTTAAACATGCCTCAGTCATTCCTATGCCAGATAGAGAGACAGGGTCAAGTTAGACCATGTTCCGTATTAGTAGAGCCCACAACCATGAGTTAAGATGTAAAAGATTAGATTATTACGAAAGGGAAGAAATACCAACTAATATTGGCGATAAACTCTTGAGCAATGCCTGGCATGACGATGGAGAGCCATCCTACACACATTTCAACACAGTGAAACACCCAGAGAGCTGATAGGCAGCCTGTCATGTGGTAACTTGTTACAATGCCGTGTGGACTGAAATGCACCCAGTTCCCTCAGATACATAGGCACATTTCTTTCCTCCTGTAACACCAGCCGTTCTCTCGTTAGTTAAATAAACAATGTATGAACACAACAGTGAGTCTAAGCAATAACCATCAAGCACAGTAATAATTTAAAGACCACATCACCACAGGGGGCTGTCATAACATGATGAAGTTACATGTGTGTCATTCCCCGCCAGTGCCAGACAGGAAATGCAGCAGATTAATGAGTCTCTCACGGTTATGGACAGACACCCGTTGCAAAGTGGTTCAGTCGTGGATGGATGCACTGTGCTGTTAGAAGGTACATCTATCTAATCCATGTGTTAATCTATTATGATGTAATTACATCGATGACGTTCCAATAAGTATTGACACATTGCCAATACCATTACATGAAAGCAATTAGACAAATTCTAGGTTTATTTTAACCACCTACACTTCTGCTATAGAAAAACTGGTGAAAAATATCTACACATTTATTCAAAGGGAAAACAAGTGGTTCGTCTTTTGGTGTAATTATCTGTTCATGGTAAATGACGTCTATCTTACATGATGTATTATTCAATATTTTAGCCAATATGGTTAATAATCAATTCATAAAAGCATCGGCTATCCCATGAAGCCGTTACAACTCTGGCCACTGAAGGTTTGTTCCCAAATGCTATATAGGCTAGGATAGTTGATGGCATATGATTAATAAAGTATGGTTACAATTTCATTTGCTCTCTTGAACCTACTGTATCCTTTGGAATTACTTCCATGGCAACAGTGAATCTATGGGTCATTATCAAAACGTCACAAGTCTGGTCACCGAATGTTTGTGATATGCAGCATCACAGCAGCAAAACAATTAGCCTACATATTATATTATTTCATTTTTTCCCCCCACAAAAAAACAATTATAATTTAGTACCGTAATCTCAGCTCACAAGTGGGAATCATATTCTACAGTGCAATAGAATATTGGAAATTTAAATGAGCCTACCTGTAGCAAGTTGTCACCTCTCCAGTTGGTTTTAAGCAAGGATATTTGGTTGTGGCAATCTTATTCTCAGAACAGACTTCACTGTAAAATAATGACATTAGGCTATTAATGCACGTCCTTCAAGATAAATAATATACAACCTACCACAATATAACCCAAGTATCCCGCACAATGTTTCTCTTGATATCTACAGCACCGTGCGTAATGTCAATCCAACCCATTAATAAAATAGCCAGGGCGCGCGACGCGTGGGTATAGCCTACCTGTTCGCATCAGCCTGATGCTCTCTGTAAGTCCACTGCAAACTTCGTGAGAAGAAGAGAAACATCATAAGAATCCTCAGAAGAGTCCCGCTGCCTTTTAAAATCATTTCCCCTTGGTCAAGTCTGAGTCGCATTCAGTCCCAAACACCTGTATCCTTCCTGTACCCGAAGCAATTATTGTAGAGTTGAAGAGTGAATGGAAACTTGAAGTGATTGGATATTTCCAGCTGCTCTTGCTTCAAGTTAATAGGCTATCCCAAACTGATGACTATTTCCTCTGTCCCTCCCACCGCTGACTTTTAGAGTATGTCTATGAATTCACCAGGCGCTCACTTTCATATGAACTGCGCATCAATTAACACTAAACTTCTCTGCTGTTTATTTGACACGCGACGAACGCTTGATAGACTGAGGAAGTGTGTAGTGTTTGCGAGTCAAACTTTTGTCATGTTTATTTTCTTCCAAGAAAACCAGTCAAAATAACTGAAATTATTAATAACGGTCTCAGAGGATAGCATTTTGTGTATTGTCACATTTTTTTGTTGAATCCTGGGCTGAAATTCAACAATAGCTGTTTCTGACTTCCCAAATGGTATATATGATATGATCATTGATATGATCATTGATGAAATATAATTGCTAAAGTATGGTTACATTTAATTTGCTCTCTTGAACCTACCCTTTGGAATTACTTCCATAGCAACAGTGAATCTATAGGTCATTATCAATAAAACGTAACAATAAATCGAGTGTTTCGATTTGCCCAGCCTGGTCTCATAGACTAGACGTAACATAGTAAATGTAAATCCGGGACACTCAAATTAGTATGATATGTTATCTTTGGTATGGTTACATAAGATATAAGGTCACTTTAAGAAAAAGAATGGTGGGTAGCAAGTCGGGGTAGATGGGTGGGCAAATAACGTGAATGTCTAGGAACCCAAAGGTTGCTGGTTCCAATCTTAGCACTGCTATTTAGCTACTACTTTTTAGCTAGTAACATATCACACAAATTATAATTAGTGTCTCAAATTTGCCTACAGAATAATACAAAATGTTCTGAGACCACATTGCAGAGCCTGCTGAAGGGGGCAAGGAGACCCCAGCTATGCTAAAACCATGCCGTTTACAGGGGATTGTTAGGTAAATGTTAACTATTTGGTTGTAATGTCGTCGTCACCTCTTGGAGAGCGTAGCCAGGACTACACATTTCCGATTATTCCATGCAAAACAAAACACATGCACACATTCATCTCCATCATCAGTTATTCAGCAAGTAACTGCATGCTTTTTAGCATCAGTAAACATAAACCGATCATGTCATTTCAATACTGGCCACCATTTATTGGATATTTTAGTGATATAAAATAAAAGTAAATTACATCTGACAAGTATGAGTAGTTTGGGTTAATTTCCCATCCGTTGTTATCTCTCCCTGTCAAGCAGCAAAAAGGGGCGCATTTGCCAATATACTGTTAGCTGATGATGTTTACTTTACAAGCTACCGGTAGAAACGTTGTACAGTTGGCTAAACATAGCGGTACAGAACGTAGAACTAATGTACTTTTTTCTCCAACCAATGTAGGTCTACCTAGCGAAGTTAGCTAACATTATAGCTCGTTTTGAACATTGTTTTTAGTGTATAATTACGATTGCTGACAGGCATGATAGTCTACATTGATTGATGGACCATATCAAATTGGCTAGTTAAAAATAACAGATCACATCAATATGGCTAGTTAGATAATAACAGATCACATCAATATGGCTAGCTAGCTAATAACAGATCACATCAATATAGCTAGTTAGATAAATACAGATCACATCAATATGGCTAGCTAGCTAAAAACAGATCACATCAATATGGCTAGTTAGATAATAACAGATCACATCAATATTGCTAGTTAACAAGCTAACTTTCAGGGGATAAACTAGATGTCTATATCCAAGTATTGTTTGATTTGCTTGCCATCTATAGTGTTGATGACAGTAGTCCAATTGACAACTTTACCAGGAGAAGGACATGCCAATGTCAAGCCCTTAACAGCGACAAACATCATAGCTAAGCAAGGCTTGCTTAAAACCTCGTATGATAGACCAAATGAATAGCTGTAGCTAGATCAACACTACAGTAGGATGTGCTGCCCAGCCTATATATATATTTTTTCCCTGTAGTGAATATTGCGTTGAAGATCTGACGTTGTTTCCAAGGTACAAATTCAACATTTTATACAAAGTTTGTCTATGTTGAAAAATGGTGACAATAATGACAAAAATCCTGTGATAGAAATGTCATCCTCAAAAGAACAGTTTATTATGTTGACGACTTTTTTTCCAAATCCAATGTATTTTCCACATAGATTCCTTGTGAAAATACATTGACAAATTACATTGAAAACAGTGGTGACCCTTCATTCAGGGCAGGTGGGGCAGAGCAGTGGTATGGTGTTGGGACTCTACTGTTGGGACTCTACTGTTGGGACTCTACTGTTGGGACTCTACTGTTGGGACTCTACTGTTGGGACTCTACTGTTGGGACTCTGCTGTTGGGACTCTGCTGTTGGGACTCTGCTGTTGGGACTCTGCTGTTGGGACTCTACTGTTGGGACTCTACTGTTAGGACTCTACTGTTGGGACTTACTGCTGTGGGGACTCTCTGCGCTACTGTTGGGACTCTACTGTTGGGACTCTACTGTTGGACTCTGCTGTTGGGACTCTGCTGTTGGGACTCTCTGTTGGGACTCTACTCGTTGGGACTCTACTGTTGGGACTCTACTGTTGGGACTCTACTGTTGGGACTTCGCTGTTGGGACTCTGCTAGTTGGGACTCTACTGTTGGGACTCTGCTGTTGGGACTCTACTGTTGGGACTCTACTGTTGGGACTCTACTGTTGGGGACTCTACTGTTGGACTCGGCTGTTTGGGACTGCTACTGTTGGGACTCTACTGTTGGGACTCTACTCGTTGGGACTCACTGTTGGGACATTGCTCTGTTGAACTGTTGGACTCTGTTGCTCTGTTGGGACTCTGTGCTGTTGGGACTCGCTGGTTGGGACTCTACTGTTGGGACTCTACTGTTGGGACTCTACTGTTGGGACTCTAGCTGTTGGGGACTCTGCTGTGGGACTCTGCCTGTTGGGACTCACTGCTGTTGGGACTCTGCTGTTGGGACTCTGCTGTTGGAACTCTGCTGTTGGGCACTCTACTGTTGGGACTCTGCTGTTGGCGACTCTGCTGTTGGGACAGCTTTATGTGCTGTAACCCTAACAGTTTGTGGGCACCGTTTGTCACCGTTATAATCCAATTAATATATTGTTTAGTGTTGTGTTGTGTTGTGTAGGTTGTGTTGTGTTGTGTTGTGTAGTGGCTTGTGTTCTTTAGTGTTCTGTGTTTGTTTGTGTTGTGTTAGGTTTGTTGTGTTGTGTTGTGTAGTGGCTTGTGTTCTTTAGTGTTCTGTTGTGTTGTGTTGTGTTAGGTTGTGTTGTGTTGTGTTGTGTTGTGTTGTGTAGTGGCTTGTGTTCTTTAGTGTTCTGTTGTGTTGTGTTGTGTAGGGCTTTGCTGGCATGCATCTTTAAACATTGTGGGAGTTTACCCCACCAAGATGTACATGCTAAAATGGCCGCTGTATTGAAACAATGTTGATTCAACCAGTTTGTGGAAGTGGAAAAAGACTCACCTACTGAAGGTACTTTGCTCTCCATAAAGACCCGTAAACCAATACACAAGGTACCTTACAAAAAAGATTGCAGTTTTGAAACTGCAGTAAAAGTGCAGTAATTGCAATCGACTGGGGGTAATCAGTAATTGCAGAATAACTGAAGTGTACTGCACTCTAACTGCAGTTACACTGCAAACTTACTGCAGTAAAAAAAATGGGACGCAGTATTTGCATCATACTGCAGTTATATCTGCACTCTGACTGCAATATTTATCGTAAGGGATAGCCTAGCAGTTAGAGGGTTTGGCCAATTACCAAAAGATCGCTGGTTTGAATACCAGAGCCGACAAGTGAACAATCTTTCCGTGTGCCCTTAATAAGGCACTTAACCCTAATTTGCTCCAGGGGCACCGTACTATGTGGCTGACCCTGTAAATCAACACATTTTACTGCACCTGTCCGGTGTATGTGATAAACACACACACACACACACACACACACAACACCACACACACACACACACACACACACCACACCACACACACACAACACACACACACACACACACACCACACACCACACACACACACACACACACACACACACACACACACACACACACCCACACACACACAACAACACACACATATTATTTGTAACGTTTGAGAGTTCAACCGGCTACCCTACCTCATTTATCAATGATTTTGACAACTTTGGCACCACCCACATGGCTGAAGATGAAATGGCAATGAGTTCATTTGGCTCGATTGAATTCATGTTACTTTAAAATATTTGACATAAAAGGGTTGGTTGCTTATGCAACAAAACTGACGGCAAAACATATGGGGTTGGCTTAATTGTTGACTACGGGTAAACTATATTTTGTCTTCAAATGTTTATTGAAACATAAATACATTTGCACCATGAGCATTTTGTTGTCTCTCAAATACACTGTTACAGTTGTTGGTTAGCTAGCTAGCAAATGTATTGCCATATTATTTAAAACACATCAAAACAAGACATGGTGTCACTAATAAGATAGAAACGAGCTGAAACGAGACACCTACGATCTCCCGCATGGAGCTTCTTGTCATTGTTGCTAGCTATCTGACTGTTCAAAATCCTAACACCGCAACTACAGCTATTTTCTTTTGAGATTTGAATTAGAATGAGAGGTAGAATGATTATCTGGATGTAGTTTGATAAAATGAAAACATTTATTGTGAGAACAGCATTATAAAAATATTAGCATTTGTCACGCCCTGACCTTAGAGATCCTTTTAATAATCTCTATTTTGGTTGGTCAGGGCGTGAGTTGGGGTGGGCATTCTATGTTTTTGTTCTATGTTGTCTATTTCTATGTGTTTGGCCGGGTGTGGTTCTCAATCAGAGGCAGCTGTCTATCGTTGTCTCTGACTGAGAACCACACTTTCCCACCTGTGTTTTGTGGGTAGTTGTTTTCTGTTTTGTGTTGCTGCACCAGACAGAACTGTTTCGCTTTCGTTCTCCTGTTTGTTGTTTTTGTTCGATTTTTTAATTTTTTATTAAATCATGAACACTTTAAACGCTGCACCTTGGTCCACTCTTCCTTCAGCCCACGAGAACCGTTACAGCATTTCCATATAATGGGGCGGCAGGTAGCCTAGTCGTTAGAGCATTGGGCCAGTAACTGAAAGGTTGCTGGATCGAATCCCCGAGCTGACAAGGTAAAAATATGTTGTTCTACCCCCTGAACAAGGCCCCGGTAGGCCATCATTGTAAATAACATTATGTTCTTAACTGACTTGCCTAGTTAAATAAAAAAAAACTCGGGCATTTACAACCATATGTTAAAACCTGTCACGCCCTGACCTTAGTTCCTATTTTATGTCTCTATTTTGGTTTGGTCAGGGCGTGAGTTGGGGTGGGCATTCTACGTTGTTTTTCTATGTTTTCTATTTCTATGTGTTTGGCCTGGTATGGTTCTCAATCAGAGGCAGCTGTCTATCGTTGTCTCTGATTGAGAACCATACTTAGGTAGCCTCATTCCCACCTGTGTTTGTGGGTAGTTATTTTCTGTTTTGTGTATTGCACCTTGCAGAACTGTTCGTTTGTCGCTTTGTTGTTTTTGTTCAAGTGTTTCGTATTTATTAAAAGTATAATGAATACTTACCACGCTGCACCTTGGTCCTCTTCTCCTTCTCCTGACGATGTTTGTTACAAAACCCTAATGTCAAACTAACTGCACCCTAATGTCAAACTAACTGCACAGCAGAAAGCATTCAGCCAAGTATTCAAGCAATTTGCTACAGCTGCTCAAACTTTAATGGCAGAATTATCTCAACGCAAAATTTAACGAATCAACGGTTTCTAGGGGAATTGTGTTGAACACGTACAGATTGTTAATAACCAGAGATGTACTCTTCTAGTACATTAAATTGAAACCCCTGTCACTCTCTAAATAAGCAGACACATCAACACACAACCTGTAAGTTCAAGATTCATATTCTGAACAGGTACTTGACTCCATCTCAGATGCCACCTGCTCCTCGTACTCTCGGTGAACTAACACAGTGTTGAAGTGACATGCAGCAGTGGGCCACACAGTAGTTGACTTTGCTCTGATTGCCCTCCAGGCAACACCCAGCGGGAACCCTGATCTGGGGTCATCCACTTGCCCTGCACCGGGCCTGTACCGTGTATCTAACTAAGGACCTCAGCAACAGCAGCAGCTGTGGAGCCCAGACCCAGCCGATGTGTGTGTCTGAGTGTGTGTCTCTCTCTCTCTCTCTCTCTCTCTCTCTCTCTCTCTCTCTCTCTCTCTCTCTCTCTCTCTCTGTCTGTGGGTGATCTGGGTTGGTTTGTCTCTCTCCACCTCTCTCTCTCTCTCTGTCTCTCTCTTCCTGTCTGTATGTGTGTGTGTGTGTGTGTGTGTTGTGTGTGGTGTGTGGGGTCTTCCGTGCTCTCTATCGCTGTCTGTATGTGTGTGGTGTGGTGTGGTGGGTCTCTCTCTTCGCTGTCTGTATGATGTGTGTGTGTCTCTCTCTCTCTCTCTCTCTCTGTATGTAGTTGTGTCTCTCTCTGTCTCTCTCTCGGTGTCTGTCTGTCTGTCTGTGTGTGTGTGTGGTGTGTGTGTGTGTGTTGTGTGTGTGTGTGTGTGTGTGTGTGTGTGTGTGTGTGTGTGTGTGTGTGTGTGTGTGTGTGTGTGTGTGTGTGTGTGTGTGTGTGTGTCTCTCTCTCTCTGAATTCAATTTCAATTTCAATTCAAGGTCATTATTGGCTCGGGGAACATATGTTTACATTGCCAAAGCAAGTGAACTAGATAATAAACAACAGTGAAATAAACAATAAAACATTTTACAGTAAAAATTACACTTACAAAAGAAAAAAGGCATTTCAAATGTCATATTATACAGTGTTGAAACAATGTACAAATAATTAAAGTACAAAAGTGAAAATAAATAAACATAAATATGGGTTGTATTTACAATGGTGTTTGTTCTTCACTGGTTGGCCTTTTCTTGTGGCAACAGGTCACAAATCTTGCTGCTGTGATGGAACACCAATAGATATGGGAGTTTATCAAAATTGGTTTTGTTTTCAAATTTTTTGTGGATCTGTGTAATCTGAGGGAAATATGCTTCTCTAATATGGTTATACATTTGGCAGGAGGTTAGGAAGTGCAGCTCAGTTTCCACCTCATTTTGTGGGCAGTGTGCACATAGCCTGTCTTCTCTTGAGAGCCAAGTCTGCCTATGGCGGCCTTTCTCAATAGCAAGGCTATGCTCACTGAGTCTGAACATAGTCAAAGCTTTCCTTAATTTTGGGTCAGTCACAGTGGTCAGGTATTCCGCCACTGTGTACTCTCTGTTTAGGGGCAAATAGGGTTCTAGTTTGCTCTGTTTTTTGTTGATTCTTTGTTTCAAGTAATTATCTTGTCACACCAGCCTTCTCTTCGGCTCACTCTCCTGTCCAGCTCAGGCGTTTCGACGTCGCCGTCCTTCTGGCTACTGCCGAACCTGCTGCTGGCAAACGCCCTTCACTCATCAACCTCGGACTTGTCTCGTCATCATTGCACACACCTGGTTCCAATCCCCACTCTGTCACTGTATGTATACTCCCTCTGCCTTTTGTCTTTGTTGGTCATTGTAAATGTTACTTGTTTTCCTGAGAGGAATTTTGCCTACTATTTCCTGAGTACTTTATATTTTGTACTTTGGGTTCGTCCTGTGCCTTTTTTGTTTATGAAGATAAATCTAGAGCACAACAGCTCAACAGTCTTCGTCCCGCTTTGTTCTATGGTGCTTTAAAAAATTCAGTAGTTCTAAACCTGCGACTGCCTCCTGCCTACTCTTCTACACCAGTGACATATCTTTTTGTTTTCTCATGATTTGGTTGGGTCTAATTGTGTTGCTGTCCTGGGGCTCTGTGGGGTGTGTTTGTGAACAGAGCCCCAGGACCAGCTTGCTTAGAGGACTCTTCTCCAGGTTCATCTCTCTGTAGGGGATGGCTTTGTTATGGAAGGTTTGGGAGTCGCTTCCTTTTAGGTGGTTGTAGAATTTAACGGCACTTCTGGATTTTGATAACTAGCAGGTATCTGCCTAATTCTGCTCTGCATGCATTATTTTGTGCGTTACGTTGTATACAGAGGATATTTTTTGCAAAGTTCTGCATGCAGGGTCAATTTTTTTAACATTTATTTTTGGTTCTTGATTGGTGGACGGGCCCCAGACCTCACAACCATAAAGGGCAATGGGTTGTATAACTGATTAAAATGTTTTTAGCCAGAGCTTAATTGGTATGTCTTTTTTTAATGTTCCTTTTGATGGAATAGAATGCCCTTCTTGCCTCGTCTCTCAGATCGTTCACAGCTTTGTGGAAGTTACCTGTGGCGCTGATGTTTAGGCCGACGTATGTATAGTTTTTTGTTTGCGCTAGGGCAACGGTGTCTAGATGGAATTTGTATTCGTGGTCCTGACAACTGGACCTTTTTTGGAACAGTTATTTTTGTCTTACTGAGATTTACTGTCAGGACCCAGGTCTGACAGAATCTGTGCAGAAGATCTAGGTGCTGCTGTAGGCCCTCCTTGGTTGGGGACAGAAGCACCAGATCATCAGTAGACATTTGACTTCAGATTCTAGGAGGGTGAGGCCGGATGCTGCAGACTGTTCTATTGCCCTCGACAATTTGTTGCCCTCATTCAAGGGTTCCTTTTCACCTTTCCTACCCTCCACATTGTAGAATAACAGTGAAGACATCAAAACTATGAAACAACACATATGGAACCATGCAGCAACCAGAAAAGTGTTAAACTTAAACAAATCAAAACATCTCTCTGTGTGTGCTGTTCCACAGGCAGGAAAGTGGTGTACATTACAATGTGCTGAACCGATAGAGGTTCCATCAGAAGGTCCTGTAAAGGATATGGGAACGTAACAGGAGGACGAGTGTTTTAATTTACACCCTGGCCTCAACAATATGTGGGTCGGAGAAGAAAGATTTACTTTAAGCATGTCATCTTTCAAAGAAAATGTATTATTTTATCAGTGGGCGTTTGATGTGATGTCCAACCTTGGTTAGACCTTGTCTGTCTTGTACTGAAATTGGTGAGCAGAACATTTTACTTTATACCAAAATGATAATATCCTTACAGAATAAAAGGAGTCACTCAAGTGGGATGATTTGCTGATTGAAAAAAAGGAGTCATTCAAGTCTTTTTTATTTAACCAGGTAGGCCAGTTGAGAACAAGTTCTCATTTACAACTGCGACCTGGCCAAGATAAAGCAAAGCAGTGCGACACAAAAACAACACAGAGTTAAATGGATTTTTATTTATTTATATATTTTATTTCACCTTTATTTAACCAGGTACGGTCGGTGATCTGTTTGTTAACTTGGCTTTCGAAGACCTTAGAAAGGCAGGGTAGAATAGATATAGGTCTGTAGCAGTTTGGGTCTAGAGTGTCACCCCCTTTGAAGAGGGGGATGACCGCGGCAGCTTTCCAATCTTTGGGCATCTCAGATGATACGAAAGAGAGGTTGAACAGGCTAGTAATAGGGGTTGCAACAATTTCGGCGGATCATTTTAGAAAGAGAGGGTCCAGATTGTCTAGCCCGGCTGATTTGTAGGGGTCCAGATTTTGCAGCTCTTCCAGAACATCAGCTATCTGGATTTGGGTGAAGGAGAAATGGGGGAGGCTTAGGCAAGTTGCTGTGGGAGGTATAGGGCTGTTGACCGGGGTAGGGGTAGCCAGGTGGAAAGCATGGTCAGCCATAAAAAAATGGCTGACCATTTGCTGAATGAATAAAAGGAGTCATTCAAGTGGGATGATTTGCTGAATGAATAAAAGGAGTCACTCAATTGGGATGATTTGCTGAATGAGTGTATTTTTCACTAGTCTATTTGGATTGTCACGACAGTGATCATGTATTCAGACCCACAGTCCTGTCTCTGTGTGTCACAAATAGCATATTATGCACTACTTTTGTTTGTAGTGATGTCTGTATTGTAGGTGTAGTGTGTAGTTCCACCACCGGCCACATGATGGCCCTTTAGTCCCAGAGAAACACATTTCTCACCACCCAGCAGCAAGCTCCACTGTCATCGTCAACAAAATGGATGACGGCCTTTAGAAATAGCAGACAGGGTGCGTCACGACTTGGGGGTGCGCGTGCTGTGCGCACAGAGAAGGAGAGAGGCCGCTGTCTGCTAACAGTGCTATCATATGTGTCTCTGTATGAAGAAGCCTCTAGATACAGACGAGCCCCATATTCAGCCTTGCATAAACCCAGTAATAGGATAATTAAGTACGATAGCATCATCTGTAATCAAGGTTTTAAGTAATTATATGTGAATACGTTATGTGTTATTTGAACAGGTACATCATTAGCTACAAAGAAACCCCCGGTATAAAACCATTGACATTCATTAACGACATGCATCTTTCCGTCTATTCTCTGGATGTTTTATCGTCCCTTAGAAAGCTATTCTCCATTCTTTGACATGTTTAGCTGCACTTTGCCTGCAGGGACAGAAGGAGGGAATAGGGAGAGGAGAGCATGACATACCTGGACGCTGGGCATGCTGGACAAATTAAAAAAATGTTGTCACATTCTTCGTAAACAACAGGTTTAGGTTGACAATAAAATGCTTATTTACGAGCTCTTCCTGACAACGCAGATAGAAAAATAGAAAAATAATAACACAAGGAATAAATACACAATGAGTAATGATAACTTGTCTATATACACAGGGTACCAGTACCGAGTCCAAGTGCAGGGGTAGATATATGTACATATAGATAGGGGTAATGTGACTAGGTAACAGGATAGATCATAAACAGTAGCAGCAGTGTATGTGATGAGTCAGTGCAAAAAGGGGTCAATGCAGATAGTTCAGGTAGCTATTTGGTGAACTATTTATCAGTCTTATGGCTTGGGGGGTAGAAGCTGTTCAGGGTCCTGTTGGTTCCAGACTTCGTGCATTTGTACCGCTTGCCATGCGGTTGCAGGGAGAACAATCTATGACTTGGGTGGTGGGAGTCTTTTGTAGGGCCTACCTCTGACACCGCCTGGTATAGAGGTCCTGGATGCCAAGGAGTAATGGATGTAATGGATGATGGGGCTAGCTGAGCTATGACAGTGACCCGGCTCTCCATCCATTCTCCGGGTGCTGGTGCATAACGCGTGGGCACTGGCCTCACTTGACGTTTGCGTACAGATGGTGCAGCACTGCTGTGACTGCTGTCTGAAGAACTCCAACCCAACTTTGTAACTGCATTGTTGGGAAAGAACTCTCAGGGTAAGAATTTCACTGTACTGTTACACCCTGGCATCCATTGCCCCACACCTGGCTGTCTGGCTCCTCGCTGCTGCAATAGAGAGGCCAAGCTGTGCATCTTCCCCTAAATCAGGCAGCAAGTTGCTTGTACAACACTCTGTC
>NC_036860.1:66570541-66579436 GCF_002910315.2 Salvelinus sp. IW2-2015
ACTAGAGCACCACTGCAACTTCCAGCTCCAGGGAAATCTGAACAGAGCTCACAGTCAGTAACACATCATGAATTAACTTATGTTGATAAAAAAAAAGACTATTTTGAAAAACAAATACAACCAATGTGATTTCACTGTGAGGCTATGCTTACAGTGTATTTTGAGCTTAGCTTTTCATTTTAAAATGAAGCCTTTGACCAGCGGCTGTTTGAATATGTATGTTAGAATATTTTAAATGGCTTCATTGTTGCTATTTTTTTTAAACATTTGAGTAATTTAGCAGACACTCTTTTACAGAGCGACTTACAATTAGTGCATTAATCTTAAGATAGCTGTGAGACAACCACATATCACAGTCGTAGTAAGCACACTTTACCTCAACAAAGTAGTTATCAACAAAGTAGGAAATAATATTTTAATTTGTTATGGGGTGGCACTGTGGGATTAATTTAAGATATGCTTTCCATTAAAATAGATTAATTAAATTAGTTGTTGGTCATCACTACTTATGTTAATTAATATAAAGGATAAACAAATCCATCAAAATGTTACTGTACGTTACAAAGTATATACCCTGCAGCATTTACAGCAGGGTGAAATGGAGTCTCATGTGGCTGATAACATACAGACAGCAGAGAGAGCAGAGGGAGCTGTTTGCAGTTTCATGTGAACTCTCACTCTGACAGGAGTGGTGTGTCCCTCGTGGTTTGCTGTAGGCCTAAGGCTAGTGTATAGTACTGTAAAGCTCTGGGAAATAACCACTCCAGCAGATACTGAATACACACACACACACACACACACACACACACACACACACACACACACACACACATACTCTCATGCTAGTGATGCGCGGGTTGACTCGTAACCTGTGGGGCGAGCGGGTTTAGGGTCACAAAATATTGTGTGGATGAAGTGGGGGTGGGTAGCGGTTGAATAAAGAGAAGAAAAAAATTACATCCAGAAATCCAGCATTCATTTTGCTTTTATAAAAAAAAAAAGGTAAGGACGCCACCCAGTATTTCTCATTATCGGCACCCTATCTTTGATAAACACAGATGTTCAATTATTTTCAAAAATTCTGTCGTCCGACCTCAAACCTTACTTACCCAAATAGTTACATCCGGAACAAAGCGGGTTTGTTAAAAAACGCTTTTCCTCAGATAACCTCCCTCGTCTATTACATATCTGACATGCTTCATCAGAAACTGAAGCTCCTTGGGCAGAAAAAACTTTTGATAGACTAGAATGGTCATATTTTTGGTCGGTTTTGGAACATATGGGACTTTTCCAATTTCATTAATATGATTAAAATGTTATATGCCAATCCCTCAACCATAGTAATAACACATGCAATACCTGCTCTTTTCCTCTCAGAATAACTAGAAGTAGAAGGCAAGGTGATCCCATCTCACCTCTGCTATTTTATTGTCTATCCCTTGTGTGCTGTTCATGTATTTGTTATTCACTCAATGTTCGTGGGTCTGATGGACCAACAACAATATTGGGTTTTCAAAACAATACAACCATAACAATACGTAGATCTTGACTTATATCAGTTACAAGCCATATAGACACATTTTTATTAGGCAAGTCAGTTAAGAACAAATTATTATTTACAATGATGGCCTAGGAACAGTGGGTTAACTGCCTTGTTCAGGGACAGAACGACAGATGTTTACCTTGTCAGCTCGGGGATTCAATCTAGCAACTTTTCGGTTGCTGACCCAACGCTCTGACCACTAGGCTACCTGCCTGGTTAATATTTGTCATTTACCTCTGCTAGATCACATTTATCAATAAAAGCTCTATTTGTAAAAAAAAAAAAAAAAGTGTAATCAATACATGGGTGTTTATTGGTTTGAACAGAACAAATTGGAAGGACACATATTACATACTGTTATTTATTGAAATGATAAATGAGCCCCAATGAACAAATTCTAGGCCGGTCTACACACCACATGAGGGACAGAGTTTTACTGTGTGTGTTGCAAATGTATTTCTTGCACTTGAAGCATATGTACTGTGTCTTCCTGTCCTTCTTGGGTCCACACACATCGCAGCGCTTCTTCTTGTTGCTTCCCGGCTGCAATCTAGAATGATGAAAACACTTAGTTCAGGAATCTTACTAACATCTCACTCACTCACTAACTCGCCATATATATTTACAGCAGGCCAAGGTAGGAGAGTCAGACACACACACATGCAACAACATCCCTCACACTTACTTCCGGTATTGGAGCTGTTGGTTCTGTGGATTGGGTGGATGGGGCACCAGCATCCTCCTCCTGAATCCTCCTCACGATGGCTGCAGAAGCCGGGGTCCTTGGATATGTTGCCTTCTCTGGTTTGAGGTCATACCAATGCCTTGCCCAGCTCCACGAGAAAGAGACGTCTCCTCTGGGGCTTTCCTCTGTTCCAATGTGGGTTCAACGCCATCCAGATGACAAACGCGCTGTACGTCGAGAAGTCCAAGATGTAGAAGAATATCACAAGTGGCCAGCGTAGGGCTCTTCTTTTGCAGCTGTAGCCAGTCACCAGCTTGTCTAAATTGTCCACCGGTTCTTTTGTGGCATTGTAATCCATTATGATTTCTATGCAGCGTACTCATGAGTACCACATTTTTGCCTTGCTTTGGCACGTAGGACACTAGGGACGTGTCGGCCGTGAACACAAACTTAGAGGAATTGATATACCTGTTCCGTGTATTCAACAGCTGAGGTGGGAGCTCTGGCTTGTTTTTTCATACTGTTCCTACCATCGTCAGCTTCCTCTTGAGCAGCTCCTGTCCCAGCTTGTGCGAAGTAAAAAGTTATTGCATGTGATGTTGTGGCCATTGAGTCCCTGTGTCACGTCCAGGTCAACCCGCATTCCTTGGTTCTTCTCAGGGGCTCCTCCATCTGGCTTCCCCGTATACACTTGCAAGTTCCACGCATATGATGAAGCAGCATTACAGGCAGCCCAGAGCTTGATTCCATATTTTGCGGGTTTACACGGTATGTACTGCCTGAAGGGGCAGCGGCCCTCAAATGGCATAAGCTGCTCATCAACAGTAACATTGGACCCAGAGTTGTAAGACAGGGGAAGGCGGTTCACCCACTTGTCCCACACTGACCTGATTGCAACTAGCTTGTCTCTCTGCCGCCGAGCTGGTCTGGTGTTTTTCCAGAGACATTGTTGCACGGAAGAATTCTCTGCCAGTTTCTGCATCCCACAGGGATTTTGTGGATTGCCCATTGGATCTCAAAACACGATGAAGGATAAGAACCCCAAAGTATGCATGTAAATGAGTTTGGTCCATCTCCCTCCATCTCTCTTCAAAAACACACCTTCCCTCCAAATTAGTGCGGTCCAGAATGATTTTCTGGATGGTGTCTGGGAAGAACAGTTCAAAAGAAGTCTTTATGTCCTGCATATGATAACCGCCATCCGTGTCGGCCCTTGTTGCATCCTTATCACAATGGCAGCCATGCGCGGTGGCTCATTCCTTGGGCAAGAAGACCATTCGATTTAAAAAAAAATTACATCCATATTTCCCCTCCTGCAGGCTGCTTTTGAGCTGATTACTGACGTGCTGGTCCTGGGGCCGGCTGCTGACGTGCTGGTCCTGGGGCTGGCTGCTGACGTGCTGGTCCTGGGGCTGGCTGCTGATAGGCTCGGTCCTGGGGCTGGCTGCTGATGGGCTGTCCCGGGGCTGGCTGCTGAAGAGCGGTGGTTGCTGACAGGCTGGTCCGGGGCTGGCTGCTGATGGGCTGCGGGCCTGGCTGCTGTGATGGGCTGGTCCTGGGACTGGCTGCTGATGGGCTGGTCCTGGGACTGGGCTGCTGATGGGCTGGTCCTGGCTGCTGATTGGGCTGCCGTCGCTGGGACTGGTTGCTGATGGGCTGGTCCTGGGGCTGGCTGCTGATGGGCTGGTCCTGGGGCTGGCTGAGGGTCAATCTCATCCTCTTCTTCCAACTCACTGTCAGATTCCGAATGGACAGAGACATGATCCTCATATTCGGAAAATTCTTCATCTTCCAAAGTGGAAGACACTCCTTCCACACTAGCTTCTCTCTCTGCAGCAATTATTTCTAAGGCCCTCTGAGCAGAGATTATTTTTACCATACTGATTGATTGTGGTAAGGAGCCACACATGCATCGTTTTTATTTGTTGTGTTCCTCCCCCAAATTGCACCTGGCTGGGGTAGAGTGTGGGAAAATACAGATTTTGTTTTACAAATTTTGGAAATAATGTATTGTAATAACGTGCAGGTTCACGCAGACATTGTGTAGTTTCACACACTTCAAAGGGTAAAGAGTGTGAGAAAAGCGGGAGACAGGCACAGGCAGGGAGACAGACATGTTCTTGGTGGTATGTTGAAACAGCAGGCCCAGGGAGGAGGAAGACAGAGTGAAGGCAAACAGCAAACCTTTTTGTTTCATTTTTACTTGTTTTCACCTACACACACTTTTCCACGCTTTTATTACCCTTGGGTAGTGGTGTAAAGTACTTGAGTGAAAATACTTTAAAGTACTACTTAAGTAGTTTTTTGGGGTATCTGTTACTTTACTTTACTATTTATATTTTTTGACAACTTTTACTTCACTACATTCCTAAAGAAAATAATGTAACTTTTACTCCTCACGTGTTCCTTTACAGCCTAAAGTACTCGTTACATTTTGAATGCTTAGCAAGCAATGCAAATTGTCAAATTCACGCACTTATCAAGACAACATCCTTGGTCATCCCTACTGCATCTGATCTGGCGGACTCACTAAACACAAATGCTTAATTTGTAAAGGTTATAAAATAAAAAATATATTTTTTAAATAAAAAACAAGAAAATGGTGCCGTCTGGTTTGCTTTATATAATGAATTTGAAATTATTTATTATTTTACTTTTACTTTTGACACTTAAGTATATTTAAAACCAAATACTTTTGGACTTTTACTCAAGTAGTATTTTACTGGGTGACTTTCACTTTTACTTCAGTCATTTTCTATTAAGGTGTCTTTACTTTACTCAAGTATGACAGTTGGATACTTTCTCCACCACTGACCTCGGGCCCAGTGGATCCGAATACCATATATGTAATATAAATGTCTAATATAAATTCACAGAAATTGTGCCAAAGCCAATGGGTCTCAGGTTGAAAGAATAATTCAATGTATAATTTTGCTTTTAGTAAACATTTAAAATGGATCCCACAGACCCGAACACCACACAAGGGCTTTGGAGCCCCTGGCCCAGGCAATTCGACAATTGAAAGAAATTACACCAATTTCTCTGAATTCTACGGATCACATCATCTCATTATACGCTGACAATATCTTACTTTATCTAGACAATGTACCTCAATCCCTCCCAAAGGCTTTGAAGATAATAGACAAATTCAGCTCCATCTCAAGTTATAAAATAAATCTAACCAAATCTGCCTTACTGCCTCTTAATAAATCCTACTGCCTCTTAATAAATCCTACTGCCTCTTAAGAAATCCTACTGCTTCTTAAGAAATCCTACTGCCTCTTAATAAATCCTACTGCCTCTTATGAAATCCTACTGCCTCTTAAGAACTCCTGCTGCCTCTTAAGAAATCCTACTGCCTCTTAAGAAATCCTACTGCTTCTTAAGAAATCCTACCGCCTCTTAAAGAAATCCTACCGCCTCTTAAAGAAACTTCCTAACGCCTCTTATGAAATGCCTACTGCCTCTTAAGAAATCCTACTGCCTCTTAAGAAATCCTACTGCCTCTTAAGAAATCCTACTGCCTCTTAAGAAATCCTACTGCCTCTTACTAAATCCTACTGCCTCTTATGAAATCCTACTGCATCTTATGAAATCCAGAAAAAGTTTACGTCAATCCACTGAGGCAAAAAGGACAATGTCGGAGTTGAATTCAATAAGAGTAAAGCTGTTAAATGTAGAGTTGAACATAAAGATAAGGGAGGGCAGTAACGTCTGGGAAAGGGTTAGTGAAGTGGTAAAAGGATGATAGAGGTGTTATGTGTGATGGGTGTATAGGCGATATACACATTTGAGAGGCACAAGACAGGGACTTATGGCACGTCAAGGGACCTGTAGCCTACTGTTCAGAAGGATTTAATTGAATAGTAACCTAACAGAAATGTGGAGGTCTATAACCTCTCACATAGCCCAATATCATAACTCCTGCAGAATTAAGCATTTGTTGCAGTAGAATGTAGAATAAATGCACTGTTAGGGGCTGTCTGTAAAAAGGCTATATTTTTTAGCATCATAAAAGCTCATAATAATTCAACTACATAAAATATGCATCCAAACCGAACTGAAATATTATCAGAAACCTGTTGGGTCATTTTCACTGCTTTTAATTTTCTTAAAACCGGTCAAACTGATGCCATTTTGAAATTTTCCACTGTGTAACGTTTGTCGTTGGGAGAAAGAGAGGAGGACCAAGGTGCAGCGTGGTAAGTATTCATTATGCCTTTTAATGAAAACGAATACTCGAACAAAACAACAAAACTAACGATAAACGAGAATGACACGAAACAAAACAGTCTAGTCTGGTGACATACACAAAGACAGAAAATAAACACCCACGAAACACAGGTGGAAAAAGGCTATGATACTCAATCAGAGACAACTAACGACACCTGCCTCTGATTGAGAATCATACCAGGCCAAACGCAAAACACAACATAGAAAAACGAACATAGACAACCCACCCAACTCACGCCCTGACCATACTAAAACAAAGAAATAACAAAAGAACTAAGGTCAGAACGTGACACACTGAAATTCTTTCCCTTTTCTTTAGAGTTAATGCATTCTCTCACTGGTCCCTAAACGTCAGCCCCATGAGCGAAGAGAAAACTTTACCATTCATCGATTTATGACATTATTCTGCTGATTAAGGGTTTATTTAGTCTTTCTAGGGCAGTAATTTCAAGAGAGAAGCTGCATGTGTCTAATTATAGACAAGTTGACTAACAAATAACCTACCAAAATGTTGGCATTAATAAGCAGAAACATATCTAAATTTGTTTTTTAAATTTGTATAAATCCCACACCCCGTGTCAAAAAAATCATTCCGCCGTCTCTGACTGTACAGCACATTTTCAATCGGCCTATTGGCGGGTTAGGGTAGGGTGCGGGCCTCTTTATCACATATAGTCGGCCGGTTGTGGATGGATTATTAGGAGTTGTGGGCGGGTGATGGGTGATGGGTGAACTAACAGCTGACCCCTTGCGTCACTAACAGGAACACACACATTCACACACAAACACTGGTTGTGGAGTGGGCTCTCTCTCTCTATGTGTCTGTGAGTCTGTGTTCAAACCATTATATGGAGAAACTCGTTGGGGAGTGGGCTCTCTCTCTCTATGTGTCTGTGAGTCTGTGTTCAAACCATTACATGGAGAAACTGGTTGTGGAGTGGGCTCTCTCTCTATGTGTCTGTGAGTCTGTGTTCAAACCATTACACGGAGAAACTGGTTGGGGAGATCTCTCGGCACAGTTGGTTACCACACAAAAAACATGTGTCACATGGATCCAATGTCTCACCACTGATACACACCATCCAATGTCTCACCACTAATACACACCATCCAATGTCTCACCACTAATACACACCATCCAATGTCTCACCATCAATACACACCATCCAATGTCTCACCACTAATACACACCATCCAATGTCTCACCAAACCCATCAATTACACCACCAATCAAATGGTCCTCAACCACTAATACCACAATCCCATGTTTCAACCCACTAAATACACACCATCCATGTTCTTCAACACTTAATAACACACCATCCCAATGTCTTACCACATCAATAACACACCATCCCATGTCCTCACCAGATAAACAATCACCCACACCCATCCAAATGTCCTCACCCACCACTAAACACTACCACAACCATTCCCAATGTCCAATTTCCACCACCTTAATAACACCATCCATACAATGTTCCCCTTTTCACCCACTAAATACCACAACCAAATTCCAATGTTCCTCCCCACTATACCACCCATCCCCAATGTCTCAACCATAATACAACACCCTCCAATTGTCTCACCACTAATAACACACCATCCAATGTCCCTCCAACCATAATACAAACACCATCCAATGTCTCACACTATATACCACCAAACCACTCCCAAATGGTCCTCACCACTAATACACACCATCCCAATTTGTCCTCCCCCACCACCTAATACACACCATCCAATTGTCTCACCACTAATACAATTACCATCCAATGTCCTCCACCACTAATACATACCATCCCAATGTTCTCACCACTAATACAACACAACCCATCCCAATGTCTCACCACTATACAACATTCCAATGGTCCACCTAATTACAATCCACATCCCAATGTCTTCACCACTAATACATACCTTCCTCAGGTTAGATGTTCTCAATTGGATTGGTACTTGCATTCTGTGTTCCAAACAATGAAGAGAGACTGTTGGTGTGGTGTGGTGTGTGTGTGGGTGTGTGGTTGTTGTGGTGTGTGGGTGGTGTGTGTGGTGTGTGGTGTGTGTGGTTGTGTGTTTGTGTGTGTGTGTGGTGTTTGGGTGTGTGTTGTGTTTGTGTGTGTGTGTGGTGTGTGTGTGGTGTTGTGTTGTTGGTGTGTGTGTTGTGTTGTGAGCGTGCGTGGGCGTGCGGTGCGTGCGGTGCATGTGTGGTTATGAAATAATGTGTGTTGTGGTGCCTGTTTGGTGGGTGTTGGGTGGTTCTGTGCTTGTGCGAGTGTGGGGTTTGGGTGTGTAATGATATGTTGTGGGTGGGGTGGCCTGTGGTGTTTGGTGCCGAGCCGTGTTGTTGTTTGTTCCCTGTGCCGTGGTGCGAGCGTGTGTGTGGTGTGGTGGTTTGTGGGTGGTGGTGGTATGATAATGGTAAATGTGTGTT
>NC_036860.1:66579461-66581585 GCF_002910315.2 Salvelinus sp. IW2-2015
TTGTGTGTGTCTGTGCTGTGCGATGTGTGTGTGTATGATAATGTGTGTGTGTGCCTGTGTGTGTGTCGAGCGTGTGTGTGTCTGTGCCTGTGCGAGCGTGTGGTGTGTGTGTGGTGTGTGTGTGTATGATAATTGTATGTGTGTGCCTGTGTGTGTGTGTGCAAGCGTGTGTGTGCCTGTGTGTGTGTGCGTGTGTGTCGAACCTTCCCAAGCCCACAGATGCTACCCAGGTCAGCAAAAACGGAGTAATGAACTGTTTTGCTGTGATTGGACGAAAATGTTTGTTTTCTGTGTGAACAGTGCATACGCAAGGGCTTGGACAGATGTTCTGCTACTAAAGTCATTGATACGAATGTGATTCACACACTTCAACTGTTAGATGAGTATGACTCATGTATAAAGTTATAATATGTACACAGAAGAAGAGTCTACTACTGTCGGTGTAGGCCAGGGTAGGCCTGTCATTGTAAAATAACAATTTGTTCTTAACTGACTTGCCTGGTTAAATTAAATTWAAAAAAATAACTGAGGCAGGTAGCCTAGTGTTTAGAGCGTTGGGCAAGTAACTGAAAGGTTGCTAGATCGAATCCCCGAGCCGACAAGGTAAAAATCTGTTGTTCTGCCCCTGAACGAGGCAGTTAACCCACTGTTCCCCGGTAGGCCGTCATTGTAAATCAGAATTTGTTCTTAACTGACTTGCCTAGTTAAATAAATAGTATTAGACGGAGGGGTTGAAACTGGAGAATGATAGAGGGTAATCTGATGAGGACATTGTCACCATGTTCTCATAACTTCTAATAATGTGTATTTGAAAAATGTGTCCTTTGGGAACGGAACGGTCTTTGTTGGTAATATTATCTTGTAAAATTGCAATATGCTACATACAGTACTGTTATTGTGGAAGTCATATTAACAGCTGATTAGCAGAGGTTATTTGTATTCATGCAACCTCTGTGTGGTCAGCAGGTAGCCTTGTGGTTAGAGTGTTGGGCCAGTAACCGAAAGGTTACAGTCAACTTAAATCCCTGAATCCCTGAACTTACAAGGTAAAATGATGTTGTTCTACTCCTGAACAAGGCAGTTAAAAACCAATGTTCTCTGGTAGGCCGTCATTGTAAATAAGAATTTGTTCTTAACAGACTTGCCTAGTTAAAATACAGATGAGGTCGGAAGTTTACATACGCTTAGGTTGGAGTCATTAAAACTAGTTTTCAACCACTCCATAAATTTAAGTTTTGGCAAGTCGGTTTGGACATCTACTTTGTGCATGACACAAGTCATTTTTCCAACAATTGTTTACAGACAGATTATTTTACTTATAATTCACTTTATCACAATTCCAGTGGGTCAGAAGTTTACATACACTAAGTTGACTGTGCATTTAAACAGCTTGGAAAATTCCAGAAAAAGATGTCATGGCTTTAGAAGCTTCTGATGGGCTAATTTACATAATTTGAGTCAATTGGAGGTGTACCTGTGGATGTATTTCAAGGCCTACCTTCAAACTCAGTGCTTCTTTGCTTGACATCATGGGAAAATCAAAAGAAATCAGCCAAGACCACAGAAAAAATATTGTAGACCTCCACAAGTCTGGTTCATCCTTGGGAGCAATTTCCAAACTCCTGAAGGTACCACGTTTATCTGTACAAACAATAGTACGCAAGTATAAACACCATAGGACAACGCAGCCGTCATACCACTCAGGAAGGAGACGCGTTCTGTCTCCTAGAGATGAACGTACTTAGGTGCGAAAAGTGCAAATCAATCCCAGAACAACAGCAAAGGACCTTGTGAAGATGCTGAAGGTACAAAAGTATCTATATCCACAGTAAAACGAGTCCTATATCGACATAACTGAAAGGCCGCTCAGCAAGGAAAAAAACACTGCTCCAAAACCGCCATTAAAAAGCCAGACTACGGTTTGCAACTGCACATGGGGACAAAGATCGTACTTTTTGGAGAAAGTACTCTGGTCTGATGAAACAAAAATAGAACTGTTTGGCCATAATGACCATCGTTATGTTGGGAGGAAAAAGGGGGAAGCTTGCAAGCTGAAGAACACCATCCCAACGCGAAGCACGGGGGTGGAGATCATGTTGTGGAGGTGTTTTGCTGCAGGAGGGA
>NC_036860.1:66587246-66595146 GCF_002910315.2 Salvelinus sp. IW2-2015
TGAAGGTACAAAAGTATCTATATCCACAGTAAAACGAGTCCTATATCGACATAACCTGAAAGGCCGCTCAGCAAGGAAAAAACACTGCTCCAAAACCGCCATTAAAAAGCCAGACTACGGTTTGCAACTGCACATGGGGACAAAGATCGTACTTTTTGGAGAAATGTACTCTGGTCTGATGAAACAAAAATAGAACTGTTTGGCCATAATGACCATCGTTATGTTTGGAGGAAAAAGGGGGAAGCTTGCAAGCTGAAGAACACCATCCCAACCGCGAAGCACGGGGGTGGCAGCATCATGTTGTGGAGGTGTTTTGCTGCAGGAGGGACTGGTGCACCTCACAAAATAGATGGCATCATGAGGCAGGAAAATTATGCGGATATATTGAAGCAACATCTCAAGACATCAGTCAAGAAGTTAAAGCTTGGCCGCAAATGGGTCTTCCAAATGGACAATGACCCCAAGCATACTTCCAGAGTAAAATGGCTTAAGGACAACAAAATCAAGGTACTGGAGTGGCCATCACAAAGCCCTGACCTCAATCCTATAGAAAATTTGTGGGCAGAACTGAAAAAGCGTGTGCGAGCAAGGAATCAAGGAGATAATATACGGTAAAGAGAATGCATGTCAACAATTATGTCTGTTATTAATAATCAGATGATATTTACATCATTTAGCAGATGCTCTTATCCAGTGGGATTTACAGGAGCAATTAGGGTTAAGTGCCTTGCTCAAGCAGATTTTTCACCTAGTCGGCACTTTAGTTGTTAAGGAGCTTGACAATTCTTAAGACACTACTAATTAAATGATGCTGCTTTGTTTGTGGACCTGTCAACATCTTTTGATCCTGTTGATCATGCCATGTTATTGAATAAGTTGTCATCGATAGGCCTGAACTCTGACACCTGGTCATGGTTTCATGATTATCTTAGTGTCAGAAGTCAGACGGAATTTATTTTAGAACATAAAGGTGTACCACAGGGGTTGACTTTGGGGCCTGTTCTCTTCACTATTTATATAAAAACCAATGGTCAATCTGTTAAAAATGTTAAACTTCATCTATTTGCGGATTATACTATTATGTATGCTGTTGCCCAGACTGTTGATCTGGCTGTGTCAATACTACAGTCAGGTTTTATAGCTATGCAAGAATCCCTTGATCTGGCTGTGTCAATACTACAATCAGGTTTTACAGCTAGCTATGCAAGAATACCTTGCTGATTTAGAATTTATCCGGGCAAAACGAAATACATGTTGTTTTTGAACTCTCGTAAGAATGTTTCAAATGAACTATATGTTCACTCATTAGGTGGTTCTCCGATGGAACATGTTCCCGCATTTGGATTGAAATGGATTTGATGTTTTAAAAACATATAGATGAGTTGGTTGGTTAAGAAGCTAAGATTTAAAGTTGTCTTCTTCTACAGAAACAGATGGTGCCTTTCTCTAAGCAGTAGGAAGTAGTTTATTCAGTCAACCTTTTTATCTGTTCTTTATTATGGTGATATTATTTATCAAATTGCAGATGCTACTACTCTTTAACCTATGGATTCCATCTACCATAGTGCTCTTCGCTTTGTCACAAAGGACAGCTTTGATCCTCGTCACTGCATCCTGTATCAAAATGTTGTCTGGACTTCGCTAAAGACCCATAGATTTCTACATTACTCCCTTATTGTTTACAAGGCCCTACTTCATAAACATCCGTCTTATGTCCACATCCTGGCTCAAACCTTAGAGGGAGAGACAAGGAAGGAGGGAGGGAAAGAGAGAGAGAAGGGGGAGAGAGAGGGAGGGGGAGAGAGGGGGGGAGAAGAGAAAGAGAGAAAAGGGAGAGAGGGTGGAGGGGGTGAAAAAAGGGGGAGGAGAGAGAAGAGAAGGAGAGTGATAAAGCGGAGGTAGAGAGAGGGGGAGGCAGAGGGAGAGAGAAGTAGGACGGAGGGGAGAGACAGAGAAGGGGGAGTGTCAAATGTATGACCATATTAGAGACACACATTTCCCTCAGATTACACAGATGCACAAAGAATTCGAAAACAAAACCAATATTGATAAACTCCCATATCTACTGGGTGAAACACCACCGTGTGCCATCATAGCAGCAAGATTTGTGACCTGTTGCCACAAGAAAAGAGCAACCAGTGAAGAACAAACACCATTGTAAATACAACCCATATTTATGTTTATTTGTTTTCCTTTTTGTACAGTTTTTATTCCTATTTGCACAAAATATGACATTTGAAATGTCTTTATTCTTTTGGAACTTTTGTGAGTGTAATGTTTACTGTTCATTTGTATTGTTTATTTCACTTTTGTTTATTATCTAGTTCACTTGCTTTGGCAATGTTAACATATGTTTACCATGCCAATAAAGCCCTTAAATTGAAATTGAAATTGAATTGAGTGAGGGGGAGACACAACCTGGCCCCTGAAGCATCTAAGTCTGGGTCTAACAGCTCAGCTCACATATCAAGGGGCTCTAGAGGAGCTCTTGCTCGGCTATTCCCATCTAGGGAGACAGCTGTGACAGGACGTGTGTGTGTGTAACAGGCCTATATTAGTCCACAAGGCAGAGCTTCAAGTCATTGCTCTCTTTAATTGCCCTGGGACACCCAACAGCACACAGCCACACACAGCATCAACCCCCTGTCACACCTTCAGGTTACTGCAGTGGCTACAGCTAGAAGCCTCTCTCTAGTCATGAACAGACAATGTCTTTTGTTGGTGCATTGTGTGTGGCAGTATTTCTTTATTTTAACTTTAATATTCCTTTCTCTAGTCTCTAGCTATGAACAAACATGGTTGTGTGTGTGTTCATTAGGGAACATTATAGCAAAATGTTTTAAAACGTTTTGCAAATGAATATGAATATGAGCGTTTCTTATTGGACAAGTTCATACTGTATATTACCTTTCTGTTTTACTCTATTTTGGAGCGATTTCTTACCTTTTGTGCCTGCTGAATACGATCCATGTTTTCTCTTGGTGTATATACAATGTGGCTGTAGGATTTATTATCATTGTTTGTATAATTGAACGATACAATTCAGACATTTGACTCATTGATTAAACAACAGTCATCTGCATTGCACCATAAACCCATTTAGCTTACGCCAATATCCTGTTTTTGTTTGATATCATCTGCTCATTACAGACCAATATGTTACTAAAGCCCTCTTAAATCCCTGTTATCACAATCCACGAAATAAAGATTATGACATTATTCTGCAATAAAGATTTGTTGTAAAAAATAAAAAAACAATTAACATTCGTCATTCAGATGTTACTGCTCATCTACACAAATAATGTATGCATCGTGTATCTACTGAAACAAATATGTTTCTTTGCACTGAGTGAGTCACTTTCAAACTGTTAAAAGAGATGTACTGTAACAAAGCTGATGTAATGGAGTTGCTTAGTTACCGGTTATTAATCATGACCAATAAGACATAGCTATCCACAGAGGGATTCACGAAGAGATGAGCACATAAAACACCTAAATACATCTCAATCACAGTCAAAGATACAATCTGCAATATTTATTTTTCAGCTGTTGGTCATTCTAATTGTTATTATTAACGATTATTCATAGATTTGAAGAATATAACTTACATGTATTACATCTACCTACACATTTGAGTGGTTACATTTCTCCAGACCCACCCCTTAAGAGTGGTTACATTTCTCCAGACCCACCCCATAAGAGTGGTTCACTTCAGCAGTAATAAATTCATGAACTTCTTTGAGGACAAGATCATGATCATTAGAAAGCAAATTACGGACTCCTCTTTAAATCTGCGTATTCCTCCAAAGCTCAGCTGTCCTGAGTCTGCACAACTCTGCCAGGACCTAAGATCAAGAGAGACACTCAAGTGTTTTAGTACTAAATCTCTTGACACAATGATGAAAATAATCATGGCCTCTAAACCTTCAAGCTGCATACTGGACCCTATTCCTACTAAACTACTGAAAGAGCTGCTTCCTGTGCTTGGCCCTCCTATGTTGAACATAATAAACGGCTCTCTATCCACCGGATGTGTACCAAACTCACTAAAAGTGGCAGTAATAAAGCCTCTCTTGAAAAAGCCAAACCTTGACCCAGAAAATATAAAAAACTATCGGCCTATATCGAACATCTAGCCGCTCGAGAGCACCCTTACCTGCCGATCTATAAATTATGTCTCCGTAATCTAGCATGGGTAGGATGGTCATCTGAATCAGAGTTAGTTTGGCAGCTGCGCTGAAAGAGGAGCGATTACGATAGAGGAAACCTAGGTTTAACTTTAGCCTGCAGCTTTGACATGTGCTGAGAGAAGGACAGTGTACCGTCTAGCCATACTCCCTAGTATAACTACCCTCAGTGGTAGTAATAACACCTGTGGGAAGAGGGTCATTCTTCTTACCAAACCACATGACCTTTGTTTTGGAGGTGTTCAGAACAAGGTTAAGGGTAGAGAAAGCTTTGTTGTAGAGCATTTAACACAAAATCCGGGGAGGGGCCAGCTGAGTATAAGACTGTAACATCTGCATATAAATGGATGAGAGAGCTTCCTACTGCCTGAGCTATATTGTTGATGTAAATTGAGAAGAGCGTGGGTTCTAGGATCGAGCCTTGGGGTACTCCCTTGGTGACAGGCAGTGGCTGAGACAGTAGATGTTCTGACTTTATACACTGCACTCTTTGAGAGGTAGTTAGCAAACCAGCCCAAAGACCCTTCAGAGACACCAATCCTCCTTAGCCAGCCTACAAGAATGGAATGGTCTACCGTATCAAAAGCTTTGGCCAAGTCAATAAAAGTAGCAGAAAAATATTGCTTAAAATCAAGGGCAATGGTGACATCAGTGAGAACCTTTAAGGTTGCAGTGACACATCCATAACCTGAGCGGAAACCAGATTGCATACCAGAGAGAATACTATAGACAGCAAGAAAGCCAGTCACTTTTGATAAACAGGGCAACATAGAAATAGGCCTATAACAGCATGTGCTTGCCTGTATTTCCTAATTTGTTTGAGTTGCCTTGGCACGATCTGTAGTGTGTGTGTGTGCGTGCGTGCGTGCGTGCGTGCGTGCGTGCGTGTGTGTGTGTGTGTGTGTGTGTGTGTGTGTGTGTGTGTGTGTGTGTGTGTGTGTGCGTGTGCGTGTGTGTGTGTGTGTTTGTGCATCTGTGTGTGTGACCCATGTACCTGAAAGCCACTTAAACCTGGTCCATTATTTCAGTCGATGACGTACATCGTGATCCGGGTCCAAGACGAGCCAAAGAAAAGAGAGAAGGAGGGGGACATTGCTGTCAAAATAATCCATTCAAATATGTGTTCTCGAAGTCTGTTTGCATTTGAGACATGCTCGCTATTCACCACTGAGAGAAACAATTATTACCCAGAGAAATGGTGCTAATGGATTTCTCATTTCATTCTGGTTACCATAGAGTTCCTACTTAAACATTTCATTTCAGACCTTGGCTGCCTCTGTGATACCTTTAAATCAGCAACGTGAAATAAAAAGCCAATATTGCATTAGCCAATACTGGATGTTGTATAACAGTATACATTAACACAGAGTGATGCAGGGTGTATTTGTTGTTGGCTCTTTGGAAGATGTGAACAAATATTGATAAATATATTTGTTTTTTTCTTCTGTCTGGCAGCATATAATTATTTGGAATTAAATAGTACATCTGCCAGTCTTTAGGTTCGGCTCAAAAGATGTTAGCATTTTCAGAAATGCTACGAAAAGGTAGCACATCATTGTTTTTCATTGGGCAGAAATGTGCATGTGAGAGCGGTAAAATTGTGAATTTAATAAAAACTGTTGCACCTGCAAACTTAATCAGTCCAAATGGATTTAAGTCTAATGGTCACCTTATGGGCGCTGGAGATTTGTTTTAATCCGACGTCTAGAATTTGAGCTAGGTTTTGGGCAAAATAATTGTCTGACGACCCTAATGCAAATGACCCCTGTCAAAAATCTGGTATAGTGGTTCTCGGTAACGGCTGGACGGATCATGACGAGAGACGGGGAGTGTGTTGTGTACCTCTAATCAAGTTTATTGGCCATTTATTTTGATGTCATATTGGCTTAGATATGACGGTAGGGAGATTTGAATTTAACATTGAACTTCAACCCATCCACACTACAGTACGGTTGAGCCAACCGGGCACAACATGAACAGACTACTAAAACTACAGCCAAAGTGGTAACTTAGCCGTGAAAGGCCTACCCAGCGCACTTCAAGTCATCATGCTGCCCTCAAATGGCTCATGTGATGAAAACAGAAGTGTTCTAAGAGTCGGCGAGGAACCTGGAACCTAGGTGAACATGGAACCTAGGTGAACATGGAACCTAGGTGAACATGGATCCTAGGTGAACCTGGAACTTAGGTGAACATGACAACACACTGGAACCTAGGTGAACATGGAACCTAGGTGAACATGACAACTCACTGGAACCTAGGTGAACATGGACAACTCCTGTGAAGCCTAGGTGAACATGGAACCTAGGTGAACATGACAACTCATCTGGAACTAGGTGACACATGGAACCTAGGTGAACATGACAACACACTGGAAACCTAGGTGAACATGGCCTAGTGAACATGACAACTCACTGGAACCTAGTGAAACATGGAACACTAGGTGAACATGACAACACACTGGGACTAAGGTGAACATGGAACCTAGGTGAACATACAATTCATGGTATAGGTGAACAGAATCTAGGTGAACATGACAACACACTGGAACTAGGTGAACATGGAACCTAGGTGAACATGAAAACACACTGGAACTAGGTGAACATGGCACACACGTGAACCTAGGTGAACATGAACCAACACTGGACTAGTGAACATGGCAACACAACTGAACCTAGGTGAACATGGAACGCTAGGTGAACATGGCAACAGACACTGTTTGTGAACCTAGGTGAACATGAAACACCCTGGAACTAGGTGAACATGGCAACACACTGGAACCTAGGTGAACATGGCAACTCAGCTGAACCGTGAAGGGACTGACAACACACTGGAACATAGGTGAACATGGAACCTAGGTGAACACTGAAACACACACTGGAACCTAGGTGAACATGCAACTCACTGGAACCTAGGTGAACTGGCAACACACTGGAACCTAGGTGAACATGGCAACACACTGGAACCTAGGTGAACATGACAACTCACTGGAACCTAGGTGAACATGGCAACACACTGGAACCTAGGTGAACATGGAACCTAGGTGAACATGGCCAAACATCACGAGACCTAGGTGACATGGCAACACAGCTGGAACCTTAGGTGAACATGGGCAACTCACTGGAACCTAGGTGAACATGGCACTCAACTGGAACCTAGGTGAACATGCAACACACTGGAACCTAGGTGAACATGGCAACTCAGGAACCTGGTGACATGGCAACATACTGGACCTAGGTAACATGGCACACACTAAGCCTAGGTGAACATGAGCACTGATGGGTGAACATGGCAACGTCATGAACCTAGGTGAACATGGCAACACACTTGGACCTAGGTGAAACATGGCAATCAGCTGGAACCTAGGTGAACATGGCAACACACGGAACCTAGGTGAAATGAACCTAGGTGAACATGGACAACTCACTGGAACTAGGTAACATGACAACTCACTGGAACCTAGGTGAACATGCAACACACTGGAACCTGGTGAACATGGCAACACACTGGAACCTAGGTGAACATGGCAACACACTGGAACCTAGGTGAACATGACAACTCACTGAGAACCTAGGTGAACATGGACCTAGGTGAACATGGCAAACACTGGAACCTAGTGACATGGAACTAGGTGATGACAACACACTGGATACCTAGGTGAAAGGAAAAAGTTTTGAAAAACAGAAATATACAAAATAAAGAGAATCTAGGAA
>NC_036860.1:66599888-66606707 GCF_002910315.2 Salvelinus sp. IW2-2015
AACATGGAACCTAGGTGAACATGACAACACACTGGAACCTAGGTGAACATGGAACCTAGGTGAACATGACAACACACTGGAACCTAGGTGAACATGGAATCTAGGTGAACATGACAACACACTGGAACCTAGGTGAACATGGAACCTAGGTGAACATGACAACACACTGGAACCTAGGTGAACATGGCAACACACTGGAACCTAGGTGAACATGATACCACACTGGAACCTAGGTGAACATGGCAACACACTGGAACCTAGGTGAACATGGAACCTAGGTGAACATGGCAACACACTGGAACCTAGGTGAACATGATAACACACTGGAACCTAGGTGAACATGGCAACACACTGGAACCTAGGTGAACATGGCAACTCACTGGAACCTAGGTGAACATGTTGAGCATGTTCGCAGTGGTGTTTGTTCATTGGGCAGGAGAATATGTTGCATGTGAGAGCGAGTTATAATTTATTGTGAATTATAATTAAAAACTTGTTTTGCACTTCTGCAAAGCTTAATCAGTCAAATGGATTTTAGGTCTATGGCTCACCTTATGGGGCGCTGGAGGATTTGTTTTAAAATGCCGATCGTCTAGATTTGAGGCTAGGGTTTTTTGGCAACATAATTGGTCTGACGGCCTGAAATCTTGTTGCCGCATTAAGGGGACTCTCTTGTCATAATTTCTGGTTAATTTGTGTGTTTTCCTGGTTAACGGCTTGGATAGCGGATCAATGACGGAGACGGCGGAGTGTCTGTTGTGTATTCCTTTATTCAAGTTTATGTTGTGTCCATTGTATTTTGAAAATGTCAAGATTGGACTAGATATGACGCTTGTAGTATGGTCGGTTTGAATTTAACATTGAACTTTCAACCATCCACATCTATCAGTCACGTTGAGTCCAAGCCGGTGCAACAACAATGAAACAGACTACTAAACTACATGCAAAGTGGTAACTAGCGTAAAGGTTACCCATGTCGCACTTCTCATCAGCGCTGCTTTCTTCTCAATGGGCTCATTGTTGATGATCAACAGATAATGTCTAAGAAGTCGCGAGGAACCTGGACACCTAAGGTGAACATCGGAACTAGGTGACAGGAATAGGTGAACATGGGATCCTGGTGAACCTGGAACTTAGGTGAACATGACAACACATCTGGAACTAGGTGAACATGTGAACCTCGGTGAACATGAATACTCACTGGAAACCTAGGTGTAATCATTGTGATCCTAGGTGAACATGACAACACACTGGAACCTAGTGAACATGGAACGCTAGGTGAACAATTGACAACTCACTTGGGGACCTTTTTTATGGTGATACATGGATACTAGGTGAACATGACAAATTCTTTAAGCTGTTGACTCTAGGTGAACATGGAATCTAGGTGATATCTATGACAATCACACTGAACTTAGGTGAACATGGAACTAGGTGAACATGACAACGTCACCTGGTTTAACCTAGGTGAATTCTGTGAATTCTGGTGAACATGTACAACACATCTGGAACTAGTTGAACATGGAACCTTTAGGTGTCGGCATGACAGAACATCTGGAACCGGTAGGTTGAACATTGGATCTAGTGTGAACATGACCCAACACACTGGACAGCTAGGTGAAACATTGGAACCTAAGGTTGAACGATTGACAAGCATCACTTGTGAACCTTCAGGTGAAGTCAGGCAACACACGCTGAACTTAAGGTGACTATGATATTCCGACACTGGGAACGTAGGTGACATTGGCACGACAGCTGGAACGCTAGGTGAACAGTGAAATGGAAACCTATGTCGTGGAACAGCAACGCACTGACTAGGTGAACAACCTAGGTTGAACCATGACAACTACACTGAAACCTAGGCTGAACATGGCAACACACTGGAACCTAGGTTGAACATGACAATACTCAACCTGGAACCTAGCAGTGAACATGGCAACACAGACCATGTGAACATGGATAGCCGTGACACATGGCAACCGCTGACTGGTGAACATAACCCGCGGACTAGGGACAGGTAAACTACCACTGGACCTACGGCTGAATAATTACTATAGTACAGACACACTGGAACCATACGGTGAACTGGAACCTACTCATGACACAGGTTGACCACTGCACCCTGGATAGCCGTGATACATGACAACTCACTGGAACCCTCGGTGAACATGGCAACACACTGGATAGCCATACAATGCAACACTGAATGATGGTCTCTGCGTAACATACCACTTGATGAAGCCTAGCGTAAAAAGAACAGTGGCAACACACTGGAACCTTAGTGATGCACACATGCGAACTTAGGAGAACATGGCAACTCACCTGGAACCTAGGTGAACATGGCAACATCTCGGACATCTAGGTGAACATGGCAAACCACAACTGGGAACACTGGAAAGGACTAGGTAACATGGCACAACTCATTGCCTGGTGAACTGGAACGGAACTGGACACATGGGAAGCTCACTGTAGAACCAGTACATTAGAGCCTGGAACCAGATGGGCAACATGGCACCTAACGGACACTAGTTGAGACATGGCAACCACCTGGAACCCGTAGTGCATCATGGGTGCAATTACACACATGGGAACCTAGTGTGAACATGGCACCACCTGGAGACCTAGGTGCAACATGGCACACAGCTGGAACCTGAGTAGTGACATTGGCACTGGAACCCCTAGTAAACTAGGGAACTCATGGCCCCAGACTCACGTGGAACAGGTGACTAAACTTCAGCTGGGAACCTAGGTGAACATGGCAACTACTCTCATGGAACCTAGCAGGGTGAACATGGCAACCCTGCCAACTGGACAATGAAACTGAGAGTGACACATTGGCCAACCACACTGGAACCTAGGTGAACATGACAACGTCACTGAACACTAGATGCAATTCATGAAACCCTAGGTGAACAGTGGCAAACACACTTGCGAACTAGGTGAACATGAAATAGCAGGTGAACAATGGCAAGACACTGGAACCATAGGTGACATTGGAAACCTAGCGTGAACGTGACAACAGCACTGGATACCCTAGGTGTGAACATGGGGTCACACTCACGGAAGCCTTAGGTGTAAATGACAACACATGACTGTGAACGTATAGGATCGTTAGATTACTACGGGTCATACTAGTCAAACGTGGAAGCCTAGGTGAACATGAGTGGAACCTTAGGTGAACGAGAGACCTAGTGAAAACTACACACACTGGAACCTAGGTTGACAACATGACAATCCCTTGGAACCTAGAATGTGAAAGACATGTGCAACACACCGGAAACTCTAGGTGAACATGGAACCTAGGTGAAACATCGACAACTCGACTGGAACTAGGTGAATACCTATCGAGCAACTCACTGGACCTAGTCGTGGTAAGCAGTGCAGAACACACTTGGAAACCTAAGAGTGAACAGTGGACAACACCACTGGAAACCTAGGTGAGATCATGGCACACAGCCTGGATACTAGGTGAAGCACTGAAACTCACTGGACCTAGGTGAACATGGATCCACTGGTTGAACATGGCAACACACTGGAACGAGTGAGCGATGAATGGTGAACAAGCACATGACTCGAATAACTGGACTAGGGTGAACATGGAACAACACACGGAACGAACACCGAGCATACCAGGTAATATGGAACCTAGTTGAACATGAACACGACACTGGAACCTAGAGTGAACTGGACTACCGGACAGTGAAACATGACAAACACACTGGAACCTGGTGAACAATGGAACCTAGGTGAACATGAGCAACACACTGGATACCTAAGGTGATGGGGAACACTGGTAATCCATGACGAGTGAAACAGTGAATGACAACACACTGGATGCCTAGGTGAAACATGACAACACCAGCTGGAACCTAGGCTGACATGCGAATCCTAGGTGAACATGAACACACACTGAACCGGGTTAAACATGGAACCTGGAGACTTGTGACAACATGGAGAACTAGGTGAACATGACAACACACCTGGAATCCTAGGAAAGACAGACCATGACGTGAACATGGCAACACACTTGGAAACCTAGTGTGAAAAATGCAACCTCAACTGCGACCTAGGTGACACATTGACAACACACGTGCGATAACGCTAGGGTGAAAATGTCAACTCACATGGGAACCTTAGGGTGAATGATAACCACTGGGGACATATAATGCATGAACGTCTGATAGGGAAATGGGGCTACGATGTTTGACAAAAAGAGACGTCTGTTGAAAGACTCGTGCTTTGGAATTAAGTTCTGTTCTGTTTCTTGCAGAATGGAACATCATTCACACACCCTAAGTTGTGTGCTTCACAGTTAACTATTACGTGAAAAGCATGTTAACGTCCTATGCCTGTTGTCTTCCGCTCCCCAGATCTCCATTACAGATACTATTTTGATCAGGTTTGTACGTGATACAGCGGAAAATACGCGTTTGGAAGATGTGAATTGATCAGGGTTGTCGCTCTCTCTATCCCACTTGTTATATTTGGGGTCGGTTATTCGAACCATCAGTTTAATGAGTATACCTATAATGAATGTGACCTGTATATACGTCGTCACGGTCAGTTTCTACTTTGGGCCAAGTCACAAATCATGCAATCTCTCTCTCCGTCTCTCTTCTCTCTCCTCTCTCTCTCTTCTTCTCTCTCTTCTCTGCTTTCTCCTCTCTCTCTCTCTCTCTCTCTCCTCTCTCTCCTCGTCTCTTCTCTCTCTCCTCTCTCTCTCTCTCTCTCTCTTCTCTCTCTCTCTCTCGTCTCTGTCTTCTCTCTCTCTCCTCTCTCTCTTCTCGCTTCTCTTTGTCGCTCCTTCGTCTCTTCTCCTCTACTGCTGTCATCTCTCGTCTCTCTCTTCTCTCTACTCTCGTCGGTCATCTCTCCTCTCTCTCTTTCCCATCCGGCTGTCTCTCTCCGTCTCTCTCGCTCTCTCTCTATTGAACATGTTCAAGTAAATATAATGTGCTGAGGTGCAGGCTTATGACCAGACTGGTAATATCTTTCTGCTGAGTGCAGAGTATCCTCCTACATGTAAACTCTTATTCAGGCTTACAGCAAGCAGTCCTGGGTCCTTCTAGACTGGCACGTCAGACCGGGCAGTGTGGCCTTAGAGCGCCGGCAGCAGAGAGGGTTGCTGTGTCACACCACAGCACACCACCAGCACACACACACACACACCACACACCACACACACACAAACATCACACACACACAACCACACACACACCACACACACACACCCACACACACACACACGACACACCACCACACAACACACCACACACACCCCACATGATGCATCACACAACACACCACACACAACACACACAACACACACACACACACTACACACACACACAGTTCACACACACCACATCACACACACACACACACACACACACACACACACACACACACACACTTGAGTGCTCTGAGGGTGAGGGGAGCATAATGCTGAATATGAACAGCAGAGCTTCCATTTTCAATAAGGTTTACATTAACAACAGCTGGACTACGGCTGTCTGATTTCAGAAAGCATTACTAATTCCCCAACCAAACACGAGGGATTCTGCTTGGTTGTACGCTGCCAAAAACAGATTTTTTTTGCTAATGATGTTGAAATCCAGAAATAATTTAGTATTCTTAGTAATCAACAACATCTGGGTCACCCGGCTGTCTGTCTCTTTGGGTTGTCTGTCTGTGCTGGGCCCCGTCTGCTCCTCGGGGTTGTCTTGTCTGTCTGTGCTGGCGCCCGTCTGCTCCTGGGTTTGTCCTGTCTGCTCCTGGTGCTGCGCCCCGTCGCTCCTGGGTTGTTGTCTGTTCTGTGCTGGGCCCGTCTGCCCTGGTTGTCTGTCTGTCGTGCTGCGCCCTCGTCTGCTCCTGGGTTGTCTGTCCCTGTCTGTGTGGGCCCCGTACTCCTTGGGTTGTTGTCTGTCTGTGCTGCGCCCCGTCTACTCCTGGGTTGTCTGTCTGTCTGTCTGTGCTGCGCCCCCGTCTTCTCCTGGGTTGTCTGTCTGTCTGTGCTGCGCCCCGTCTGCTCCTGGGTTGTCTGTCTGTCTGTGTTGTGCCCCGTCTGCTCCTGGGTTGTCTGTCTGTCTGTGTTGTGCCCCGTCTACTCCTGGAACAGTCAGATATAATAAAGACTTTGTGGTTGCAGCATTGTTGTCGTTTGTTGTTTTTGCATGACACTGATGACGAATCTGTGATTGATGAATGTTGAATCTGGAATGCTTGTGAAATACGTTGTGAGGGCATTCCATAATTCTGTTGCTCTTGGCCAGACGTGGGTTCAATCAAATTTTGTCATTTTTTAAAGTACTTTTGATATCTGCTTTCGCCTTCCTAGATTGCCAGATGGTTTTCAGTTTGGTGACTGTTTATGATTCCATGTGTCAGGCTACCTGAATCAAGCCCAGCTAAAGTATTGCATATTATCAAATAGTATTTGAACCCATGTTGGTCTTGGCAGGAGCAGGAAGACACCTCAGGAAGACAACTACAAGCCATTAATCTATAACGAAACAATAACTATCCTCGGGATGGGGACAACGGGACGCTGGGACAGGGAGCGGCCAGGAAGAACTCGCTAGTGAGTTCCCTGTATCTAGATAGTAGGCTGTCTACATATCACACACACACACACACACACACACGCACGCACGCACGCACGCACGCACGCACGCACGCACGCACGCACCACGCACGCACGCACGCACGCCACGCACGCACGCAGCCACACACACACACACACACACAACACCACACACACACACACACACACACACACACACACACACAACCACACTACAACACACCAACAGGCCATTT
>NC_036860.1:66607901-66626933 GCF_002910315.2 Salvelinus sp. IW2-2015
GCATCAGTGAATGTACGTAGCCTAAATGTCAGCTTGCCTCCATCTGTCAAAGGGAGACCCCCCAGTTAGCAGGACAGGTAATCAACCGGTGCGTACCGTCTTTGTTCGCCTGCTCCTGCTGAAAGCTGAAATGTACCTGTCTGTTGTCTCTCCTCTCCTGCACAATGACATTGTGCAGCGTATTGTGTACCGTAGCAGACCTTGTGTACGGTAGCAGGTGATTTACATTGCGGCTCTGCAATGCCCACTCCTAGTGTAGGTTCATACCCTGACTGAAACTCCCTTCTCTGACTGAAACTCCCTTCTCTGACTGAAACTCCCTTCTCTGACTGAAACTCCTTTCTTTGACTGCAATTCTCTTCTCTGACTGTAATTAATTTATCTTACTGTAACTCCCTTCTCTGACTGAAACTCCCTTCTCCGACTGAAACTCCCTTCTCTGACTGAAACTCCCTTCTCTGACTGAAACTCCCTTCTCTGACTGAAACTCCCTTCTCTGACTGAAACTCCCTTCTCTGACTGAACCTCCCTTCTCTGACTGAACCTTTCTTCTCTGACTGAAACTCCCTTCTCTGATAGCTCTATGGGCCCTGGTCAAAACTAGTGCACTACACAGGGAATAGGGTGCCATTTGGGACACTGAAACTCTACGTCTCCGTGTCTGACTGATCCATTTCGCTACATGCAACACTCCAGGTGCTCCATCAACATTAAAGGCATCAGGAGAGACGTAGGAAGAGCTATCCCAGAGGTAGCTATTTTATCTCACTCTGTGCTGTAGTCTCTTTGTGTGTGTGTCTTTGTGTGTCTTTATGTGTATGTGTGTGTGTGTGAGGTTAGCTATCACAGAGGACCTTTCTACCAGGAACACAGGAGGAATATCAAAGCCTCAGCATGTGTCCCAAATGTCTGCTTATTCCCTATGTAGTGTACTACTTTTGACCAGGGCCCACAGAGAATAAGGAGCCATTTGGAACACTGGCTCAGACTGACTGACAGAGGAGGAGGGGGGTGCGCGGGGGGTGATTCCCACTGCAATGCAGACAGGAATATTACTGTGTGATGGTCGAGGGCCGGGTGGGTGGGTTAGCCACATAAACTCCAGTAGGCTAGCAAACAACTTGGTGCACAATCAAGTGAACACACAAATATTCTGAATGGTCGCTCATAGCCCACTCCAGTGTGTTCAGTTTGATTACGTGTTTTTGATTACATTTAGATTCAGTCGTCATTACATTTCAGTGTACAATGGAGCTTCCAATATGCTGTAATTGCTTTTTTCAAACCCACATTCCAGAACATATTAAAGTCTGAATTTAATATTCAATGAATGTTGCAATCAGGCTTTATATGTTAGTGTACAATCAGGCTTTATATGTTAGTTTACAATCAGGCTTTATATGTTAGTTTACAATCAGGCTTTATATGTTAGTGTACAATCAGGCTTTATATGTTAGTTACATCAGGCTTTTATGTTGAGTTTGCAATCAGGCTTAATATGTTAGTGTCAATCAGGCTTTATATGTTAGTTGTCAATCAGGCTTTATATGTTTATGTACATCAGGCTTTATATGTTAGTGTACAATCAGGCTTTATATGTTAGTGTGCAATCGGCTTTATATTGTTAGTGTACATCAGGCTTTATATGTTTAGTTTAGGAATCAGGCTTTATATGTTAGTTTTAACAATCAGGCTTTTATATGTTAGTGTACATCAGGCTTTATATGTTGTTTACAATCAGGCTTTATATGTTAGTTTACAATCAGGCTTTCTATGTTAGTGTACAATCAGGCTTTTATATGTTAGTTTACAATCAGGCTTTATATGTTTAGTTTACAATCAGGCTTTATATGTTAGGTATCAATCAGGCTTTATATGTTAGTGTACAATCAGGCTTTATATGTTAGTGTACAATCAGGCTTTTATATGTTAGTTTACAATCAGGCTTTATATGTTAGTTTACAATCAGGCTTTATAATTGTTAGTGTACAATCAGGCTTTATATGTTAGTTACAATCAGGCTTTATATGTTAGTTTACAATCAGGCTTTATATGTTAGTTTACAATCAGGCTTTATATGTTAGTTTACAATCAGGCTTATTATGTTGTGTACAATCAGGCTTTATATGTTAGTGTACAATCAGGCTTTATATGTTAGTTTACAATCAGCTTTATATGGTTGTGTACAATCGGCTTTATATGTTAGTTTACAATCAGGCTTTATATGTTAGTGTACAATCAGGCTTTATATGTTAGTGTACAATCAGGCTTTATATGTTAGTAACAATCAGGCTTATATGTTAGTGTACAATAGGCTTTATATGTTAGGTTACAATCAGGCTTTATATGTTAGTGTACAATCAGGCTTTATATGTTAGTGTAAATCAGGCTTTATATGTTAGTGTACAATCAGGCTTTATATGTTAGTGTACAATCAGGCTTTATATGTTTTTACAATCAGGCTTTATATGTTAGTTTTACAATCAGGCTTTATATGTTAGTGTAAATCAGGCTTTATATGTTAGTGTACAATCAGGCTTTATATGTTAGTGTACAATAGAGGCTTTATATGTTTTAGTGTACAATCAGGCTTTATATGTTAGTTACAATCAGGCTTTATATGTTGGTTTACAATCAGGCTTTATATGTTAGTGTACAATCAGGCTTTATATGTAGTGACAATCAGGCTTTATATGTTAGTGTACAATAGGCTTTATATGTTAGTGTTACAATCAGGCTTTATATGTTAGTTTACAATCAGGCTTTTATATGTTAGTTTACATCAGGCTTTATATTTAGTTACAATCAGGCTTTATATGTTGTGTACAATCAGCTTTATATGTAGGTACATCAGGCTTTATATGTTAGTTTACAATCAGGCTTTATATGTTAGTTTAACAATCAGGCTTTATATGTTAGTTTACAATCAGGCTTTATATGTTAGTGTACAATCAGGTTTATATGTTAGTTTACAATCAGGCTTTATATGTTAGTTTACAATCAGGCTTTATATGTTAGTTCAATCAGGCTTTATATGTTAGTGTACAATCAGGCTTTATATGTTAGTGTTACAATCAGGCTTTATATGTTAGTGTACATCAGGCTTTATATGTTAGTGTACAATCAGGCTTTATATGTTGTGTACAATCAGGCTTTATATGTTAGTGTACAATCAGGCTTTATATGTTAGTGTACAATCAAGGCTTTATATGTTAGTTTACAATCAGGCTTTATATGTTAGTTACAATCAGGCTTTAATGTTAGTGTAACAATCAGGCTTTATATGTTAGTGTACAATCAGGCTTTATATGTTATGTTGACAATCAGGCCTTTATATGTTAGTTACAAATCAGGCTTTATATGTTAGTGTGTACAATCAGGCTTTATATGTTAGTGTTACAATCAGGCTTTATATGTTAGTTACAATCAGGCTTATATGTTAGTGTACAATCAGGCTTTATATGTTAGTTACAATCAGGCTTATATGTAGTTTAAATCAGGCTTTATATGTTTAGTGTACAATCAGCTTAATGTTTAGTGTACAATCAGGCTTTATATGTTAGTTTACAATCAGGCTTTATATGTTAGTGTACAATCAGGCTTATGTTAGTGTACAATCAGGCTTTATATGTTAGTTTAGATTCAGTGCCTTTATATGTTAGTGTACAATCAGGCTTTATATGTTAGTGTACAATCAGGGCTTTATATGTTAGTTTACAATCAGGCTTTATATGTTAGTTTACAATCAGGCTTTATATGTAGTTTACAATCAGGCTATTATGTTAGTGTACAATCAGGCTTTATATGTTAGTGCAATCAGGCTTTATATGTTAGTTTACATCAGGCTTTATTATGTTGTTTACAATCAGGCTTTATATGTTAGTGTACAATCAGGCTTTTATATGTTAGTGTACGATATCAGGCTTTATATGTTAGTAGTTACAATCAGGCTTTATATGTTTGTTTACAATCAGGCTTTATATGTTAGTTTACAATCAGGCTTTATATGTTAGTTTAACAATCAGGCTTTATACTGTTAGTGTACAATCAGGCTTTATATGTTAGTGTACAATCAGGCTTTATATGTTAGTGTACAATCAGGCTTTATATGTTTTAGTGTTACAATCAGGCTCTTTATATGTTAGTTTACAATCGAGGCTTTATATGGTGTTAGTGTTCTTTTCCGTGCCACTTGATTCCTCTCGCAGCGTGTTCGTGAACTGAACATTTAAAACTCTTTGAGATTACACAATGTATGACATGCTGCCGTTGCTAGAGGCATGATGCAGAAGCACTGGTCTAGTTTGGTGTTGGGGGTGTGCAGAATCACTGAGGTGTGAAGCATATGGCGAACTCCCTCACATCAACAACAAAGAAGAGGCTAGAGCTACTTACTTATGGCTGATCTCAAATCAGGTGGTGGGTTACGTAAACATCACATTTTGTCCAAGACGTCAATATTGACGTCACATTTTGACTGAACAGACTGGATCGGAGGTGTTAGAGGCATAATATAGAAGACTTATATGCAGATTCATTGTGGCGGTAACACCAAAAACATGTGTAGTGTCACTCTCTATGTTTCTCTCTCTTCTCTGAACTGAGGGAGGTGTGAGTGTCCTTTACAGCCTGTTCTTGTCATTGAGATCACTTATTGACATAACTGTAATCTCACAGGCATTATTTCACAGGAACAAGGACAAGTCTGATAAATAAACCAAACATAACTCTGCTAAATGATGTGACATCACAAGAGAGGCTGGATGAGTGAAGTACAGTACACTGACTAATAATCAGTGTACTGTACCTTGACTACCTGCCAGAAGCTATATAACACACACACACACACACACACACACACACACACACACACACACACACACACACACACACACACACACACACACACACACACACACACACACACACACACACTCCACACAGTCTCGCAGGGGGACAGTCTGGACCAATAGATCCTCAGGCAGCTAGCTGCATCCTCATGATTTGTGTCTTCCAAAATGTCAGGAGGACGGAGGGCAATTTCACTGAATCGACTGTCAATGTGTCTTTCTGAATGTTACAGGAATATTACGGAATGTTACTGATTGTTAGGGAATGTTTCGGAATGTTACTGATCGTTAGGGAATGTTTAGGAATGTTAGGGAATGTTACTGATTGTTAGGGAATGTTTCGGAATGTTACTGATTGTTAGGGAATGTTTCGGAATGTTACTGAATGATACTGAATGTTACTGAATGTTACTGAACTGTCCACACAAAGATATGTTGCATACTGTAACAACACCCATAGGATTCTGTCAGAAGAATACATAATACGGATGATTTAATCAACTTGTAAGACGCTACTGACATAGCAAACATGCTGATGCCCGAGTCAATTACAAAAATAACACACGCTATTGACACTGAACAACTTGAGAGGGATCTAAGGCGTTCGCCCTTTACTGTAGCTGCCGGGTTAGTTGTTTGATCAGCCCTCCAACGCCACTCCATTTGAGAAGAATGAGCTCAGCCAGCCATGCTATAGCACAGTGAACATGCATTATCCATCCTGTACTGTCTGTCTGATAGAGTCGTGAAGAACACTCTACAATATGTAACAATACACAGTATCATGCTCTGTTGATCCTTAAACAAAAGGCAGTTAACCCACTGTTCCAAGGCCATCATTAAAAATAAGAATTTGTTCTTGACTGACTTGCCTAGTTAAATAAAGGTAAAATTAAAATAAATAAATAACATCTAATAGACTCTAACCTTAAAACCTCTAATACACTCTAACCTTAAAACATCTTTGTTTTTAACTTTGGACAAATTGCTAGCACTGTTCTGTTATTTATTTTGTCAAATTGGTCTGAGTTTAGTTTGTTTTGGTCATACTCCTTGCCGTCCTCTTTCTCTATCCATGCCTATGCATATTGTGGTGTGTTTTCTCAACAGCTAATGATGTACTGTGCCTTGTACTGTAGCACATGACTAAGGATAGTACCTGCCAACAGACAGAATGTACAAGGACACGTTATGGTCTACCAGTATGTCCTATTTTTAAATGACAACCAAAATAATAAGTATCTTGAGAAACATGAGAACATTCAAATAAAACGGTGATTGGGCTCCCGAGTGGCGCAGCGATCTGAGGCACTGCAACTCAGTGCAAGAGGACTCACTACAGTCTTTGGTTTGAATCCAGGCTGTATCACATCCGGCTGTGATTGGGAATCGCATAGGGCGGCACACAATTGGCTCAGCGTCGTCCGGGTTTGGCTGAGGTAAGGCCGTCATTGTCAATAAGTTAAATAAAGGTTAAATAAATAAAATTACTTGCATGATCTAAAATAGAACATGTATCTATGAAAATATATTTAAAAAATAGTCTGATCTACATGCAATTTTATTTTCTTGTATTATTTGTTGTCAGAGCACATAGCTATGAGGACAATATTTCAGGTGGGCCCGTGATATATCTGCAGGTACCTTAGTACCTTAGTAAGTACACTATTCATCTTGCCAGCACTGTGCACAGTGTGTAATTTAAAACCTGCACATTCAACAAAAATGACTTTCCCAGATATCCTAATTCCTTGCAGGAAGTCTTTCTTAGAATGATTTGCAGCAGGAAGCACGTGTTTTTGGTTGATTCTTAAAACCCAATTGCTTTAAAGAAGGTCATACCAAGGATCATTTTGCTATTTGATTTGGATTTTTAAAACACCTTCAAGTATTTAAAAAAATATATTAAAACAATTATTTGATGAAACAATAGTTTTGTCCTTACTGCTATTAGCCCATACAAACACATTGAATAACAGATTCACTACATGGAACAACAGAAAACATATGAAGTAAGTTAGGACGGAAGTGTCTGTCCTATATCTGAGAGATATGAGAAAGATAAGGAAACTTATACAGTAAAGTCAAAAGTTTGGACGCACCTACTCATTCAAGGGTTTTTCTTTATTTTTTACTATTTTCTACATTGTAGAATAATAGTGAAGACATCACAACTATGAAATACCACATATGAAATCATGTAGTAACCCAAAAAATATATTTGAGATTCTTCAAAGTAGTCACCTTTTGCATTTATGACAGCTTTGCACACTCTTGTCATTCTCTCAACCAGCTTCATGAGGTAGTCACCTGAAATGCATTTCAATGAACAGGTATGCCTTGTTAGAAGTTATTTGTGGAATTTCTTTCCTTCTTATTGCATTTGAGCCAATCAGTTTTGTTGTGGCAAGGTAGGGGTGGTATACAGAAGATAGCCCTATTTGGTAAAATACCAAGTCCATATTATGGAAAGAACAGCTCAAATAAGCAAAGATGAATGACAGTCCATCATTACTTTAAGACATGAAGGTCAGTCAATACAGAACATTTCAAGAACATTGAACGTTTCTTCAGGTGCATTCGCAGACACCATCAATCGCTATGATGAAACTGTCTCATGAGGACCGCCACAGGAAAGGAAGACCCAGAGTTACCTCTGCTGCAAAGAAGAAGTTCATTAGAGTTACCAGCCTCAGAAATTGTAGCCCAAATAAATGCATCACAGAGTTCAAGTAACAGACACATCTCAACATCAACTATTCAGAGGAGACTGTGTGAATCAGTCCTTCATGGAAAGGAAAAGGAAAATACCTTACGTAAATCCAGCAGACTTCTGAAAGTCCTTGTTTGCCCTTGAGAGCGGCCACTATGTAATCAGCTACCTAATCCTCTCTTGGCCGTCGTCCTATCCTGTCCTCTTACTGTGGGGTGAGATGGGTGCTGCTCTAGGGTTTCAGTGTCAGGTGACCTCCCTGGAAGCGCACCTGTAAGCACATACTAGTGCGGTGACAGTGAGAAATGTACCGGGCACAGAGTCCAGATGGCTTATAAATAAATGAAAGCTAGACCGTCAGGGAGCAAAAATAAAATAAAATAAAATAAAATATAGATAGATTACTATTTTGTGGAAATTCTGATGGCTAGGAAATATGACACATTTTGTGTGCGGCCTTCACTGGTATGTGCTTACAAGTGTCGCTTCCAGGGCCGGTGTTATGGACGGGCCATAGGGGGCCTGGCCCGCCCTGCCGTACCGCCATGCCCATCCTAATAAAATATTGAAATATTTATCATTTATTTGACCGAGACACATGCCGAAAGAAAGATGCATACATTTCAGATAAAGCATCCGATTCGAAAGAAACAGCTCTTCTCTGCCTCAGTACGTATAGACCATGTAATACTATTTCTGGCCAGACAGCATCATTTTGTGAATTGTTTGCCCTTTGATGGTTTATTTCTGATCAATTCCCCATTACGTATGTCACCAGTAGGCCTAGTAAATGTACCATTAATGTACCATTTGGTTACATACATTTCTGTTAATGTATGTGTTAATTACAGTCATTTACCATTCTCATTCTCAGAGTGGAAACGTTGACGTCGTCCCCACAGTGACCGTACGTACATACCCCAACCAGAAGCCATGGAAAACAGGCAACATCCACACTGAGCTAAAGGGTAGAGCTGCAGCTTTCAAGGAGTGGGACTAACCTGGAAGCTGATAAGACATCCCGCTATGCCCTCCGACGAGCCATCAATCAGGCAAAGCTTCAATACAGGACTAAGATTGCATCCTACTACACCGGCCCCGATGCTCGTCGGATGAGGCAGGGCTTGCAAACTATTACGGACTAGCTGCATAGTGACACAAGCCTACCAGATGAGCTAAATTACTTCTATGCACGCTTCGAGACATGCAACTCTGAAGCATGCATGAGAGCACCAGCTGATGTGAGTAAGACCTTTAAACAGGTCAACATTCACAAGGCTGCAGGGCCAGATGGATTACCAGGACGTGTACTGACATTTTCAACCTGTCCCTGAACGAGTCTATAATACCAACGTTTTTCAAGCAGACCACCATAGTCCCTGTGCCCAAGAACACCAAGGTAACCTGCCTAAATGACTACCGACCTGTAGCACTTACGTCTGTAGCCATGAAGTGCTTTGAAAGGCTGGTCATGGCTCACATCAACACCATTATCCCAGAAACCCTAGACCCACTCCAATTTGCATACCGCCCCAACAGATGATGCAATCTCTATTGCACTTCACACTGCCCTTTCCTACCTACACAAAAGGAACACCTACCTGAGAATGCTATTCATTGACCACAGCTCAGCGTTCAACACCATAGTCGCCTCAAAGCTCATCACTAATCTAAGGACCCTGGGACTAAACACCTTCCTCGACTTCCTGACGGGCCGCCCCCAGGTAGCAACACATCTGCCACGCTGATCCTCAACACTGGGGCCCCTCAGGGGTGCGTGCTCAGTCCCCTCCTGTATTCCCTGTTCACCCTTGACTACATGGCCAAGCACGACTCCAACACCATCATTACGTTTGCCGACGACACAACAGTGGTAGGCCTGATCACTGATAACAACGAGACAGCCTATAGGGAGGAGGTCAGAGACCTGTCAGTGTGGTGCCAGGACAACAACCTCTCCCTCAATGTGAGCAAGACAAGGACAACAACCTCTCCCTCAATGTGAGCAAGACAAAGGATAACAACCTCAAGACAAAGGAGATGATCGTGGACTACAGGAAAAGGGGGTCGAGCATGCCCCCATTCACATCAACGGGGCTGTAGTGGAGCAGATTGAGAGCTTCAAGTTCCTTGGTGTCCACATCACTAACGAACTGTCATGGTCCAAACACACCAAGACAGTCGTGAAGAGGACACCACAACACCTTTTCCCAGGAGACTGAAAAGATTTGGCATGGGTCCTCAGATCCTCAATAAGTTCTACAGCTGTACTATCGAGAGCATCCTGACTGGTATGGCAAATGCTCGGCCTCTGACCGCAAGGCACTACAGAGGGTAGTGCGAATGGCCCAGTACATCACTGGGGCCAAGCTTCCTGCCATCCAGGACAACTATACCAGGCGGTATCAGAGGAAGGCCCTAAAAATTGCTAAAGAATCCAGCCACCGTAGTCATAGACTGTTCTCTCTGCTATCGCACGGCAAGCAGTACCGGAGCGCCAAGTCTAGGTCCAAAAGGCTTCTTAATAGCTTCTACCCCCCAAGCCATACGACTCCTGAACAGCTAACAAAATGGCTACCCTGACTTTATGCATTGACCCCCCCCCCCTCCCCCCATTTTTACGCTGGTGCTACTCTCTGATTATCATCTATGCATAGTCACTTTACTTCTACCTACATGTACATATTACCTCAATTTCCTCGACTAACCTGTACCCCGCACATTGACTCTGTACCGGTACCCCCCTGTACCCCGCACATTGACTCTGTACCGGTACCCCCCTGTACCCCGCACATTGACTCTGTACCGGTACCCCCCTGTACCCCGCACATTGACGCTGTACCGGTACCCCCCTGTACCCCGCACATTGACTGTACCCCCTGTATATAGCCTCCACATTGACTCTGTACCAGTACCCCCTGTATATATCCTCCACATTGACTCTGTACCGTAACACCCTGTATATAGCCTCCACGTTGACTCTGTACCGGTACCCCCTGTATATATCCTCCACATTGACTCTGTACCAGTACCCCCTGTATATAGCCTCCACATTGACTCTGTACCAGTACCCCCTGTATATAGCCATGATATTTTATTGTTGCTCTTTAATTATTTGTTATTTTTCCATTTTATTATTTTTTTCATTTTATTTATTTATTGTTTACTTCAGTTTATTTAGTAGAATACTTTCTTATTTTTCATAAAACTGCATTGCTGGTTAAGGGCTTATAAGTAAGCATTTCACTGTAAGGTACACCTGTTGTATTTGGCGGATTTGCTCACAACCTGCTACACTTGTGAGAAACAAATTTCAGTTTATTTCAGAACCATTTAGTTTTGTCAAACTTTTCATTGTCTTTTATTTGGAATACTCCTTGAGTAAAGAACATATGTCTAGTTTCTCTGTCCTGATCATGTTGAGGGAGAGCGTGCCTAAGGATGCATAACAGTAGCCCTACCTGGCCTGCTGCATGCAAATGTAGCAAAGTGCCCATTTGTCAGATTTTTGATTGTCTTAACTCACCACGTCCACCAGTAATAAGCTCAGCTTCTCAGTCATTTTGTCTTCACCTCACACATTGTATGTTATTTTTTTTATATTTTTTTACATCCATTGCAAATGACAGTTTGTCAGTATTTGAAAAATCTTTCCAATATTCCTGTCCTCCGTCGATAATCCCCAAGCCTCAGTGTGAAATAACAAACTTTCATGATCTGGTGATTCCATATATCTAGTGGAAACGTCATAAAAAACAGCTGTCTCTCCAGAGCTCACTGGGAAACTGAGGGCCCTGAATAGGATAGTTGGTACAATGTTGCTAGATACAGCTTCGGGCCAAATACAGTTGATGATCTGATACAATGTTGCACTTCACTAGTGATAGCTCCAGACATACAGAAAGGGAGGCAGACAGGCGAAGTAGAGAGATGAATGTGATTCAAAGAACCAGCATTTTCATCAGGATGTTTTTATTTATTGGCTTTAGGCCTATGTATTTTACTTAGTTGATGGTGGAAGTTATAGGCCTACTTCTGCATTGACCTATAGGCTATCTCTGAGTTTTATGGGCTCAATTCTTTAGACGCCAATGGACTGCAGTGTATCAATGTGTCCGATATGGCAGAGGATTTAACATTTAGCATTTTATCATTCTAATTCAGATTTGTACGATTTACCATGTGACAATGCTTTTGATAAACAAAAACTTTATTATTGAAATGAAACTGTTCCACCAAAATACGGATATGAAAATAATCACAACTGGCACACAGATCGGTAGAAATTGTAGGATAAATTATAAGCTTCCACGAACTTTAACTATAACACCCATAAAGATAAACTACGCTCGAGCGCGTGCACACGTCCGGGTAAAAAACATGGCCGCCTAAGGATATCAAAGGCCCATCCAACTGATTCATTCTGCCGACAGCCCTGTGCTCTTCCCAGTTAAAATAAAGGTTAAATTATTAATAATAATAATAATAATAAGGAGACAGTACACTGGTACGGTGATCCATTTACCATTCTATACCACTGCTTGTTGTTCCAAGCTCCTTCGAGATGAAATTATGTTTTATGTCTTTGGAAATATTATCGCTTAGGTCATATATCCATTTTTGATACATTGGAATTTGAATCTTTGGGAGTTCATTTGACTGTGAAGAAAAAGCTACTCAGTGGCAGTGATGTGTGATCATATGATCACTGACATTTGGTGAATGAATGATTTGTGTGTGTCAAATCTGTGTTTACGGGGGAATGCCCATTTGGTAGACCACAACAGGTGGTGCAGCATCCGGTTAGAGACATTATCTGATTTGCAGCTGACAATTGGAAAATTAACATAAATGTTAAGCAAATATCATAAATAAATAATAATACATGACATACTGAGATGAATAGTGGTGTAACATCTCTTTGCTTACGTCCCAAATAGCATCCTATTCCCTATATAGTGTCCTGGTCAAAAGTAGTGCACTATACAGGGAAAACACATTCTGTGTTGATGCTGACCTTGGGTTGCTAGGAGGGATGGAGGGATGGGGCATTTGGACTGACATTTCCACCAGCTGTTCTCCGTGTGTTTTGTAAAGTTATTAGTATAATGATGAAGCTCAGATAATATATCAACACAGGTTTTTTGTTGCATAAGAGAATTTGGGTAAGCCATGCAGCCACACAAATGGAACAGGAAGAGAGAGAGAGAGAGAGAGAGAGAGAGAGAGAGAGAGAGAGAGAGAGAGGAGGGGGAGGAGAGAGAGAGATACGAAGAGAAAGAATAGAGATAGGGGGAGGAGAAAGAGAGAGGGAGATAGGGAGAGAGATATTATAAGATTGAGAGAGAAGAGAGAGAGAGAGAGAAGAGAGGAGAGAGAGAGAGAGAGAGAGAGAGAGAGAGAGAGAGAGAGAGAGAGAGAGAGAGAGAGAGAGAGAGAGAGAGAGAGAGAGAGAGAGAGAGAGAGAGAGAGAGAGAGAGAGAGAGAGAGAGAGAGAGAGAGAGGAGGAGAAAGGAAAAAAAATATCTGTAAACTGTGGCTGACATGCTGGCTGGCTGGTTGACATGCCTTCCTGGCTGGTTGACATGCCTGGCTGGCTGGTTGACATGCTGGCTGGCTGTTTGACATGCCTGGCTGGCTGGTTGACATGCCCTGCTGGTTGGTTGACATGCTGGCTGGCTGGTTGACATGCTGTTGGCTGGTTGCATGCCTGGCTGGCTGGTTGACATGCTGGCTGGCTGGCTGGTTGACATGCCTGGCTGGTTGACATGCCTGGCTGGCTGGCTGGTTGACATGCTGGGGCTGGCTGGCTGGTTGACATGCCTGGTGGCTGGTGGTTGACATGCTTGTGGCTGGCTGGTTGACATAGTTGGCTGGCCGCTCACTTCAATTAAGACTATGTTCGAACTTATCAATAATGACATAGAACATTCTATATGGCGTCTAGCTGTTCACATGTCTGCCCAGCTGCTGCTGATGGGCTGCTGCAGTGTTCTGTCCTGGGTGTGTATGTTGTGTGCGTGTCCAATCCTGCACACCGTTACACTGAGTTATGGCAGGTTTTATCAGCTCTCTGAGGACAGAGTGTACCTCTCCACTGTGTGTGTGTGTGTGTGTGTGTGTGTGTGTGTGTGTGTGTGTGTGTTGTGTGTGTGTGTGTGTGTGTGTGTGTGTGGTTGTGTGTGTGTGTGTTGGTGTGTGTGTGTGTGTGTGTGTGTGTGTGTGTGGTTGTCTGTCTGTCTGTCTGTCTGTCTGTCTGTCTTGTCTGTCCTGTCTGTCTGTCTGTCTGTTGTCTGTCTGTCTGTCTGTCTGTCTGTCTGTCTGTCTGTCTGTCTGTCTGTCTGTCTGTCTGTCTGTTCTGTCTGTCGTCTGTCTGTCTGTCTGTCTGTCTGTGAGGGTGAATTGTGTCCTCCCTCCTAACCCCTGTTAGCTAGCTTGCGACAAAGCACCTTGCTTGATTAGCGACATTTTTTAATGCCGCTCCGATAGACTCATATGTTTCGTGTGAGCTCCTGCGCTGTAGTAGTAGCGATGGATAACGCTGGTGAAAAAAAAACTGCATGGGGCAATTTCATAAAAGTGAAACATTTAAAGCCATCCATCAGTGGACTTGTACTGCTCTGAAAGTGAATTTGCCTGAAAGCGTGGTTACAGTAGAGCATCCGTACCACTGACTGAGGAAGCTGCCCGGTAACCTGGCTGCGACGGAAACTGGGAGACTATTTCTATTTGTTGAGCTGTGACTGGAAAACACAATCAATAGCACAGTGTCAGTGCAGCAGAGCTGGAAGTTCTCTCGTTCCTGGGTGATGGTGGTAACAGACTCACACAGAGACACCTAAACGATTCTATTTTTTTTTTAAATTTAACTAGGCAAGTCAGTTAAGAACAATTCTTATTTCAATGACGGCCAGGGAACAGTGGGTTAACAGCCTTGTTCAGAAGACAGATTTTACCTTGTCAGCTCGGGGATTCGATTTTGCAACTTTTCGGTTACAAGTCACGCTCTAACCACCTGGCTACAATGCCTAAATGATGCCTAAATAAAGGAGACATTGGAGAGAAGAGTTATGATATAAAACCTTGATAGAAAGCCAGATTAACCACTGACAGAACGAAGGGAGCAAGATTCAACCTGAACAGTACAGAACGAAGGAGCAGATTCAACCACGACAGAAAACAGGGGAGCAGATTCAACCACCTGACAGAAACAGGACAGGGGAGCAAGATTCAACCACCATGACAGGACAGAAACAGGGGAGCAAGATCAACCGCTGACAGGACGACGAAGGGGAGAGATCAACACCTGGACAGGACAGGACAGGCAGGGGAGCAGATTCAACCACATGAACAGGACAGGACAGGACAGGGGAGCAAGATTCAACACTGACAGGACAGGAAAGAAGGGAGAAGATTCAACCACCTGACAGACAGGAAGGGGAGCCAGATTCAACCACCTGACAGTAAAGGACAGGCGATTCTAGAAGGCTGTTTTGTAAGCATATGTGTGTGTGTGGGAGGGGTGTGTGTGTGTGTGTGTGTGTGTGTGTGTGTGTGTGGTGTGTGTGTGCGTGCGTGCGTGCGTAGCGTGATAACAGGTAATGTGTTTAGGTCTCTCTCTTCTCATGCTCTCTTATTGCCTGAGATGAGATGTCTTGTTTAATTTCAACAAGGAGTTTAAAAAATAAAACAAGGCTTTGTCCAGTCTCATTGAGCGCGGTGATCTACTATCAACTTGCCTTTTAACCAAATGCCAAGTTAGTTCAAGTATAAGTTTGAACTATTACTGTTAATGAAGTGTTATATCCACCAGAATTACTGTTAATATCAATGTTAATATCCAATTACGGGTTTAATTCAGTTATTCCACAGAATTCTGTTAATATCATGTCTAATATCACCAAGAATTTTTATGTTAATATCACATTAATGTCTAATATTGTCTATCCCAAGATGCTATGTTAATACTAATGTCTATATACCAGAATTACTGTTAATATCATGTCTAATATACAAAATATTACGGTTAATATCATTGTTAATAATCACCAAGAATTAACTGGTTAATGATCAATGTCTATATACCAATGAATTACTGTTAATATAATGTGTCTAATTATCCACCAAGAATTAACGTGTATTCATAATGTCTATATCACAAGAATTACTGTTTAATTCAATGTCTAATATCCACAGCAGATTACTGTTATATAATGTTTATCCAAGAATGACTGTTATATAATGTCTAATATCCACCAAGAATTACTGTTAATATCAATGTCTATTATCCACCAAGAATTACTGTTAATATCAATGTCTATTATCCACCAACAAAAAAAACAAGCGTACTTTGTCCATGTTCTGTGAGAGAACAGAAGTTATTATTAATTGTCCTTGAACAGCCCAACCCCCCTGAGAGGTTAAAGGTTCAGAGTTAAGTGCCTTCACGCTTGGGGTCAAGGACATTACAACAGGAAGGACCCTGCCCCTCCACCTGACTGACTGTCCACTATCTCCATTGGTCTTAAAGGGGCAATCAGCAGTTTTGGGACTTCATTTATTATATACACACATTGATTCTCAAAGAATATAGCTTAGAAATGCCTTATGAGCTCAGTTCAACTGTCGTACCCCATCAGAACCCAGAATATGACCTTCTTTACTCAAATGTTTGTAAACAATGTAAATGTAAACAAACACTATATAGCCTCAAAACATGGTTAAAACCATCATTTGATATCATGGATGGTCAGTCCTTGTATCCATAGCTCTGTCTATGAATTTAAGAGTGGTTGCATTTCTCCAGGCCCATCCCTGAGCTCTTTACTGAAACAGGGGATGTGCTTTGTTATTGTTTCAACTGCAGATTTCCCCTTTAAAAGGCCCACTCTGTGATTTACAGCCGTCCTGGAATCTGCTTGCTTTGATGTCTTGATGTGTTCACCCCAGACGTCCTGGCTGTGCTGTCACCAGGTGGCACATGGCACATGCTGTGGAATCTGTCCAAACTTTTAACTCTTGTAGCTTCCTGAAACAGAAAATAACAGACAGTTTGGACTCAGACCACATACTCAATGGCACCCTATTCCCTACATAGTGCACTACTTTTGACCAGGGCTCGTGTCAAAAGTAGTGCACTATGTAGAGAATAGGGTTCCATTCGGGACACCGCCTCAGAGTTCTCTCTCCTCCCTCCTGCCTAATGCCATTACAGATTAATTATCAAATGGCAATTTGCTTTATAGCGGGAAAGATTACAGCTGATTCTATAACCCATCTAACTGTTGGATGCAGGACAGACTGAGCAGGCTGACAGCTTGCCTCTACCCCCTGATGGTGTTACTCTGCCAGGGGAACGTTAGCTGGGTCTGAGCCTCTGCCGCTGGAGCAGAGGAGCCATTAGGAGAGGGCTATTAACACAACCAATCACATAACAGTACAACAAGATTAGAATCACCATGGTTACATAATGTCTTATGCTGAGTGTCATGTGGGCCCGGAAATGGAAATGCGTATTCTTGAGTTGGGAAGAGGTTGTACGGTGGTATTGCAGATGACTCAGTGTGATGGGGAAACATTAACACTATACATACATGCTTTATATTGCCCAGAGTTGTTTTGTACACAGGGTTAGATTACTGAAACGGCAACTGAGGCCTGGACATGGCCGTTTACATTCATAATACACTTATCAATTGTGAAACAAAAAAGCCATTCAAATCAACTCCAGCAAAGATAAAATTTCCAGCCCTGATGTTGAATGCAGATTCAGCCCTGATGTTGAATGCAGATCCAGGCCTGATGTTGAATGCAGATCCAGGCCTGATGTTGAATACAGATCCAGGCCTGATGTTGAATGCAGATCCAGGCCTGATGTTGAATGCAGATCCAGCCCTGATGTTGAATGGCAGTCAGGCTGATGTTGAATACGATTCGCCTGATTTGAATGCAGATCAGGCCTGATGTTAGATTCAGATCCGGCCTGATGTTGAACTACAGTTCAGCCTGAATGTTTGAATGCAGATCCAGGCTGATGTTAGATCAATCCAGCCCTGTGTTGAATACAGATTAGCCTGATGTTGAATGCAGATTCAGCCTGATGTTTAATGCACATCAGCCTGATTTATCAGACAGCCTGATGTTTGAATCAGATCAGGCTGATGTGAATGCAGATGCCAGGCCTGGATGTTGAATACAGATTCAGCCCTAATGTTGAAATACAGATTCAGCCGTGATGTTGAATGCAGATTCCAGCCCTGATGTTGAATGCAGATTCAGCCCTGATGTTGAATGCGATCCAGCCCTGATGTTAGATTCAGATCCAGGCCTGATGTTGAATGCAGATCAGCCCCTGATGTTGAATGCAGATCAGCCTGATGTTGAATGCAGATTCCAGCTGATGTTTGAATGCAGATCAGCCCTGAGTGATGCAGATTAGCCTGATGTTGAATGAGATCCAGCCTGATGTGATGCAGATCCAGGCCTGATGTTAATAAACAGCTGCCAATCCAAGCAGTAAATACTGAAAGAACCAGGGCGAATGTACACTTGCAAAAATACATTATGGGTGCTCCTCCTCTTCCATCCCTTTCTCTCTTCATCCCTTTCTCTCTCCTTCTCTCTTCTCCTCTTCCTCTCTGCTCCCTCTTCTCTTTGATCTTCTGTCTCTTTCTCTTCTCTCTCCGCTCCCTTCCTCTCTCTCTCCCTCTCTCTCTCTCTTGTGCTATCTTCTCCTCCTCTTACTCTCCTCCCTCCTCTCTCTTTCTTCCTCTCAACTCTCTTCTCTCTTTCTCTCTTCGCTCCCTTCTCGCCTCTCCCTTCCTCTTCTTCTGGGAACACATGAGGTAGAGCGATCATTCATGCTTCGCCACATCGAGAAGAGGATAGAGGAAAACACAGAATCTTGGCAACCGTTCACCAGATTGGTTTCAAAATATTCAAAATAATTTAAAATACTTTATCTTGGCTTATTGAGTTTGTCTGGCTTATGTCCATAGATAGTAGCAACTGTGACCGCTCTGGCACACGTAGTATTTGAACTGAGGTTTGCCTGCCAGCAGAGTCATGGATGAATGAAAGTGATAGTGAACAGGCCGTGTGGCGGGACGACGAGCTGATGAAGCACTGTTTTGAAATAAATTATATAGTAGTTTGTCTAGGCAAGTCTGTATTCTCCCCCTGAGGCGAATTAAGGACAACATGGACATAATATCTGTAGACAGGAGCTTAGAAACATGGATAGCATGTATATGTGTTTCCCATCGTTAAAACATGATAGTTTGGATGGATTTGAAGGCACAGACCTGCTAATCAGCTCACCCAATTGATACCTCTGGAATTGTAGTATAATCTGAGATGTGAAAGCCATTGTTTGCCAAGATTGCTAATTATATTTGAACTATGTACTTCTCCATCCACAAACCTATCAGAGGGAGTTTTTCAACATATTAATGGTAATTCATTGATATA
>NC_036860.1:66626958-66631192 GCF_002910315.2 Salvelinus sp. IW2-2015
CTCTCTCTCTCTCTTTCTCTCTCTCTCTCCCTTCCTCCCTCTCCCTTCCTCTCTCTCTGGGAACACTGAGGTCAGAGCCATCATTCTGTTTCCCACATCGAGAAGAGATAGAGGACAAACACAGATCTGGCCCAACCCGTCACCAGATCTGGTTTCAAATACTATTCAAAATAATTTAAAATACTTTATCTGTGCTTGATTGAGTTTGTCTGGCTTCATGTACCAATAGAATAGTAGCATAACTGTGAACCCGCCCTCCTGGCACACGTAGTATTTGAACTGAGGTGATCTGCCTGCCAGCAGAGTCATGGATGATGAAAGTGAGTGACAGGCCGTGTGGCGGGGACGACGACTGATGAAGCACTTGTTTGAAATAAATTATTAAGTAGTTTGTCAGGCAGTCTGTATTCTCCCCTGAGGGAATTAAAGGACAACATGGACATATATACTGTAGACAGGAGTAGAAACATGGATAGATGTATATTGTTTCCCATCGTAAAACTGATAGTTTGGATGGATTGAAGGCACAGACCTCTAATCACTCAAAATGATACCTCTGGAATTGTAGTATATCTGAGATGTGAAAAGCCATTGTTTCAAGATTGCTAATATATTTTGAACTATGTACCTTCCATCCACCCAAACTCTATCAGAGGGGAGTTTCAACATATTCATAAAATATGGACAACAATACATATCTGAGATGCGAAAAGCCAGTTTGAAGATTACTAATAAGTACGTTTGAACAGCAAATGTAATCCCAGTAGTCTTCTAGAACTCTCCAAAGACAAAAGAAACAGTAGCCATGAACCAGTTACATTTTTTAATAAGTTATTTTGTTTTTTGTATAATGTTGCCACAGACATTTCTTAACTTCTGTAGTTTAATGGTTTATTCCATTGCAAATGACTTCTATTGACGTCAACTGCTGTAACAAGCTAGTGGGAATATGAAGTAAAGAACCCCTTAGGACGGGCTCACTTTCCCTCTGTCCTTCCCTGTGAAGGTGGATCCCTCTGTTCTTCCCTGTGAAGAAGGATCCCTCTGTTTTTCCCTGTGAAGGTGATTCCCTCTGTTCTTCCCTGTGAAGGTGATTCTCTCTGCTCTTCCCTGTGAAGGTGATTCCCTCTGCTCTTCCATGTGGAAGGCTGATTCCCTGCATGCCTCTTCCAATGTTGACAGGTGATTCCTTTCTATTTTCCCTGTGGAAGAAGGATCCCTCTGTTTCCCCTTGTGAAAGGTTGATTCCCTCTGTTCTTCCCTGTGAAGGGTTGCTGACCTTCGGAAGGCCTCTGTTTTCCGTGAAGGATCGCTCTGTTTCTTCCCTGTGAAGGCTGATTTCTCTCTGCTCTTTGCCCTGTGAAGGTGATTCCCTCTGCCTTCTTGCCCCTGTGAAGGTGATTCCACCTATGCTCTTCCCTGTGAAGGTGATCCTCTGCTCATTCCCTGTGAAGGTGATTCCCTCTGCTTTTCGCCTGTGAAGGTCTCTTCTGCTCTTTTCCTGTGAGGGTGATTTTCCCTCTGCTCTTCCCTGTGAAGGTGATTCCCGTATGCTCTTCCATGGTGGAGGTGATTCCTTCTATTCTTTCCTGTGAAGAAGGAATTCCTCTGTTTCCCCTGTGAAGGTGATCCTCTGTCTCTTCCCTGTGAAGTGATTCTCTATGCTCTGCTACTTCCCTGTGAAAGGTGATTCCCGCTCTGTCTCTTCCCTGTGAAGGGATTTCTCGCTCTGTTTCCCTGCTGAGGGTGATATCCCTGCGCTCTTACCCTCGTGAAGGTGGCTTCACCTATGACTCTTTCCCTGTGAGGTGATTCCCTCTGCTCTTCCCTGTGAAGGTGGATTCCCTCTGCTAATTTACCCTGAATGAAGGTGGATTCTCTCTGCTCTTCCCTGTGAGGTGATTCCCTACTGCTCTGTCCCTAAGTGAAGGCTGGATTCCCTACTATTGCTCTTCCATGTGAAGGTGATTTCTATCTTTTCTCTCCCTGTGAAGAAGGATCCTCTGTTTCCCACTGGGGTGAAGGGGATTCCCTCTGTTCTCTCACCTGTGAGGTGTGATTCTCTCTGCTCTACCCTGTGAAGGTGATTCCTCTTATGCTCTTCCCTGTGAAGGTGTCTCCCTCTGTTCCCCTGCTGCAAGGTTGCATTTCCCTGTCTTTTGGGAGGCACTATTGATGTAGATTTTTCCCTCCCTCAGAGACAGAGGAGTTGGTGGACTGGAATAATTACAGGGAATTACCGTCATGTAGGTGATAATCGACGACCATAACTGACAGCAGGCGACAAAGGGAGTGATGATGTGTGTTTAGTGTGTGGACTGTGTGGGTGTGTGATGTGCAACTGTGTGTGTGTGGATGTGACCGCCGAAACAACCAATAGTGTGTGTGTGTTGTAGTGTGTGGCCAGAACGGGACAGAGAGGAAAGTGGTGTTGTGTGAGTGGGTGTGTGTGTGTGCTGTGGAACGAACGGTGTTGTGTGTGTGGGTGATAGAAGTGTGTGTGTGTGGTTGTGTGTGTGTGTTGTGTGTGTGTGTGTGTGGTGATGTGTGGTTGTGTTGTCGTGTGTGTGTGTGGTGTGTGTGCGCGCGCGTCTGTGCATTGCGGATGTGCCAGCCCAGGAAGTAATGGTGGCTCTGCGGTGCCGGTAGATAATTGCAGGGAGCTAATGAATTAAATGCTGATGAGCTCCCATTATTTAATATGCCACCGTCACCGTGGTGTCACCGAGCCTAATAGGACTGCAGTTAGTCCTCTCTAAACTTTAAGACAGAACTAGCTATACAGATCGTTGATGAGGTTGACCAATCCATTTTGAAGGGGCACTGATAGTCAGATTAAAAAATGTTGGGATGAATTATGCTTACAAAAAAACAAATATCTTTTGTTTGGCTGGCATACAAATGGATCAAAGTGAGAGAGAATGTGATGAGGGTAAACAGGAAGCTACCGGCGTCTTATGATTTTGGCATAATGATGATGGTGACACAGATGTCCATCGTTACTCTTTGCTATTTTTAATGAGATTGCATGAGGCCAGAGACAACCCAAAATATGTCTGAACAAAAAAATAAGGTAAAATAATAAAAATACTCAACGTTAAGTTTCACCTCAAGAGAAAGAGACATCCATCCTTCAAGCTGGGTTTGGCAATTCTGTGCAGGGCAGAAGGACAGTGTCGTGTTTATAATGATGGTTGGAAGAAATAAAACTGAATAGAACAGAATATAATAGGAGAGAACAGAACTTTATTAAACGTTATTAAAACTTCACAAACCTGTTGACACAGTGTGTCTATCCAAATATAGGAAAACCACGCTGTATGCAGGGCAGCGTCTGGAAAGTATTCCAGAATGATATGTGTAAACAAATGAGGCCAGAGACCTTCTGTGCTTCAGGGCTCAACTCCAGTTTCTACCTAGTGTAATGGAAACCCTGTAGACAGAGGACATGAGGGCAAAACAAGGAGCATGCCAAGTAAGCCATGCTACTCTAGTTGAATAGTAGTCCTCATCCACTGAGGATGAGGGGGTCACCATTATGTAGTTGAATATAGAACATTCTCTTCAACTGAACGAGTCACTACTATGTAGGTAGATGGAAATGATTCAGACATTATGTTGAATATAACAATAATAAACTACATTAATCGATCTGACTCCATTACTATGTGAATGCTATAGACCTATAATCGTATCCAGCGGTTATAGTTAAGATTACGAAGCCTTGCGTCACCACTCGGGAATACTATAAGATGCACATGCCTAAGTTTACCATTACGCAATTATTAAGGCTAAGGAACAAGGAGCTAATTATCGTGCAATCAATGTCCTAGGATTAAATTATTGAGTTAACCTCAGAGCAGATAAACACAGTTAGAAACACAACATATATCCTTATGTATATTGTGAATGACATTTACCATTAGACCATTTCACCAAAATTATAATTCAAGGAATATTACTACGGTTCGTATCCATTTAAAAGTAATCCGATTTGTTACAGTTATGCAACAGGAAGACAATTAACAAATGGTACATACCAGAAATCTTCATGACAAAAATAATGCAAAATATCCTATGTCCCCACTATGACATACAAACGTACATCAGGAGATCGGTTTCTATTCTTCCAAAAGCGCCAACTCCCAGTATCTCCTACCATCTAATTAACATCACTTTACATGGCCCAGTATCTCCTACTGTCACTTTACATGGCCCAGTATCTCCTATCGTC
>NC_036860.1:66632020-66633146 GCF_002910315.2 Salvelinus sp. IW2-2015
CCAGTATCTCCTACCGTCTAATTAACATCACTTTACATGGTCCAGTATCTCCTATTGTCTAATTAACATCACTTTACATGGCCCAGTATCTCCTATTGTCTAATTAACATCACTTTACATCGCCCAGTATCTCCTATAGTCAAATTAACATCACTTTACATGAACAAATATGACAATTTAATTCACACAGTTACATCCATTTTGTTGATTCAAGTTTAATCAGGCTTCAACTCCTAGGACTTCTGTTGGAATGTCTCTTCAAAGAGATTGCTATAGATCAGGTGTGTTTGACCACTGTGTTAGCCCACAGATGGTCAGTCATTCAAACAGTGCCATGAATGGTGATTGAGTCATCACGAAGTGCTCCCACGCTAGCCAGTCGCTAGCCAGTCGCTAGTCATGAGTATCACCTCTCATCATCATCACGCTGTGCTCCCAAGCTAGCCAGTCGCTAGCCAGTCGCTAGCCAGTCGCTAGCCAGTCGCTAGCCAGTCGCTAGGGACGAGTATCACCTCTCATCATCATGCTGTGCTCTCACGCTAGCCAGTCGCTAGCCAGTCGCTAGCCAGTCGCTAGTCACGAGTATCACCTTCTCTCATCATCAGCATCATGCTGTGCTCCCACGCTAGCCAGTCGCTAGCCAGTCGCTAGTCACGAGTGTCACCTTCTATCATCATCATCATCATGCTGTGCTCTCACGCTCCCACGCTAACCCCCCCTCTACAGTGGGTAACGTCATCTCAACCCCCTTTACAGTGGGTAAGGTGATCTCAACCCCCTTTACAGTGGGTAAAGCGATCTCAACCCCCGTTTACAGTGGGTAAGGCGATCTCAACCCCCGTTTACAGTGGGTAAAGCGATCTCAACCCCCGTTTACAGTGGGTAAGGCGATCTCAACCCCCGTTTACAGTGGGTAAGGCGATCTCAACCCCCGTTTACAGTGGGTAAGGCGATCTCAACCCCCTTTACAGTGGGTAAGGCAATCTCAAACCCCTTTACAGTGGGTAAGGCGATCTCAAACCCCTTTACAGTGGGTAAGGCGATCTCAACCCCCATTTACAGTGGGTAAGGCGATCTCAACCCCCTTTACAGTGGGTAAGGCGATCTCAACCCCCTTTACAGTGGG
>NC_036860.1:66633171-66675132 GCF_002910315.2 Salvelinus sp. IW2-2015
TATGGGGGTTGAGAATCCGCCTTAAGCCCACTGTAAAGGGGGTTGAAGAGCCATCGCCTAACTACCCACTGTAAAGGGGTGTTGGAGTGCCCTTAACCTCAAGCTGTAAAGGGGGTTGAGGAGATTCGCCTTTACACGCCGTCTGTAAAGGGGTTGAGATCGCCTTACCGGTCCAAGTGTAAACGGGGTTGAGATCGCCTTACCCACTGTAAACGGGGTTGAGATATGCTTTACCCACTGTAAAGGGGGTTGAGAATCGCATTCAACCACTGTAAACGGGGTTGAGATCGCAATTAACCCACCTGTAAAATTGGGGGTTGAGTCACTCTTACCGGTGCTACCACTGTTAAAAGGGGGTTGAGATCGACGTTACCAAATGCAACTACTTTTAGGTCTGGGACCAGGTCAGAGATCCAATGATTACTGTCGTAGTTCCCGCGCCGTTATTCCAGCAGCTATGAACTCCTCTCATTCATTCAACAGCATCCTGCTGGGTCACCAAACGCTAGCCAGTCCATAAGCCAGTCGCTAGTCACGAGTGTCACCTTTCTATCATACCCTCATACATCCATGCACCAACTCCTATCTCCACGCATCAACCCACACCACACACCCGCTAACCCCCACCTCTACAGTGGTACGCCTACGATCATCAACCGACCGGGCGGGAGCTATTGAGTCGTGGAGCGATGAGTAGATTCTGCCAACACGCCAACTTTGCAGTGGTGATAATGAGATGATGATAGAGCGGTGACATACTCAATCCGTCGCTTGATCATACAGTGCGGGATCTAAGGATCTCAAAGCGACTGGCTACGCGCGTGGGAAGCGACTAGGGTAAAGAGAGTATGCTATTGCAGATCGCCCCGTTGAGCACGAGTAAGATAAGGATCGATATCTCAACGCCGCACTAGCGACTGACGCTAGCCGGTGTAACAATGGCCTAGCGCGAAACTTTGCTAGCCAGATCGAAGCCAGCACAGTTTACAGTTGGGGTAAAGCGCGAATTTGATCGAGAAACGAGGCTCATCCTCTTAACCAAGTGGGTTAACCCTAGCGCAGATCTCTGGTCTCCAAGCGAACTCGGCTCCATCTGACAAGGGTCGTGATGCGAAAGCGTGCGAGCTCTCCAAAGCCGACCTTTGAGGCGTATGACTATGTGAGAGACCTCACTAGCGCAATCCCCCGATGATAATTGTAACTCAGAGTGGGGAGTGAGAGCAGTCAATTCTCAGAAACTCGACCCTTTATGTAACCAGTGGGGTTAAAAGGGCGATCTCAAAACCCCTTACAAGTGGGGTAGGCGATCTACCCCCTTTTACAGTGGGTAAACGGGCGATCGCACATACGCGACCTTGAGCAGTGCGTAGTCAGATGGCGAAGCACTCTACACCGCGCACTGTATCTCACAAGTCGAGGTCTCAATGGTCCAGTGGAGCATCTCGAACCCTTTGTGGAATTAGACGGACGCGTAAGATGCCGATCTGCTGTGTGGGAGCCTAGACTAGGAGTGGGTGCAATAAACACGAGCTGAACTTCGGTAGCAATACTGCTGATATGTCGAAGAAGCCACGATGCAGATGAGCAAACGAGAAAGTCACGTAGGAGAGGATGAACACGGACGTGAGAGAGAGAAAGCAGTCTGGGATGAGAGAGAGTACAAGCAGAAAATGGATGAGTAAGACTGTAGTCACAATTAAAATAGTACATGAAGCTTAGGGAGGTTGCAGTGAGACGGAGAACAGAGAGTAGAGTATGAAGAGCAATGTTATAGGTAGCTGATAGGAGAAGAGACACGAGAGAGGCAGAGGAGTAAAAGAGTCGAGAATGTTGAGATATGATTAGAACAAGTAAGGGATCGATAAGACGAGGAGGAGAACCATGTAATACGTGTATGTTAGAGTTAGAACAATCAAGATACGGCGCGCTTATCGCTTACTTAGTAAAGAATGGAATGTTATATTCAGACGGTCCACGTCTTGTAGAAATACTGGCCTACTAATCAATGCATTCAAATATGAGTAATGTGATAAATTTGTTGTATTTCGGTATGGTAGGTGAGAGGAAAGGAAAAGTTTAGGAAGGGGCACTCTTGGGCAGGGGTTGTGGGTAAACTCAAGCGGAGCTTCTCATCTCTTATAATGTCGCCCGCCTATATGAATTTGATCAAAGGTTGTTAGAACTTATCTGGTACCAATGTAAAAAATCGTATTGCGAATGACATTGTAGAACCAATTAGGTGAACGATACGATGAGAGAAACACACACATGCTAAAATAGATTGTGGCATGCTATGACCCAAGTAAGTTACGGTCTAAGTGCTCACTCGACTAACCTGGGAGACAATCCACCATTGGTAAAGCATCGTAACTCGGACGTGAGAGCACAGAATGATATAGCGTCGTGGAAGCCATGATATGAAGTCGTGGTGACTGCTACTCAGTTAGATTTACGAACAAATAGGCAATGATTGATACTGAGACTCCTCGATTCGACTAATGGATATATTTTAATGGTATAGATCATAGCTTACGATTGTAAGGCAGCAGTACTCGGCAGCTCAATGTTAAGCTCTCCAAATGTGATGTAATATAATATAGTAGTGCATATATGTGATGATACTCGCCGACGAACAATTCAGCAAAACAGTGATGACTCTACATTTGAGTATAGGAGTTGACATGTATCATGATCACCTTCGTATATAGAGTGATCGTGTAGGAAGTGGATTACTGGCCAGCCGTGATAAAAGTGACGGGTAGGAGTATCCTAAGCCATTTGTAACGTCGACTATTATATTTAGACTAGATAGGTGGACAGATACTGGTCCATAGAAAGGCTACCAAGTGTAGTGCTCTAGCTAGTGAAGAGTTATGCTAGGGGCTCTGCGAACTCGTATAAGTGATCGTTAACTCACGTAGCGGATCAAGGAATTCCACGATACTGAGCGGTGACCATGGTCACATAAAGATTCATGATGTTGTACTGGTGTGCACGATATGCTGAGACTATCGGGGTGCGCCACTTGGTAAACTGATGACTAAGTAGCGCTAGTTCACACTCAGCGGAACATAGTCAAGTAGACCCCGCATAACAAGGTCATGGCTAAGAAGGTCACATCGCGGTAGACCTTAGCCAAATCTGCGCAGCTAACCAAGATGATGTGTCTAATCCTATAGGTACGAGTACGCGTCTGGGAGTCTACATGAGTAATGCCATGATACATCAATGACAGTTAGGAAGAGAGGTACTGGGGTCCCCGATGTAACAAGTTTGTATGTTATGTAGATATGTCAAGAACGTAGTGAACCCAAGAACTACTGCAGCATGAGTTTAGGACGTCATATTTTAGAGCGAAAGTGGACATATGTCGGAAAACACAGGATGCTCCTGAATATGTCACCTCAGTCTTATGTATGTCGATGAGTGTGGGGAATATTAGCGCAATATACGTATTTGAGTATCTGTTTTTGTTCAATGATATAGTTTATTCTGTGTATTACGCGTTTCTATTTATATTGTTCTAATTTATGTATCCATGTCTGAGCGACTATATAAGACTGAGTAATCTAAGATACAGGAATAATTACTATTTAAATGGCATAACAGTGAGGCCTACCAAGAGATGGAGTACAAGTAAGTGTCCTTGAATGTACAGGGTACGGAAGGTTGTATGTGAATAATGGATAACTAAATAAGAGTAAATAAATATGATAATCAATTACACAATATAGACACAAAATCAAAGGATCAACGACATAGTTGTGTAGTACGATACTGAATGCTTTAATAACTGCACTACTATGTAGAAGTAGTAACTTAGCAACCTATAGTAGACATTAACAAGTTCCCATACGCAGCTAAGGCCGAATGCTAGCACAGCATGAAACAAACACTACATTAAAGAGAGACCTTAACGACAACAACACAAGCCATGGATATTCAAATTAAACACCTTCACGACACTAGATTACACTATAGAGTACGATGTAAGTACTAAGTTAGCCGTAATAGGAGCTAAACACACAGTCATAGGCAATGGCTAGACACAACTATCTGACATATGCAACACCAGTCACTTCCACGAGTAGAGAGAGTAGACCTAAAGACGACCACAAACACAGCATGCCAGACAACACCATGACAGCACAAAACACTACATAAAGAGAGAGACCTAAACAACACCCAAGCTATGGCAGCAACACAATGACAACACTACAATAAAAGAGAGACTAAGCACAACACAGCATGGCAAGCAAAAAACACAACCTACATAAAGAGAGACCTAAAAGACAACACAGCAGGCAGCAACAACATGATAACACAGACATGATAGCAAACACAAATCATGCAAGCAACATTGAAGCCAATTACAAAATGGCAGCAAGCCCAAAATGGTAGCCGCAGCAAAACATGGTACAGAACATTATTAGGCGCACAGACAACAGCACAAAGGGCAAAGAAGTAGAAAACAACAATACTCACACAAAGCAGCCACAATGTCCCGTAGAGTGTCCATGCCATTGTAACGGCGTTCTCCTCCTCTTCATCCGAAGAGGAAGAGCAGGATTGAAACCAAGACAGGCTTCTGTCTAATCTATACTATAACCGCATGGCCCCCTTTACAGTGGGTAAGGCGATCTCAACCCCCTTTACAGTGGGTAAGGCGATCTCAACCCCCTTTACAGTGGGTAAGGCGATCTCAACCCCCGTTTACAGTGGGTAAGGCGATCTGGCCTGTAGCCGTGGATGGATATTGCACTGGAGCAATACGGAATGCTGAAACACATGGAGAGAGAGAGAGAGAGAGAGAGACAGAGAGAGAGAGAGAGTGGGAGAGAGAGAGCAGGAGTGGGAGAGAGACAAAAAGAGAGAGCAGGAGTGGGAGAGAGACAAAAAGAGAGAGCAGGAGTGGGAGAGAGACAAAAAGAGAGAGCAGGAGTGGGAGAGAGACAGAGAGAGAGAAAGTACCTTTGGATCATGCTTGTTCTATAAAAGAACACAGTCTCTGTTGCCTACTAATAACATCTATGAGAACTGTGTTTGGTAGTGGAGAAGTTGAGGGACTGGCAGTATTTCTAATCAGGGCTTTTCTTGCCCTAGTTTTGTTGTACTTTGTACAGTAAATGTGCCAAGCTGTCCTTCTGAACAGAAATAAACAACAACATGCTAAATGTGTGGCAGCAGCCAAGTACATTACGTCTATGCTCCTTCACAGACATCCACATGTGCATCGTACTCGAGAAACCAGATGTCTGTCTAATATGGCTATGGTGACCACTCAGTTATTCACAAATACAAATGATTGATTGACTATGCATTCACAATGGTATTTGGTAGCACTTTATTCTATGGCACAGAAAGTAGTACCTGATAAAATGGCATTTACACAATAACAACCTCGTTTGATATCATATCATCTTGTGAATTTAGAATGGTTAGCTGTAAATTTTCATTCTACACTATTTGTTTGGCATTCTAAAGGTCCATTGTGTTACTTATTGCAGCTCTGACTGTCCCTGGCATTCTAAACGTGATGTAATATTCATTGTGTTCTGGGCCTTGCTGCCTTGCTGCCTGGCTGATCTCCCTTCCAGTATCAAATCAGAAGATAACAATCTCTAGGTCACAGCCGTAGACTTAGTCTGCGTCCCAAATGGCACCAATAGGTCTCTGGTCAAGAGTAATGCACTATATTGGGTATGGGGTGCCATTTAGGATGCAACTCTACCCAGCCCACATTAATAATTAACTGACCAATCGGAATCAAGTGTATAGCCTACATGGGAGTGTATCCAATACGATGAGAGCTGTTCTTTTTTTTTTTTTTTTATGTTTTATTTAACCTTTATTTAACTAGGCAAGTCAGTTAAGAAAAATATCTTATTTACAATGACGGCCTACCAAAAGGCAAAAGGCCTCCTGCAGGGACGGGGGCTGGGATAAAAAAATAATAATAATAATAATATATAAATATAGGACAAAACACATCACGACAAGAGAGACAACACAACACTACATAAAGAGAGACCTAAGACAACAACACAGCAAGGCAGCAACACATGACAACACAAGATAACCACTTCGAAAGGGGATACGGGCTGTAAGTTTAACACTTTTACAGATATCACTTCTAAAGGGATACAGGCTGCTAGGTTAACACTTTACAGGTATCATTCTAAAGGGGATATGGGAGCTGTAGTTAACACCTTACACATGCTCCACTTCTAAAGGGGTGATATGGGAGCTGTAGTTAACACTTTACAGGTATCACTGGCTAAAGGGATATGGGCATGTAGCTAACAAACTGTACAGATATCACTTCTAAAGTGGATATGGGCTGTAGTTAACACTTTACCAGATATCACTTCTAAAGGGAATATGGGCTGTAGCTGAAACACTTTACAGAATGTTCACTTTCTAAAGGGAATATGGGCTGTAGCTAACAGTTTACAGGTATCACTTCTTAAAGGGGATATGGGCTGTACTAACACTTTTACAGGTATCACTGTCTTAAAGGGGATAGGGCGGGAGTTAACACTTTACAGGAAGTGCACTTCTAAAGGCGGATATGGGCTGTAGTTAACCACTTTAACAGAATCACTTCTAAAGGATAATTGGGCTGTAGTAACACTTTACAGATGTCACTTCTAAAGGGATATGCGCTGAGCTAACACTTTACAGATGTCACTTCTAAAGGGGATATGGGCTGTAGTTAACAACTTACAGATGTCACTTCTAAAGGGGATATGGGCTGTAGCTAACACTTACAGATATCACTTCTAAAGGGGATATGGCTGTAGTTAACATCTTTACAGATGTCACTTCTAAAGGGATATGGGCTGTAGGTAACCACTTACAGATGTCACTTCTAAAGGGGATATGGGCTGTTAAGCCTAACACTTTACAGGTATTCACTTCTTAAAAGGGATATGGGCTGTAGTTAAACACTACACGATATTCACCTCTAAAGGGGATATGAGCTGCAGAACGTAGACCAGTTGTTTTATGCTAAGGACCAGACTGACACAATATTTAACTCAAATAGAAATCAATACTTACTTCACTGTCAGAATTACTGCAAGGTCAACTGAAGACCAAGGAATTTATTGATAGTCTTTTGCTGTTAGTTACACTCTGTACAACAATATAGCCAAGTCAGATGGATGTACCAGGCAGTTCGTCCAAACTATAAATATATAATGGAAAGTCTCCCCCTGACCAGACTGTAGATCTCATCACTTCTCCCCTAACCTGTTTAACTGACATCATCTGAGTTGAGTGACACAACAGAGCAGGTGAAAGCTGAGATAAATGGAGGAGAGAGAGAGAGAGAAATAGAGAGAAGGGAGGGTCACAGAAGAGAGAGAAACGAGAAAGAAGTAGAGATAGAGAGGAGAGAGAAGTGACAGAGAGGAGAGGAGAAGAGAGGCGGGGGCAGAGAAGTGTCAAAGAGAGCCGAGAAGAGGGAGGGAGATAGGAAGAGAGAAACAAACTTAAACCTGAACAGCCAGTCAGACTCAAAAGGCTACCATCTTGCTTCTGCTAAACCTACAATCCATCTCTTGAAAGTTCAGACCAGATCCAAACTTAGATGTCAGTAGACAGTAGTAGTAAATGTCCAAGCAATTGCAGAACTTAGGAGGAATCAACTGATGGATTAAAGCTTCATCTTCTTGAGTACCAAACATTGCTACTATAATAATATGCCTCTATAATCCTTCTTGTCTAGGAAGCTAGGCGTACGGATCCAAGTGATTATTGTGGTGGCAGTTTGGGACGCAAACCACAGTCCATTAGACATTCCCCGTAGAGCAGGTCCTTGACATAGCCTTTGAGCACAGGTAGGCTGTATCTCACCACTTGCCGTGAAATGGCGAGTCCCCGCTCTAGGGCGGCACACAATTGGACCAGCGTCGTCCTGGTTTGGCCGAGTAGCCCGTCATGAAATAAAGAAATTTGTTCTTAACTGGACTTGCCGAGCTTAAATAAAGGTTAAATTAATTAAACAATTTAAAAAAAAACAGGTGGCCTCTCAGTTTAATGCAATTTGAATGAAATGCTGCCATCCCTCCGTAGGGCCAGGCACCAAGCACCCCGACACCTGCTCGGCTCGTCTGCTTCCATCACTAATCAATCAATCTTTAATGAGTCAATTAGCTTAATTTGTCACTACACTATGCCCGTGTTCCAAATGACACCCTATTGTCTACATAGTGCACTGTCGGGCCCTGGTCAAACGTAGTGCACAAAATAACGGGAATAGGGTGTCCGTTTGGGATTTCAACCATTGAGGCCCACGGTTACCGAACATTTACTAGGTCGCAACACTTGGATGCTTGGATCAAACACCCATAGAATTCCTTTGGATGCTTGCGTGATTCAATGGCTCCTATGTCAAGGCTCCTTGATCTTTGGCCCTGCGTCCGATTTGAGCTACGCAGTTTGCACTTCACAGCCAGGTTGATCTTCACCGAGTGAGATTGTGTATGTACTGACACACAAAACACACGTACAGTTCCAAGTTTGAAACGTATGTAAATTGTAAAATATTTTGTCTCTTAATGTCTTTTTCGTTATGTGTGTTCGGACCCCAGTAAGACGAAAAGCTGTTGCCATTGCGTCGGCTAATGAGGATTCCTAATAAAAAGAGATTATTTGGCTTCTGCTGTCAAAAGCTTTTGATTCTTTGGGTCTTGGAGCTACGCTGTTTGTAGTCATAGCCAGGCGCATCTTCACTTATGTGAAAACTGGTAAGAAAATAATATTTTCATTTTCACAGTTATTGACTGCTCAAAGTAACACCCAGATATTCCATGGCGTTCCTGTGTCAGCTATTTGACACTTTGGCTTACTAGTCCTCGGGCTATTCTATTGGAGTTTCACAGTGCACCGCATATTCCCTTTGAAGTGTTTTCGGCACTTCAAAGGTCTAAGTCACTCAGGCGAGATTGTATCGTGTAGGAATTATTACAGTTCTTATTTAGCATATTTATTTTGAACGCTGAAAATAATGTAGTTTGGACACCTTTATTTGTTTGATATGAAATGTTAGCCGTTGAGGGATTGGGATGATCTAGTGAGAATTCATTGCTGTTATAAATAGTTTGTCAAGTGTAACAGCACCATTATGTGTACGTAATCTATGATGCAATGACAAAACTAAATTATATCAGTCAAGCGAAGGATTGCCTGCTTTGAGTGTGTGGTAACAGTCTATCGAGCTATGTCATTCACTTTTAAGTAATTTTCTGGACAAAGAAATGCTCAATGAGCAGAACTACTCCATACTATATTCACAGTGCAGTTCAGAAAGATATTCAGAACCCCTTGACTTTTCCCCACATTTGTAGTAACAGACTTATTCTAAAATGTATTCAATTGCTTTTTACCCCTCATCAATCTACACCACAATACCCCCCAAATGACCAAAGCAAATGTTTTGCTAATTTTATAAATAATCAAACTTGAAATTATCCCAAATTTTACATAAGTATTCAACCCTTACTCAGTACTTTGTTGAATCACATTGGCAGCGATTACAGCCTTTAGTCCTCTTTCGGGTAAGACGCTACAAAGCTTGGCACACCATCTATTTGAGAAATTCTCCCATCTCGATCGCAGATCCTCTCGCTAAGATCTGTTGCGTGGACGGGGGAGCATTGCTGCACAGCTATTTTCAGGGTCTCTCAGAGATGTTGATCGGGTCTTCAAGTCCGGCCTCTGGCTGGGCCATCAAGGAACATCCAGAGACTTGTCACGAAGCCCACTCCCTGCGTGTCTTGCTTGTTTGCTTTAGGGTCGTTGTCCTGTTGGAAGGTGAATCTTCGCCGGTCTGAGTCCTGAGCACTTTGGAGAGGTTTTTATCAAGGATCTCTCTGTACTTTGCTCTGTTCATCTTTCCCTCGATCCTGCTAGTCTCCCAGTCGCTTGCTGAAAACATCCCCCACAGGCATGATGCTGCCACCACCGTGCTTCACCGTAAGGGATGGGTGCCAGGTTTCCTCCAGCTGTGACCTTGGCATCAGCCAAAAGAGCTTCAAAATTCTTGGTTTCATCCGACCAGAGAATCTTGTTTCTCATGGTCTGAAATTGTTTAGGCTGCTCAAACTCCAAGCAGGCTGTCATGTGCCTTTTACTGAGGAGTTGGCTTCCGTCTGACACTTCTACCATAAAGGGCCTGATTGGTGGAGTGCGGCGGCAGATGGCTGTCCTTTCTGGAAGGTTCTCCAATCTCCACAGAGGAACTCTGGAGCTCTCGTCAGAGTGAGCCATTGGGTTCATGGTTCATAATCCCGACCAAAGCCTGTCTCACCCGATTTCTCAGTTTTGCCAGGTTGCCAAGCTCTGGGAAGGTCGGTGTGGTTCCAAAACTTCTTCCATTTTTAGAATGATGAGACCACTGTGTTCTTGGGGACCTTCAATTGCTGCAGACATTTTAGTACCAGGTGTGTGCCTTTTCCAAATAATGTCCATTTATAAATGAATTTACCACAAGTGGACTCCAATCAAGTTGTAGAAACATACTCAAGATGATCATGAAACAGATGCACCTGAGCTCATTTCGAGTCTCATTACAAAGGGTCTGAATACCTTTTGTAAAATAAGTTACTGTTTTCCTCTTTAATAAATTAAGCAAAAAATTTGAAAACTTGTTTCAACTTTGTCATTATGGGGTATTGTGTGTAGATTGATGAGAGTTGTATTTATTGTAATCAATTCTGAATATTTCTGTAACTCAAAACAAAATGTGGAAAAAAGCAAGGGTCTGAATACTTTCCTTGAATGCACTGTATATTACTGCTTACACAATACAATAATATCTGCAGTGAATTTACATATTATATTATTATTAATTCATCATTAACGTTTGGTTCAGAGCCTGTCCCAATGTGACCAACCAATAACTCACTAGGCTTCTTCTCTTCAAGTGAGACCTTAAACATGAGAATCCCTTTCCGTTCTCAAAACAAGGTTCTGGGCATAACTGCCAATTGCTTACACTGATAGTGAGGATTCCTCCCAGGCACGATCAATCAGACTTGCATGAACCCAGTCAAATGGTTATTAGAAAAGCACATAACATAGAATGTTTTTCTCAACAATACATTAAAATATATTTCCAATATATGCCACTTTTTATCCAAAGTGACTTACAATCATGATGGGTGGTCCCTGAAATCGAAACCCACACCCTGGTGTTCCAATGCTCTAACAAGATGCATGACAAAGTTATAAATGGCTTTGTGAAGCCTCATTTAATATAATTTATAAAGCCTTTGTTTTGTAGCGGTTGCGTTATCCACCCTTTATGCCATCCTGTTGGATTGCTCCCGAGTGGCGCAGTGGCTCTAAGGCCACTGCATTCTCAGTGGCAGAAGGCAGGTCCCTAGTTCAAAAATCCAGGCTGTTCACATCCGGCTGTGATTGGGCGTCCCATAGGGCGGCGGCACAATTGGCCCAGCGACGCCGGGATAGGCCCGTCATTGCTAAAAAATAATTTGTTCTTAACTGACTTGACCTCGTTAAATAAAGGTTCCACATACAAAAAAAACTCGAATAAAGCAAAGCTTTTATACCAGATTTGGCATTGATGGTCTGTCACATAGTCTAGCCACATTTATGCAACCCTTTATAAAGCATGAACATTAAGGTTATTAGATGATTTGTGCAGCAATGATGTTTGTTTATAAAGGCATTATGAAGCCTTTATAAAGCTGCACGTCATTTAAAGCAGGACCTCTGTGGTAAACACTTCCTATGTCCTCAGGACATGGCACTCTATTCCCTATATTAGTCACTACTTTTAACAGGTCCCATAGAATCTGGTCAAATGTAGTGGCAGCTATATAGGGAAATAGGTGCCATTTCGGTAACACACACCCTGCTTTTTGCGTATATTTAACCTTGCAGGTGCCTACTGAGTACAGCACAGCAGGGACCAGGCGTGGGAACAGGACCGGACATGACCATAACCCCAATGGAAGGCTGCAGGGATATGGGGGGGTAACGGTTGGAAGAGCAGGGACAGGACATGTCCTTAACCATTGGGAAAGGCTGCAGGGGCTGGGGGGACTGTTCCTTAAACCAGTAGGTAGACTGGGGCAGGTGTCTTCACTGACATTCTTTCAACATGATCCCTGATTGAGTCTGTAATACCAACATTGTTTCAAGCAGGACCACCATTGTCCCTGTGCCAGGAACACTAAGGCAACCTGCCTACACGACTACAGACCTGTTTAGGCACTCACAATCCGTAGCCATGAAGTGCTTATGAAAGGCTGTAATGGCTCACTATCAACACCATTATCCCAGAACACCCTAGGACCCACTCCAAATTTGCATACCGCCCAAACAGATCCACAGATGATGCATTCTCTACTTGCACTCCACCACTGCCCTTTTCCCACCCTGCGACAAAAAGGAAACAGCTACATCGAGAATGCTATTCATTGACTACAGCTCAGCGTTTTCACAACATAGTAGCCTCAAAGCTCATCACTAAGTTAAGGATCCTGGTTACTAAACACCTCCTCTCAACTGGATCGCTGGACTTCCTGACGGGCCGCCCAGGTGCGTGAGGAGGGTAGAACACAGTCTGCCACGCCTATCCTCAACACGGGAGCTCTCAGGGGCGTGCTCAGTTCCCCTCCTGTACTCCCCTGTTCACCCACGACCTGCGTTGCCAGACCACGACTCCAACACCATCATTAAGTTTGCGACGACACAACAGTGGTAGCCTGAGCACCGACAACGAGGGAGACAGGTCTACAGGAGGAGCGTCAGAGACCTGGCCAGGTGGTGCAAAGAATAACAACTCTCCCTCAACTGACCAAGGACTAAAAAGATGATTGTGGACTACAGGAACAAGGGGACGAGCAATGCCCCCATTCTCGTCGCGGCTGTAGCGACAGGTGGAGAGCTCAAGCGTCTTGGAGTCCACAATCACCAACAAATTAGAATGGTCCAAACACACCAAGACAGTCGTGAAGAGGGCAACAACAAAGCCTTATTCCCCTCAGGAAACTAAAAAGGATTTGGCATGGGTCCTCAGCATCCTCAATTGTTCTACAGCGTGCAACATGAGAGCATCCTGACTGGCTCAGTTCACTTGCCTGGTACGGCAATTGCTCGGCTCCGACCGCAAAGGCACGTACCAGGGGGTAGTGTGAACGGGCCCAGTACATTCACTGGGCTAAGCTGCCTGCCATCCAGGACCTCTTACCACCAGGCGGTGTCAGAGGGAAGGCCCCTAAAAATTGTCAAAACCCCAGCCCACCCCAGTCCTAAACTTTCTCCTCTATTACCGATGGCAAGCGTACCGCCGAGCGCCAAGTCTAGACCTTGGGCTTCTTCACAGTTTTTACCCCCAAGCCATAAGACTTTCCTGAACAGGTAATCAAATGGCTTACTCCCAGACTATTTGCATTGTGTGTCCCCAACCCCTTCTTTTACACTGCTGCTACTCTCTGTTTTATTTCATATTGCATAGTCACTTTAACTATTACATTCATGTTACATTACTACCTCAGTTAGCCCGACTAACCGGTGCACCCGCACATTGGCCTAACCGGCCTATCTGCATTGTGTCCCGCACCCACCCAACCCCTCTTTTAAGCTACTGCTATCTCTGTTCATCATATATGCATACTCACTAAACCATATCTTACATGTACATACTACCTCAATGGTTTACTTTGTTTTTTTATTTCTTTACTTTTCTTTACTATTGTTCACCCTAATAAACCTATTTTTTACTTCTTAAAATTGCCCCGGTTGGGTTAAGGCCTGTAAGCAAGCCATTTCACTGTAATGTCTGTATTCGGCAGCAGCGCTGCACAAATAAACTTTGATTTGATTGGGGCTGGGAGCATAGTAGGACAGACAGGCGTTGCCTTAACACATGAAGAAAGTTTGGCTGGGGGTAGTTTTGTCCTTAACTAATAAGTAGATTGGGTCTGGGGGCAGAGTAGAGCAGGACGTTTCCCTTAAAAACAAAAGCCTCCATCGCTGGCTGGCTGTCTCGTTCCATTGGGCATACACACCGTCACACACACACACAACACACACACCACCACACCACACACACACCCCACACACACACACACACACACACACACACACCACACACAACACACACACACACACCACACACACACACACACACACACCACACGACTCACACTCACACAAACTCACACAAACACACACACACACACAGACCACACACACACAACACAGACACACACACACAACTCTACTCCTCCCCACTTTCACCCTTCCATAACTCTCTCTGGCAAGCTAATTGCCTGCAGACAGCTACTGGGCTGTCTGCTGGTCTGCTACTTAGCCTGTCTGCACTGGCCCTATCTGCCTGTCTGGCCTGTCTTACTGTCTGCTACTGACTATCTGCCTGTTGCTTCTACTGGCCTGTCTTACTGGTCGTCTACTGGCCTGTCTTACTGTCTGCTACGGCCTGTCTTACTGCTCTACACTGGCCTGTCTTACTGTCTGCTAACTGGCCTGCCTTACTGTCTGCTACTGGGAATTGTCTGCCTGTCTACTACTTGGCTGTCTTACTGTCTGCCTACTGCCTGTCTTAACTGTCTGCTACTGGACCTGTCTTACTGTCTGACCTACTGGCACCTGTCTTACTGTCTGCCTTACTGCCTGGCTTACTGTCTACTACTGGGCCTGTACTTACTGTCTGCTACTGGCCTGTCTGCCATCCCAGAGCATTAAATAGCATTTCAGATCACACAGGATTAACAGTTGATTTTCCAACGGGCCCTAAATCTCGGCTTTCCACGGGTGATTTTACTTCTGGATCTGCGTAATCAGCAGTTAGATATCCTTCACGTAAAGCCCTAGGCTCTTGAGCGGTCCTTCGTTTTGGCACACCCAGACTACAGTTTTTAAAAAGCTGTAAAAGCAAAGTAATTTTGGACCTGCCTGATCAAGATTCTATTACATGTCAATATAAACTGTGAAGTTTCACCTTTATATGATCATTCCTCTATCCCCCCTATTGGCTTATCAAATAAAATACCAATTCATTGTATTGGTCGCGTACACATATTGCAGTGTGTAGACAAAAAGGTTGTGTTTTCTAGCTCCAACAGTTTGCAGTATTATCGATAAATAAAGATCTGTATTTGAGGTTTCATAATAGTGTGAATTCAAGTCAATTGCCCACAGCTTTTAGTCAATATTCAAGCCCATCAAGAATTTCTCTTTTGAAGCTAGCACCCCATGGCCTTCTTTAACCTAAACAAGGAAGTGGTGCCTTTAACTTAATAGAAGAAGCAGATTTCAATCAATTATAATCTTAATTAAAGTCAACAACTGGTTAAGGTAGTTTGGGAAACAATCCCTGTTGAGACTGGTCTATCTAAAAAAGGCAGTATTTCTCAGACTAAATGTGTTTCAGAAGCTGAGCATTGTGTTTGATATCATGAGCAACAAACACAGCGAGTAGATTCTGTTGTGTTGTGGTCTCAATAGGACAGTTTCCACTTGGGATGGAGCGTGAAATCAAAGGCCTGGATGAGTAATGATCCACTTCTGCCTGGGAATGATGCAACAACTACAGAGAAAAGTACAAAATTAAAGACATGCTCCCAAACTGTGGCTACTTACTATTATTTTTTTAAAACCTTTCCCGCTTTGGGCTGCATGTATCAACGTGTTACTTCAACAGGCATAATCTATGAGCAAAATTACTGTTTATACCTCAATTTAGCCTGTTTTCGAAGCTGTGCTGCGTTATCTTTACAAGGGTGAAAATGGCCCATATCAAGGGACATTCACTTACATGACATGTGTTTGGCCGATGTTTGCATCGTTTAACAGAAAATGTGTTGTTGATTGGAGCTCTGTATTTGTTGATTGAGCTACTCTATAATCCGGACCTATAGCACAACCCTAAGCCAACCCCCCGGGGCCAGCGCTTAGATTACCATCACGTTAGTTTCTGTCGTAAATAGAAGAGCCCTTGAGAGGTTCCTATAAAGATAACCTGCATGTCGCGTTGACATTTCTATATAGGGAAACTTCACTCTTGCTGTTGATCTCATTGTGTAGGTTGATTAACCATGACAAATCAGGGCTCTATTTTAACAAAACCTAACTCAATGGTAAACTAAGCACTGGGCCAGTAAACGCGTTTTGTAGCGTTCCAGCGGTTATGGCAGAAATATTTTTTGCTATTTTTCACAGCCGTTATTATGAGGCCAAAAATAGCTGGCAGTTGGTGTGAAACGAATGGTTTTGATTAATAAACAAGTTGTAGGTGTTGATGAGGCTTGGCCACCACCGCCCAGTCAAGGGTTCCCATTGGCTTAATACTGCATGCATTTGTCTCAAGTTCTCTAGGTTATTGAGGGGGGGGGGGTCGGTCTTTGCGTTGTCAATAAACCTCGGCTGCGGGCCACGGAATCATTCTTTTTAGTCCATTGTGGATTGAGACTACATTTATTAAATTGCATTAGGCCCATAGTAAGAAATATAACACCGAGGTAAAAAAAAAAAGATCCACTGTTCCTCAATATGGTGGAAGTGTTGCACAGCTCAACATTGTAATTTGCTTAACAAATGTAGTTCTCCTCAATATAAAATTATAGGCTCCTGTAAATTGTAATGTATGTGAGGCCAACCTTATGAATAACCATGCTATAGTCAGTCCTACTTTGATGATGCATTACTAGGACGGAATAATTGAAATACGTTTGTAGGAAAGGTCATGGAACCCGGACAAAGAGCTCCTCTTTCCAACTCAGGATGGATACCAAGGAGAATGGAGTATGCACTGACATCCTGGTCTCATAGATTAGGACAGTAACATAGTACAATTTCTTCAAAGTGCAGTTGCAGAAAACCATCACGCGCATCATGAAACTGGCTCTTATGAGGACGCCACAGGGAAGGAAGACCCAGAGTTACCTCTTGCTGCATAGGATAAAGTTAATTGGAGTTACTAGACCTCAGATTGCCAGCCCAACAGAAAATGCTTCACAGAGTTCAAAATAACAGACACATCTCAACATCAACGCTGTTTCAGAGGAGACTGTGTGATGAATCAGGCCTTCATGGTCAAATTGCTGCAAAGAAACTACTACAAGGACACCAATAATAGACAGAGAATTGCTGTGATTTATTCTAATGAATTCAAGGCATACTTAGACCACGCAATGGATTAGCACAGCATTCTGCAGCGATACGCCATCCCATTCTGTTGGCGTTACGGGACTTGTCATTTGTTTTTCACCAGGACCATATGACCAAAAACACACCTCCAGGCTGGTTGGGCTATTGACAAAAGAAGAGTTGATGGAGTCTGCACCAGATGACCTGGCCTCCACAATCACCCTGACCTCGACCCAATTGATTAGTTGGATCGCAGACTGAAGGAAAAGCAGCCAACAGCTGCTCAGCATATGGCGGGAACTCCTTCATGGCTGTAGGAAAAGCATTCCTCTGTGAATCGTGTTCGAAGAATGGTGCCAGACGGAGTGCCAACTCTTCAAAGGCAAAGCGGTGGCTACAAATTGAAGAATCTAAAATATATTTTGATTTGTTTAACACTTTTTTGGTTACTACATGATTTCCATATGCTTGTTATTTCATAGTTGATGTTTCACTATTATTCTACAATGTAATGTTAGCCACAACAAATTGGAACGCATAACATACCGAGTAATGTTGCAAATTCGTAACCTTATTGTAGGTTTAGCAAATCTTAACATGATTGTGTGTTTGCATTTGTAACATATTGTACGTTTTTGCAAGTTACTAACATATACAAAACTGTTAATTTGTACATATCATACGAAATGGATGATGGCATCAACAAATGAATACATAACATACGTAAGATATCAACAGATGAGAATCTCAGATTTAGCTGACAAAATAATATGACATGCTCTGAGACCAGGTTGCACTGTAGGTAGGCCAACGTTTTGGCCAAAAAATGTTGGCCACTTTTTTCAAGTTGCACAATTTTCCCCAAAAAATAAGTTGAAAATTACCAAAAAAGTCTCCACAAGTTATTTATTTCACCTGTTAATACTTACAGAAACGTGTGTTTTTTGATTTCAGAACTTATATAGACCGCTGAGCTGGCTCCCGAGTGACGCAGCGGTCTAAGGCACTGCACTCAGTGCTAGAGGCATCACTACAGACCCTTGTTTCGCCGTGGTAAAAACCAGCCGTCCCAACGCGGGCCCAACAATTGGCCCATCATTGTCCGGGTTTGGCCGGGGAGGCCGTCAATGTAAATAATAATTTATTCTTAACTGACTTGCCTTTAGTTGCATAAAGGTTAAAAATAATAGTTAGTTTAAAAAAATATATATCCATTTAAGTAAAAAATAAAGAGAAATGGCATTTGACAAATTATTGACACCCCGGGCTTAATATTGTAGCTCAGCTTTGCGTCATAATAACTGCAATCAAGAGCTCCCATAAGGCAATTGATTGTGCTTCCTGCACCTCATACAGGCAGTCTGCCCACTCCTGCATGTGCAAACTCTTTCAGTTCTCCCAGAATTTAGAAGGGTTGCCTTCTTCCAAATGCTATTTTTAATATCTCTCCACAAGTTTTCAATGGATTAGATCTGGACTCATTGCTGGCCTTTCAGAACAGTCCAGTGTTTTGTGCTTGAAACATGTTCCTGGGTGCTTTTGAAGTGTGTTTTGGGTCCCTGGCGGTCCTGCTCTTGTACCTGCTGGAAGCAATGACCTTCGATGCGAACAAGCTTTCCTGACACTGTGTGGTCCAAACTACAAAATGCCTTGGTATCTCTCCTGATTTAACGGCGTTCCTCCTCCTCTTCATCCGAAGAGGAAGAGCAGGGATTGAACCAAGGCGCAGCGTTGTGATAATACATGATTTATTTAAACAAGGAACGAAAACACAAAGAACACTTGATAACTAACAAAATAACAAAACGGAGTAGACAGACCTGGACATGCGAACTTACATACAACGAAGAACTCACGAACAGGAAAATGACTACACAAACCGACGAACGAACGAAACAGTCCCGTATGGTGCAAACAAACACAGACACAGGAGACAACCACCCACAAACAAACACTGTGAAACTACCTACCTTAATATGATTCTCAATCAGAGGAGATGAAAACCACCTGCCTCTAATTGAGAACCATAGTAGGTACCCATTAACCAACATAGAAACAGAAAACATAGACTGCCCACCCAAACTCACGTCCTGACCAACTAACACATACAAAACTAACAGAAAACAGGTCAGGAACGTGACAATGATTGAGTCTTTGAATGAAGAGATGGAGATAAAACAGTCCAGTTTTGTTGCAGCTTGTTCCAGTCGCTAGCTGCAGCGAACTGAAAAGACGAGCGACCCAGGGATGTGTGTGCTTTGGGGATCTTTATCAGAATGTGACTGGCAGAACGGGTGTTGTATGTGGAGGATGAGGGCTGCAGTAGATATCTCAGATAGGGGGGAGTGAGGCCTTAGAGGGTTTTATAAATAAGCATCAACCGGTGGGTCTTGCGACAGGTAAACAGAGATGACCAGTTTACAGAGGAGTATAGAGTGCAGTGATGTGTCCTATAAGGAGCATTGGTGGCAAATCTGATGGCCGAATGGTAAAGAACATCTTGCCGCTCGAGGGCACCCTTACCTGCCGATCTATAAATTGCGTCTCCGTAATCCAGCATGGGTAGGATGGTCATCTGAATCAGGGTTAGTTTAGCAGCTGGGGTAAAAGAGGAGTTATTACGATAGAGGAAACCAAGTCCAGATTTAACTTTAGCCTGCAGCTTTTATATGTGCTGAGAGAAGGACAGTGTACCGTCTAGACATACTCCCAAGTACTTGTATGAGGTGACTACCTCAAGTTCTAAACCCTCAGAGGTAGTAATCACACCTGTGGGGAGAGGGGCATTCTTCTTACCAAACCACATGACCTTTGTTGTGGAGGTGTTCAGAACAAGGTTAAGGGCAAAGAACGCTTGTAGGACACTAAGAAAGCTTTGTTGTAGAGTGTTTAACACAAAATCCGGGGAGGGGCCAGCTGAGTATAAGACTGTATCATCTGCATATAAATGGATGCGAGAGCTTCCTACTGACTGAGCTATGTTGTTGATGTAAATTGAGAAGAGAGTGGGGCCTAGGATCGAGCCTTGGGGTATTCCCTTGGTGACAGGCAGTGGCTGACACAGATGTTCTGACTGAATTACCAAAAGTCCCGCAATACAGACAGCTCCTTGTACTGATCCTGTGTTGCCGTTCCTGGCACCGTTCCTGGCACCAGCCCAGCTCTGCCTAGTTGCATGGGCTCGGGAAACAGTGCTTCGGCCCTCTTCGGTGACCCACGAGGAAGGTCGGGAAACCTTGGGTGCTGTCGACCACGGGACCGTCGGGGACTTCCTGGGTGGCTCAGAGGCGAGGTGGAATCCCTGGACGTGCGAACGACATCGAATTCCCTCCCCATCCGTCGTTCCCACAATTGCCCATCGATGCGGATGGTCAAAGCGATGAGAGAGTCAAGATCCGTGGGTAACTCCCGAGCCGCAAGCTCGTCCTTAACCTCCTCCGAGACCCCGTGCAGGAACATGTTGAACAATGGTTCCTGGTTCCACGTACTCTCCGCTGCCAACGTGCGGAAATCCACTGCATAGTCGGACACAGTGCGGACGTCCTGCCGGAGCTGGAATAGCTTCCGGGCAGCTTCTCTCCCGGGGGAACGGGGCATCGGAAACCTTCCTCACCTCTCCCACGAACCCCTCCAGGCTCACACATATGGCCGGCTGTTGTTCCCATACGGCTGTAGCCCAAGTGAGAGCCCTACCAGACATCAGCGTGATGAGGTAGGCTATTTTGGAGCGATCCGAGAGGAAGGAGGGGGGCTGAAGCTCGTAAATGAGGGCACGCTGAGCTAAAAACACCCGACAGGTGCTTGGCTCTCCATTAAAGCTTTCCGGGGGAGGTAACCAGGGCTCCCGGGAAGGTGGAGTGGCCGGTGGGGTAGGGCTGCTAACTGCCGAGTTACTGGGGGGCGGTGGGGTTACCAAGGCACTCAACCCTAATTGCTCCTGTTAGTGGCTCTGGATAAGAACTAAATGACTAAAATGTAAGCCTATAACTAGATAACACTTTCCTTATATTATTTCTATAGGGGATATTTTATTTAACTAGGCAAGTCAGCTAAGAACAAATTCTTATTTACAGTGACGACCTAGGAACAGTGTGTTAACTGCCTTGTTCACGGGCAGAACGACAGATTTTTACCTTGTCAGCTCAGGCTGTAGCTAACACTTTACAGATAACACTTCTAAAGGGGATACGGGCTGTAGTTAACACTTTACAGATATCACTTCTAAAGGGGATACAGGCTGTAGTTAACACTTTACAGGTATCACTTCTAAAGGGGATATGGGCTGTAGTTAACACTTTACAGATGTCACTTCTAAAGGGGATATGGGCTGTAGTTAACACTTTACAGTATCACTTCTAAAGGGATATGGGCTGTAGCTAAACATTTAACAGATATCACTTCTAAAGGGGATATGGCTGTAGTAACACTTTACAGATATCACTTCTAAGGGATATGGGCTGTAGCTAACACTTTACAGATGTCACTTCTAAAGGGGATATGGGCTGTAGTAACATTTACAGGTATCACTTCTAAAGGGGATATGGGCTGTTAGCTAACACTTTCAGAGTATCACTTCTAAAGGGGATATGGCTGTAGTTAACACTTTACAGATGTCACTTCTAAAGGGGATATGGGCTGTAGTAACACTTACAGATTCACTTCTAAAGGGGATATGGGCTGTTAGTCACACTTTACAGATTACTTTAAGGGGATATGGGCTGTAGCTACAGCTTACAGTGTTCACTTCTAAAGGGGATATGGGCTGTAGTTAACACTTATCAGATGTCACTTTCTAAAGGGGATATGGGCTGTAGTTAACACTTTACAGATGTCACTTCTAAAGGGGATATGGGCTGTAGCTAACACTTTACAGGTATCACTTCTAAAAGGGATATGGGCTGTAGTTAACACTACAGATATCACCTCTAAAGGGGATATGAGCTGCAGAACGTAGACCAGTTGTTATGCTAAGAGCCAGACTGACACAATATACTCAAATACTGAAATCAATACTACTTCAACTGTCAAGATTTACTGCAAGGTCAACTGAAGACCAAGGATTTATTGATAGTCTTTGTGTTAAGTTACACTCTGTAACAACAATATAGCTCAAGTCAGATGGATGTACAGGCAGTCTTGCCAACTATAAATATATAATGGAAAGTCTGACCAGACTGTAGATCTCAGTCACTTCTCCCTAACCTGTTTAACTGACATCATCTTGAGTTGAGTGACACAACAGAGCAGGTGAAAGCTGAGATAAATGGAGAGAGAGAGAGAGAGAAATAGAGAGAAGGGAGGGTCACAGAGAGAGAGAGAAAGAGAAAGAAGTAGAGATAGAGAGAGAGAGAGAGTGAGAGAGAGAGAGAGAGAGGGCGGGGGCAGAGAAGTGTCAAAGAGAGCGAGAGAGGGAGGGAGATAGGAAGAGAGAAACAAATAAACCTAACAGCCAGTCAGACTCAAAGCTACCATTTGTTCTGCTAACCTAAATCCATCTCTGAAAAGTTCAACCAGATCAAACTAGATGTCAGTAGACAGTAGTAGTAAATGTCCCAGCAATTGCAGAAATTAGGAGGAAAACTGATGGATTAAAGTACTCTATCCAAACATGTACTATAAATTACATCATTTTTTCTGAGTAGAGTACCATAAGGAATTGTGTGCAGTTTGGGACGCAACCACAGTCATTAGACAGTAGGTAGAGCAGGTCTTGACATAGCCTTTGAGCACAGGTAGGCTGTATCTCACAACTGGCCGTGAATGGGAGTCCCGTAGGGCGGCACACAATTGGCCCAGCGTCGTCCTGGTTTGGCCGGGGTAGCCCGTCATTGTAAATAAGAATTTGTTCTTAACTGACTTGCCGAGTTAAATAAAGGTTAAATAATAAACAATTTAAAAAAAAACAGGTGGCCTCTCGTTAATGAATTGAATGAATGCTGCCATCCCTCCGTAGCCAGGCACCAAGCACCCCGACACCTGCTCGGCTCGTCTGCTTCCATCACTAATCAATCAATCTTTAATGAGTCAATTAGCTTATTGTCACTTGACACTATGCCCGTGTTCCAAATGACACCCTATTGTCTACATAGTGCACTGTGGGCCCTGGTCAAACGTAGTGCACAAATAACGGGAATAGGGTGCCGTTTGGGATTCAACCATTGAGGCCCCACGGTTACCGAACATTTACTGTCTCAACACCTTGGATGCTTGGTGATTCAACACCCATAGATTCCTTGGATGCTTGGTGATTCAATGGCTCCTATGTCAAGGCTCCTTGACTCTTTGGCCCTCGTCCTTGAGCTACGCAGTTGCATTCACAGCCAGTGCATCTTCACCGAGTGAGATTGTGTATGTACTGACACACAAACACACTACATGTTCAAGTTTTGAAACGTATGTAAATTGTAAAATATTTTGTCTGTAATGTCTTTTTCGTTATGTGTGTCGGACCCCAGTAAGACGAGCTGTTGCCATTGGCGTCGGCTAATGAGGATCCTAATAAAAAGAGATTATTTGGCTTCTGTGTCAAAGCTCTTTGATTCTTTGGGTCTTTGAGCTACGCTGTTGTAGTCATAGCCAGCGCATCTTCACTTAGTGAAACTGTGTAAGAAATAATATTTTCTATTTTCACATTTTTGACTGCTCAAAGTAACACCCAGATATTCCATGGCTCCTGTGTCAAGGCTATTTGACACTTTGGCTTTACTAGTCCTCGGGCTATTCTATTGGAGTCACAGTGCACCGCATATTCCCTTTGAAGTGTTTTCGGCACTTCAAAGGTCTAAGTCACTCAGGGAGATTGTATGTGTAGAATATTACAGTTCTTATTTTAGCATATTTTTTGACTTCTGAAAATAATGTAGTTTGACACCTTTATTTGTGTTTGATATGAAATGTTTAGCGTTGAGGGATTGGGATGATCTAGTGAGAATTCATTGCTGTTATAAATAGTTTGTCAAGTGTAACAGCACCATATGTGTACGTTAATCTTATGATGCAATGACAAAACTAATATATCAGTCAAGCTGAAGGATGCCTGCTTTGAGTGTGTGGTAAACAGTCTATCGAGCTATGTCTTCATTTTAGTAATTTTTGGACAAAAGAAATGCTCAATGAGATGACTATATACTATATACAGTGCATTCAGAAAGTATTCAGACCCCTTGACTTTTCCCACATTTTGTTAGGTAACAGACTTATTCTAAAATGTATTCAATTGTTTTTTACCCCTCATCAATCTACACACAATACCCCCCAAATGACAAAGCAAATGTTTTGCTAATTTATAAATAATGCAAAACTGAAATATCAAATTTACATAAGTATTCAGACCCTTTACTCAGTACTTTGTTGAATCACATTTGGCAGCGATTACAGCCTTGAGTCCTCTTTGGGTAAGACGCTACAAGCTTGGCACACCTGTATTTGAGAAATTTCTCCCATTCTTCGATGCAGATCCTCTCAAGCTCTGTTGCGTTGGACGGGGAGCATTGCTGCACAGCTATTTTCAGGTCTCTCCAGAGATGTTTGATCGGGTTCAAGTCCGGCCTCTGGCTGGGCCATTCAAGGACATTCAGAGACTTGTCACGAAGCCACTCCTGCGTTGTCTTGGCTGTGTGCTTAGGGTCGTTTTCCTGTTGGAAGGTGAATCTTCGCCCGGTCTGAGGTCCTGAGCACTTTGGAGCAGGTTTTTATCAAGGATCTCTCTGTACTTTGCTCTGTTCATCTTTCCCTCGATCCTGACTAGTCTCCCAGTCCCTGCTGCTGAAAAACATCCCCACAGCATGATGCTGCCACCACCGTGCTTCACCGTAGGGATGGTGCCAGGTTTCCTCCAGCTGTGACCCTTGGCATTCAGGCCAAAGAGTTCAATCTTGGTTTCATCCGACCAGAGAATCTTGTTTCTCATGGTCTGAAATGTTTTAGGTGCTCAAACTCCAAGCAGGCTGTCATGTGCCTTTTACTGAGGAGTGGCTTCCGTCTGGCCACTCTACCATAAAGGCCTGATTGGTGGAGTGCTGCGGAGATGGCTGTCCTTCTGGAAGGTTCTCCAATCTCCACAGAGGAACTCTGGAGCTCTGTCAGAGTGACCATTGGGTTCATGGTCATATCCCTGACCAAGGCCTGTCTCACCCGATTTCTCAGTTTGGCCAGGTGGCCAGCTCTGGGAAGAGTCTTGGTGGTTCCAAACTTCTTCCATTTTAGAATGATGGAGACCACTGTGTTCTTGGGGACCTTCAATGCTGCAGACATTTTTTGGTACCCAGGTGTGTGCCTTTCCAAATAATGTCCATTAAAATGAATTTACCACAAGTGGACTCCAATCAAGTTGTAGAAACATCTCAAGGATGATCAATGGAAACAGGATGCACCTGAGCTCAATTTCGAGTCTCATTACAAAGGGTCTGAATACTTTTGTAAATAAGTTATTGTTTTTCCTCTTTAATAAATTAGCAAAAATTTCTGAAAACTTGTTTTCACTTTGTCATTATGGGGTATTGTGTGTAGATTGATGAGGAGTTTTATTTATTTAATCAATTTCTGAATATTTCTGTAACTCAACAAAATGTGGAAAAAGTCAAGGGTCTGAATACTTTCTGAATGCACTGTATATACTGCTTACACAATACAAATTATATCTGCATGATTTACATTATATTATTATTAATTCATCATTAACGTTTGGTTCATGCCTGTGACCAACCAATAACTCACTAGGCTTCTTCTCTTCAAGCTGAGACCTTAAAACTGAGATATCCCTTTCCGTTCTCAAAACAAGGTTCTGGGCATACTGCCAAATTGCTTACACTGATAGTGAGGATTCCTCCCAGGCACGATCAATCAGACTTGCATGAACCCAGTCAAATTGGTTATTAGAAAAGCACAAACATAGAATGTTTTCTCACAATACATAATAATATATGCCAATATATGCCACTTTTATCCAAAGTGACTTACAATCATGAGTGGGTGGTCCCTGAAATCGAACCCACTACCCTGGTGTTCCAATGCTCTAACAAGATGCATGACAAAGTTATAAATGCTTTGTGAAGCCTCAATTTAATATAATTTATAAAGCCTTTGTTTAGCGGTGCTTATGCCACCCTTTATGCCATCCTTTGATTGCTCCCGAGTGGCGCAGTGGTCTAAGGCACTGCATCTCAGTGCAAGAGGCAGTCCCTAGTTCAAATCCAGGCTGTTTCACATCCGGCTGTGATTGGGAGTCCCATAGGGCGGCGCACAATTGGCCCAGCGACGCCGGGATAGGCCGTCATTGTAAAAAATAATTTGTTCTTAACTGACTTGCCTCGTTAAATAAAGGTTACATACAAAAAAATCGAATAAAGCAAAGCTTTATACCAGATTTGGCATTGATGGTTCTGTCACATAGTTATGCCACATTTATGAACCCTTTATAAAGCATGACATAAGGTTATAGATGATTTGTGACGCAATGATGTTGTGTTTATAAAGGCATTATGAAGCCTTTATAAGCTGCACGTCATTTAAAGCAGGACCTCTGTGGTAAACATCCTATGTTCCTCAGACATGGCACTCTATTCCCTATATAGTGCACTACTTTTAACCAGGTCCCATAGGAATCTGGTCAAATGTAGTGCACTATATAGGGAATAGGGTGCCATTTCGGAACACACACCCTGCTTTTGGTATATTTAACCTTGCAGTGCTACTGAGACAGCACAGAGGACCAGGGGGGGACAGGACCGGACATGACCATAACCAATGGGAAGGCTGCAGGATATGGGGTAAACGGGTGGAGAGCAGGACAGGACATGTCCTTAACCATTGGGAAGGCTGCAGGGGCTGGGGGGACTGTGTCCTTAACCAGTAGGTAGACTGGGGCAGGTGTCTTCACTGACATTTTCAACATGTCCCTGATTGAGTCTGTAATACCAACATGTTTCAAGCAGACCACCATTGTCCCTGTGCCCAGGAACACTAAGGCAACCTGCCTACACGACTACAGACCTGTAGCACTCACATCCGTAGCCATGAAGTGCTTTGAAAGGCTGGTAATGGCTCACATCAACACCATTATCCCAGAAACCCTAGACCCACTCCAATTTGCATACCGCCCAAACAGATCCACAGATGATGCATTCTCTATTGCACTCCACACTGCCCTTTCCCACCTGGACAAAAGGAACAGCTACATGAGAATGCTATTCATTGACTACAGCTCAGCGTTCAACAACATAGTAGCCTCAAAGCTCATCACTAAGTTAAGGATCCTGGGACTAAACACCTCCCTCTGCAACTGGATCCTGGACTTCCTGACGGGCCGCCCCCAGGTGGTGAGGGTAGGTAGCAACACATCTGCCACGCTGATCCTCAACACGGGAGCCTCTCAGGGGTGCGTGCTCAGTCCCCTCCTGTACTCCCTGTTCACCCACGACTGCGTGGCCAGACACGACTCCAACACCATCATTAAGTTTGCAGACGACACAACAGTGGTAGGCCTGAGCACCGACAACGAGGAGACAGTCTACAGGGAGGAGGTCAGAGACCTGGCCAGGTGGTGCAAGAATAACAACCTCTCCCTCAACGTGACCAAGACTAAAAAGATGATTGTGGACTACAGGAAAAGGAGGACCGAGCATGCCCCCATTCTCGTCGGGCTGTAGCGGAGCAGGTTGAGAGCTTCAAGTCCTTGGAGTCCACATCACCAACAAATTAGAATGGTCCAAACACACCAAGACAGTCGTGAAGAGGGCACAACAAAGCCTATTCCCCCTCAGGAAACTAAAAAGATTTGGCATGGGTCCTCAGATCCTCAATTGGTTCTACAGCTGCAACATCGAGAGCATCCTGACTGGCTGCATCACTGCCTGGTACGGCAATTGCTCGGCCTCCGACCGCAAGGCACTACAGGGGGTAGTGTGAACGGCCCAGTACATCACTGGGGCTAAGCTGCCTGCCATCCAGGACCTCTACACCAGGCGGTGTCAGAGGAAAGCCCTAAAAATTGTCAAAACCCCCAGCCACCCCCGTCCTAAACTGTCTCTCTATTACCGATGGCAAGCGGTACCGGAGCGCCAAGTCTAGGACCTTGGGCTTCTCAACAGTTTTTACCCCCAAGCCATAGACTCCTGAACAGGTATCAAATGGCTACCCAGACTATTTGCATTGTGTGTCCCCAACCCCTCTTTTACACTGCTGCTACTCTCTGTTTATCATATATGCATAGTCACTTTAACTATACATTCATGTACATACTACCTCAGTTAGCCCGACTAACCGGTGCACCCGCACATTGGCTAACCGGGCTATCTGCATTGTGTCCGCCACCCCACCAACCCCTCTTTTAAGCTACTGCTAGTCTCTGTTCATCATATATGCATAATCACTTTAACCATATCTACATGTACATACTACCTCAATTGGTACTGTTGTTTTTTTATTTCTTTACTTTCTTTACTATTGTTCACCTAATACCTATTTTTTACTTAAAATTGCCCCGGTTGGTTAAGGCCTGTAAGCAAGCATTTCACTGTAATGTGTATTCGGCGCACGTGACAATAAAACTTTGATTTGATTTGGGGCTGGGAGCATAGTATGACAGGACAGGGCGTTGCCTTAACACATGGAGAAATGTTGGCTGGGGGTAGTTTGTCCTTAACTAATAAGTAGATTGGGTCTGGGGGCAGAGTAGAGCAGGACGTTTCCTTAAACAAAAGCCTCCATCGCTGGCTGGCTGTCTCGCTCCATTGGGCATACACCACCCGTCCACACACACAACACACACACACACACCAACACACACACACACACACACACACACACACACCACACCACACACACACAACACACACACACACACACACACACACACACACACACACACACACTCACACTCACACAAACTCACACAAACACACACACACACACAGACACACACACACACACAGACACCCACACACACCTCTACTCCTCCACTTCACCCTTCCATAACTCTCTCTGGGCAAGCTAATTGCCTGCAGACAGCTACTGGCTGTCTGCTGGTCTGCTACTAGCCTGTCTGCTACTGGCCTATCTGCCTGTCTGGCCTGTCTTACTGTCTGCTACTGACCTATCTGCCTGTCTTCTACTGGCCTGTCTTACTGTCTCTACTGGCCTGTCTTACTGTCTGCTACTGGCCTGTCTTACTGTCTACTACTGGCCTGTCTTACTGTCTGCTACTGGCCTGCCTTACTGTCTGCTACTGGAATGTCTGCCTGTCTACTACTGGCCTGTCTTACTGTCTGCTACTGCGCTGTCTTCTGTCTGCTACTGGCCTGTTACTGTCTGCTACTGGCCTTCCTCTGTCTGCTACTGGCCTGTCTTACTGTCTACTACTGGCCTGTCTTACTGTCTGCTACTGGCCTGTCTGCCATCCCAAGAGCTAAAGCATTTCAGATCACACAGGATTAACATTGATTTTCCAACGGGCCCTAAAATCTCTGGCTTTCCACGGGTGATTTTACTTCTTGATCTGCGTAATCAGCAGTTAGATACCTTTCATGTAAAGCCCTATGGCTCTGAGCGGGTCCTCGTTTTGGCACACCAGACTACAGTAAAAAGCTGTAAAAGCAGTAATTTTGGCCTCCTGATCAAGATTATATTTAAATGTCAATATAAACTGTGAAGTTCACCTTTATATGATCATCCTCTATCCCCCCTATTGCTTATCAAATAAAATACAATTCATTGTATTGGTCGCGTACACATATTTTGCAGGTGTAGCAAAAATGCTTGTGTTTCTAGCTCCAACAGTGCAGTATTATCTATAAATAAAGATCTGTATTTGGGTTTCATAATAGTGTGAATTCAAGTCAATTGCCCACAGCTTTTAGTCAATATTCAAGCCATCAAGAAGTCTCTTTGAAGCTAGCACCATGGCCTTCTTTAACCTAAACAAGGAAGTGTTGCCTTTAATTAATAAGAGAAGGCCAGATTTCATCAATTATTAATCTTAATTAAAGTTCAACAACTGGTAAGGTAGTTTGTAAAACAATCCCTGTTGAGACTGGTTCTAATCTAAAAAAGGCAGTATTTCTCAGACTAAATGTGTTTCAGAGCTGAGATTGTGTTTGATATCATGAGCAACAAACACAGCGAGGTAGATTCTGTTTGTGTTGTTGTCTCAATAGGACAGTTCACTTGGGATGGAGCGTTGAAATCAAAGGCTGATGAGTAATGATCCCACATTCTGCCTGGGAATGATGCAAACAACTACAGAGAAAAGTACAAATTAAAGACATGCTCCCAAACTGTGGCTACTACTAATTATTTTTTTTAAACCTTCCCGCTTTGGGCTGCATGTATCAACGTGTACTTCATACAGGCATAATCTATGAGCAAAATTACTGTTTTACCTCAATTAGCCTGTTTTTCTGGAAGCTGTGCTGCGTATTTTACAATGGGTGAAAAGGGCCCATATCAAGGGACATACTTACATGACATGTGTTTGGCCGATGTTTGCATCGTTACAGAAAATGTGTTGTGATTGGAGCTCTGTATTTGTTGATTGAGCTACGCTTATAATCCGGACCTATAGCACAACCGCTAGCACAACCGCCAGCGCTTAGATTTACCATCACGTTAGTTTCTGTTTAATAGAGAGCCCTGAGAGTCCTATAAGATAACCTGCATGTCGGTTGACATTCTATATAGTTGAAACTTCACTCTTGCCTGTTGATCTCATTGTGTAGGTTGATCTAACCATGACAATCAGGGCTCTATTTTAACAAACCTAACTCAATGGTACAACTAAGCACTGGCAGTAACGCGTTGTAGGTCCAGCGGTTTGGCAGAAATATTTTTTGCTATTTTCACAGCCGTTATTATGAGCAAAATAGCTGGCAGTGGTGTGAAACGAATGGGTTTTGATTAATAAACAAGTTGTAGGTGTGATGAGGGCTTGGCACTCACCGCCCAGTCAAGGGTTCCCATGGCTTAATACTGCATGCATTTGTCTCAAGTTCTCTAGGTTATTGACGGTCTTTGCGTTGTCATAAACCTCGGCTGGGGCCACGGAATATTCTATTTTAGTCCATTGTGGATTGAGACTACAGTTTATTAAATTGCATAGGCATAGTAAGAAATGATAACACGAGTAAAAAAAAAAAGATCCACTGTTTCCTCAATATGGTTGGAGTGTTGACAGTCAACATTGGTGTAATTTGCTTTAACAAATGTAGGTTTTCTCCTCAAATATAAAATACTAGGCTCCTGTAAATTGTAATGTATGTGAGGCACCTTATGAATAACCATGCTATAGTCTAGTCCTACTTTTGATGATGCATTATAGGACGGAATAATTGAAATACGTTTGTAGGAACAGGTCATTGGTAACCGGACAAGAGGTGCTCTTTGCAACTCAGGATGGATACAAGGAGAATGGAGTATGCACTGACATCCTGGTCTCATAGATTAGACATAACATAGTACATTTCTTCAAGTGCAGTTGCAAAAACCATCACGCGCATCATGAAACTGGCTCTTATGAGGACCGCCACAGGAAAGGAAGACCCAGAGTTACCTCTGCTGCAGAGGATAAGTTAATTGGAGTTACTAGCCTCAGATTGCAGCCCAAATAAATGCTTCACAGAGTTCAAATAACAGACACATCTCAACATCAACTGTTCAGAGGAGACTGTGTGAATCAGGCCTTCATGGTCAAATTGCTGCAAAGAAACTACTACTAAGGACACCAATAATAAGAAGAGAATTGCTGTGATTTATTTAGAATTCAAGGCATACTTAACCAGCATGGATAGCACAGCATTCTGCAGCGATACGCCATCCCATCTTGTTTGCGTTTAGCGGGACTGTCATTTGTTTTTCAACAGGACAATGACCAAAAACACACCTCCAGGCTGTGTATGGGCTATTTGACAAAAGAGAGTGATGGAGTTCTGCACCAGATGACCTGGCCTCCACAATCACCTGACCTCGACCCAATTGATTAGTTGGATCGCAGACTGAAGGAAAAGCAGCCAACAGGTGCTCAGCATATGCGGGAACTCCTTCAAGGCTGTAGGAAAAGCATTCCTTGTGAATCTGGTTGAGAGAATGCCAAGAGAGTGCAAAACTGTCTTCAAGGCAAAGGGTGGCTACATTGAAGAATCTAAAATATATTTTGATTTGTTTAACACTTTTTTGGTTACTACATGATTCCATATGTGTTATTTCATAGTTTTGATGTCTTCACTATTATTCTACAATGTAATGTTAGCCACAACAAATTGGAACGCATAACATACCATATGTTTTGCAAATTCGTAACCTATTGTAGGTTTAGCAAATTCTTAACATATTGTGTGTTTTGCATTTGTAACATATTGTACGTTTTGCAAGTTACTAACATATACAAACTGTAATTTGTAACATATCATACGAAATGGATGATGGGCATCAACAAATGAATACATAACATACGTAAGATATCATACAAGATGGAGAATCTCAGATTTACGTACAAAATAATATGACATGCTCTGAGACCAGGTTGGCACTGTAGGTAGGCCAACAGTTTTGGCCAAAAATGTTGGCACTTTTTCAAGTTGCACAATTTTCCCCAAAAATAAGTTGAAATTGACCAAAATAAAGTCTCCACAAGTATTTATTTCACTGTTAATATTACAGAAACGTTGTTTTTGATTCAGAACTTAATATAGACCGCTGAGCTGGGCTCCCGAGTGACGCAGCGGTCTAAGGCACTGCATCTCAGTGCTAGAGGCATCACTACAGACCCTGTTTCGCCGTGGTAAACCAGCCGTCCCAACGGGCCCAACAATTGGCCCATCATTGTCCGGGTTTGGCCAGGGTAGGCCGTCAATGTAAATAATAATTTATTCTTAACTGACTTGCCTAGTTGCATAAAGGTTAAAAATAATAGTAGTTTAAAAAATATATATCCATTTAAGTAAAAAAATAAAGAGAAATGGCATTGACAAAATTATTGACACCCCGGGCTTAATATTTGGTAGCTCAGCCTTTGGTCATAATAACTGCAATCAAGAGCTCCCTATAGCAATTGATGTGCTTCCTGCACCTCAGTACAGGCAGTTTGGCCCACTCCTCATGTGCAAACTTCTTCAGTTCTCCCAGATTTGAAGGGTGCCTTCTCCAAATGCTATTTTAATATCTCTCCACAAGTTTTCAATGGGATTTAGATCTGGACTCATTGCTGGCCATTTCAGAACAGTCCAGTGTTTTGTCTTGAAACATTCCTGGGTGCTTTTTGAAGTGTGTTTTGGGTCCTGCTGGTCCTGCTTGTCCTGCTGGAAGACAAATGACCTTCGATGGAGACCAAGCTTTCTGACACTGGGTCCACTACAAAATGCCTTGGTATTCTCCTGATTTTTATTTATTTATTTAACTCGGCAAGTCAGTTAAGAAAAAAATCTTATTTACAATGACTGCCTACCACAAGGCAAAAAGCCTCCTGCGGGGATGGGGGCTGGGATAAAAAAAAWTTTTTTTTTAAATATATATATATGTAGGACAAAACACACATCACGACAAGAGAGACAACACAACACTATATAAAGAGAGACCTAAGACAACAACATAGCAAGACAGCAACACATGACAACACAGCATGGTACAACACAATATTACAACAACATGGTAGCAACACAACATGGTAGCAGTGATCTGAATCAGGGTTAGTTTGGCAGCTGGGGTGAAAGAGGAGCGATTACGATAGTGGAAAACAACTCTAGATTTAACTTTCATGATGCCATGCACATGTTGAAGGCACCCGGTGCCAGAAGTAGCAAAGAAACCCCAAAACATCCCTGAACCTCCTCCATGTGACTGTAGGCTGTGTTATTTTCTTTGAAGGCTTCATTTTGTTTTCTGTAAACACATAGATGGTGTGCTTTACCAAAAAACTCTAATTTGGTCTCATCTGTCCACAGAACATCCTCCCAGAAGGATTTTGGCATGTTCAGGTGTGTTTTGGCAAATTAAAGTCAGGCTTTCTTAAGTTTCTCTCTCAGCTTTGGGGTCCTCCTGGGTCTCCAGCCATATAACCCTGAGTTGGCGACAAATGGTGCTAGTTGAAACTGTCGTACCTTGTGTCTGAAGGTCAGCTTGAATCTGTGTGGCAGTTGATTGAGGTGCTTTCTCCACCATTCAAACAATCCTTCGCTACAATCTTCCATCAAGTTTTCTCCTGCGGCCACGTCCAGGGAGGCTGGCTACAGTGGCATGGGCCTTAAACTTCTTGATAATATTACGTAGGGTGGAATCAGGAACATCAAGCTCTCTGGAGATGGACTTGTAGCCCTGAGATTGTCCTGCTCAGATAATTCTATGGTTTTCTTTCTTTTCTCCATGCTCATTGTGGTACACATAGTGACATAAAACAGGATAATGAGTCCTTTTCTCTTTTCAAGCTGGTTGATTTAGTGATTTTTATATTGTAGGCACCAAAGTAAAGGAGAATCACCTACTTGAAATTAAAAAGACAGCCTTCATTGAGGAGGGGAGGCTACGCTTTTTAATCAAATGAAACATAATTGGAAAAAAATATACATTTTTTATGTTTCTAAATATTTATACTTTTAACGGGCACAAAAAGCACATCTCTCTTGTTCCATGTGCATATAGGCACTGTGCATCACAGCTGGATAGGCTGCGCTTCTGTTGTCGAAATCCATCCCATTACCAAGCACATTACCACTAAGACCAGCATTGGTTGGTCTTAAATATCCCCACCAGTGCATACTGATATTGGCACTTTGGTGCCCATTTTGAAGGACACACCTCAGATATTGCCAACCCTCCCACCTCAGGGCTAGCTGTGATCAGAGGAGGTAGGGGAGGAGGAGGTGAAGGAGGAGGAGGAGGAGGAGGAGGAGGAGGAGGAGGAGGAGGAGCCAGAGGAGGACTCAAACACTGTAGCCTGTCTCTTATACACATCTAGATGTGTATAAAAGAAGGAGGAGGAGGAGGAGGAAGAGGAGGAGGAAGAGGAGGAAGAAAATAAGGATGTTGTAGCCATCAGAGGAGTAGGGATGATGAAGAGGAGGAGGAGGAGGAGGAGGAGGGATGAGTAGGAAGAGGAGATAAACAACTTCTGTCATCAGTGTCTGGGATACTCCCCCTCTATGGACAGTTCAGTATTTATTATTTATTAGGATCCCCATTACTGCCTACTCTTCCTGTGGTTCAAACAGGACACAACCCTAATCAAAAGCCCTGGATTAACTCTGAGGTGCACGCTAAGTTTAAGGACAGAGCTACCGCTCTCAGGGCAATCGCAGCCAACCCAGAGGCTACGGCTGAGGACACGAACCCGTACAAGAGGTCCTGCTATGACCTCTGCAGAGCCATTAAACAGACAAAAGGCCAATATCGGAACAAGGTGGAATCAGAACCGCCAGAAAAAGTGTGGCGAGACAGCATTTTCCCCAGTCAAAATGACATACTTTAGAATTTAGAACTTTAATTCAATTAATATAATGCAATTCTAAATAATAGAGTAATAACTTGAATTGCTAAATTATATTAAACCGTTTTTTAAAAACATATCATAGTAACCAAATATGCGTAACCAAGAGTGTGCCAGGCTGTCATCATGGCAAAGGGTGGCCACTTTGAAGAATCAATTTATTTATTTTTTATACACTTTTTTGGGGTCACTACATGTGTTATTTCATAGTTTTGATGTCTTCACTATTATTCTACAATGTAGAAAATAGTAAACATTAAGAAAAACCCTAGAAGGAGTAGGTGTGTACAAACGTTTGACTTGTACTGTATATAAATAAATAGTTATACTATGCTGCTACTGCACTGTTAGGTAGAGTTTGCAGGTTAAGCATTTCACTGTGCATGTGACAATAAAACTTGAACTTGAAATTGAACTTGAACCCTTCCAAAAGGATCAGTCGCCAGTAAATCCATTACTAAAAATACTTTCCAATCCCCTGGATTACTATGCTTAGCTAGCTAGCCAAGTGAACACTGTGTATTCCACAAATCGCAAGCTTGGGACTATAAGGTTCAATATGCATTTTATTTGTCAAAATGTAGTTATTGACATAGCCTGGTTCTGTTCAATGTTCTCTACCTATATAGTACTCTAAATACCCACAATTCATGTTGTTAAGATTAACAGAGTACAGATGAAAATTGCTAACCTCATTCAAACCAATGACAGTTCGGATCATTAAAGCCAATTATCTAAGAATCATATTGTTGCAGATAGAACCTCATTGTCCCAAGCTGGTCTAAAGTAGTGCACTATAGAGGGAATAGGGTTCCATAGGGCTCTGGTCTAAAGTAGTGCACTATAGAGGGAATAGGGTGCCATTTGGGACGCAGACTTGGATCCTGCAGGGTTTTGACCAACCTGGCACTTAGATACTGTAGCTGTTCACCTGGCATGCAGTTCCCAGGAGATATATATCACCTGGCGTGCCCTGTAGTTCACAGGAGATATATATCACCTGGCGTGCCCTGTAGTTCACAGGGGAGATTAATTTTATTCCAACCTGGCGTGCCCCTGAGTTCCACAGGAGATATTTATCCACCTGGCTGCCCTGTTAGTTCACAGGAGATATATAATAACCTGGGCTGCCCTGTAGTTCACAGGAGATATATATCAACCTGGCGTGCCCTGTAGTTCACAGGAGATATATATCACCTGGCGTCCCTGTAGTTCACAGGAGATATATATCACCTGGCTGCCCTGTAGTTCACAGGAGATATATACACTGCGTCCTGTATTCACAGGAGATTATATCACCTGGCGTGCCCTGTAGTTCACAGAGGATATTATCACCTGGCGTGCCCTTTAGTTCACAGGAGATATATTACCACTGGCGTGCCCTGTAGTCACAGGAGATATATTACACCTGGCTGCCCTGTAGTTCACAGGAGATATATATCACCTGGCGTGCCCTGTAGTTCACAGGAAATATATATCACCTGGCTGCCCTGTAGTTCAAGAGATATATAACCACTGGCGTGCCCTGTAGTTCACAGGAGATATAATCACCTGGCGTGCCCTGTAGTTCACAGGAGATATATTTCACCTGGCGTGCCCTGTAGTTCACAGGAGATATATATCACCTTCGTGCCCTGTAGTTCACAGGAATATATACACCTGGCGTGCCCTGTAATTCACAGATATTATATCACCTGGCGTGCCCTGTAGTTCACAGGAGATATATTACACTGGCTGCCCTGTAGTTCACAGGAGATATAATATCACCTTGGCGTGCCCTGTAGTTCACAGGAGATATATATCACCTGGCGTCCCTGTAGTTCACAGGGAGATATATATCACCTGGCTGCCCTGTAGTTCACAGGGAGATATATACCACTTGCGTGCCCTGTAGTTCACAGGAGAAATATATCACCTGGCGTGCTGTAGTTCACAGGAGATATATATCACCTGGCGTGCCCTGTAGTTTCACAGGGAATATATATCACCTGGCGTGCCCTGTAGTTCACAAGGAATATATACCACCTGGCGTGCCCTGTAGTTCACAGGAATATATATCCACCTGGCAGCCCTTTTTAGTTCCACAGGAGATATATACCACTTGGCGTGCTCTGTATTTCACAGGAGATTTGTCTGCCGGACCTGAATCCTCCTGTCTATCGATCACAACCGTCACCATCTTCTCAAAGCCTGGTCCATAGCATTGATTAATGGCTAAGCTTTTAGATTCTAGAACATTATTGAACATTCTAAAGCCTTCCCTGATTCCAGACCAATGATTGGTGGCTAGGTTCTAGATTCAACATTCTAGAATGTTCCCTGGTTCCAGACGATGAATTTAATGATGCCTGGTTGTTCCATGCCATTTCCATAAATCGACTCTGGAAGTAAGGCCATGGAATCCAGGGAGTCTCAGCTGGCTAGTGACTAAAGCCAACAATCCAATGGAAATACATATTCACATCTAAGCTTCCTTTATCCCCAATCGTGTTGTAGTTAGAGTGTTTTGTCATCAGGAGCCAAGCACAGCCGTTCTGAAAGAAGGAAGGAAGGAACAGTTTTCATACTGTGAGATTTATACTTTATTGTCTGTCCATTTACCACCAATTACTGACACAACCTATCAGCGTGATTGTTTTTACACCTGTGGGAAAGAAAATAATTGTTTTCCTATTATTTAAAAAACAGTGAAATACACAAGTCGTTATGCCATGCTCAGACATTTTAAAGCATAATGTGGCTATGTGTCTCTCCTCCAGGCTACTGTTTGTTCACTGTGTGTTACAGACCAGGGCCTTGATTGCATAAAACATCTTAAGTTAATTTCCCCCTTATTTCTCACCTTAAAGTTTAGTTGACTTTAAATCGGTTGCAGAAAAGATTTTGAAGCAAATTTTCCCCTTAAATTAAGTGAAAACATTGAGATCTCTTAAGTGCTTCATTCGGTATGGATATCAATGGAAACAGCATTTGTGGAGGTGAATGTTGCTTTCTTCTGCCCTGGTTTCAAAAGGAAAACATCCGCCAGCAAGCTAGCTAGCTAGCTACTTAGCTAAACAATGGAAGGTGCACAATCCATGGCTACAAAGTTGGCTGGCTAGCTAGCTGCCTACGCTGTAATCTAACTTGATGTGCTAGAAAAGGTAACTAAAAAACATATTTTATTATCTTCTGTCTTGAATGTAGATGTTCTATTTTGCGATCTCAAAATAAATGTGATCTCTTTGATCATTCAGTGAATCAGGTCATCTCCATGGCAACCAGAGACTCTTTCTGCCTTACATGCCTTGAAACTACTGTAAAACTCTTAAATGATGCCCTTACCTAAGGAAATGTTTGAGGGGCTCTATGCAACACCCTTGAAAACATGTTGTCAGGTAAGGGAAAATTATTCCTTAAAGGGGAATGTCACCCTGGGGGAATCTGGGCTTGTTTTCATCAGGTCTGAGGCATTTCTAGGACAGTGAGATGTGTTTTAAACATAATTGCCCAGGATGAAGGCAGGTCTGAACTTGAATGATACACCCTATGACAGCTTCTGGTGTATTGATGGGGGGAGGGGGGGACTCTAACAATAAATGTAGTCCTGCTTTGTGGCATTTCGCTAAGGCTCGATGTTATACTGATCACACTATAAGGCTCTATGTTATACTGATCACACTATAAGGCTCTATGTTATACTGATCACACTATAAGGCTCNATGTTATACTGATCACACTATAAGGCTCTATGTTACACTGATCACACTATAAAAAAAATGTGCATGTAGATATTATTGTCCTTGTTCAATAGAGCTATTGGACGTCTTTCAGCCATGTTCCTTTCAAAGGATTCATTGCTAAATATACAAGCAGACCATTTTTTTCCAGTAACTGAAAGACTATAAATTTGTGTTGGGCGATGCTTTTTGCTCTGGCCCCGTGCCTCCCCCCAAGGCGGGCTTTATTGATGCCAGCACCAAGAAGGCAGATGACAAATATGGTGCCTAACTAGCTAAGTAAGTTATTGTTCCTGCAAGCCACTTAGCTAGTTGGTCTACTGAAACTCATATAGCTGGCTAACAGTGGCGATTCATATAAAACTAATTATGTTTGCTAACTTAGCTGAGTAGCTATCTAGCTAAACAGTGAGCTAAGTTAGCTAAACAATTACCGGTAGCCATATCTATGACAAAAAAAATAGAACACGTTTTACAATCTGAGATCTTTTATATCTCAATTGTAAAACCTCTTCTCTTTTTTAGTCATAGATATGGCTACTAAACAGTAAGCTACAATGTTACAACCAACCACCTAAAGCTAGGTTTTACCGCAAACATTAGTACTTGACTGGAGTTGGATAGTTAGTTAGCTTGGACCCCGGCAAACTTGTTATGCACCACAGCTCACATTTGTAACTTCTTAGCAAACGTGTAATATCAACAACTGTAAATAATTTTACTAGCTAGCTATGTAACATTACTTGGTTATGATCATGACCGCGGATGCATTTCAATCTCACTAAAATATAGGCGTTACGCAAGATAGGGATCCAAAAGAAGTAAATAACAAGTACTGCATATTCAGCAAGCTACCCAGCTACGTTTACTAGCTAACAGAGAGGAGGAGAAACAATAATACAACAATTTACTGTTGAGAATCTCTAAAACTGAAGCTGGTTTTACGATAAAAAATATTTGCCTAAGAATGCCTGACAGACATGGCTATCGGTAGATACTGTCTGCCTACCTACCTAGGCACATTTGTACAGTCTGGTCACTGTGCAAAGGCCGAGGGTTATGCCCTATTTCTTTCTATTAGGCTAGATATTGTTGTAAATGTAATCTCTGTTCCTGTGCACATGTATGCATGTTCAACTAGTCTACCCTAATGTTGATGTTATGCTGGCACAGTTCAACTGTCGTTCAAACTGTACAATAGAGTATAATTTATTCTCCTTTTTTGTCTAAAAGACAATACCGTTTCTCGAGTGGATTCTAGACACAGAAATTGAATTCCTTTGCCTGCATGTGTCATTGTAGCAGAACTCTCCTCTTCTTCACTCTCTGCCTCTCTCTCTCTCTCTCTCTCTCTCTCTCTCTCTCTCTCTCGGGATTAGACATTATGATGAATTTCAAGCAGATGACTCATGTGGAGCTGAATGGCAGTTTGATCATGACACTACTCCCACAGCTTTACAAATATTCCCTGAACATTACAACACTGACCATACGATATTGTCTTATTGTATGTTTCTTTGTGAATTCCAAATTCTGTTACACCAGATAATGTGATTTAACCAACTATTTTAGGTATCCATTACTGGGAGTTATAGGATAGACACTGTTTGGTTTAGCAAAGATAATTTTCTACCAACCTTAGAGATGCTGTCTTCATCCTCGATTTGGGGACACAGGCGTCTAAAATTTCAGTGTCCAGTTGCAGGTGGTCAGTTTGAATCCAACCTTGTTCCCGGAGAGCTACCGCCTTGTAGGTTTTCCCTCCAACACCTGAATCTAATAATTAGCTGGTTGATAAGCTGAACCAGGTTAGTTACAACTGGGGTTGGAGCGAAAACCTACAGGAGGGTACAGTAGCTCTCCAGGAACAGGTTTGGAGTCCCCTGTTATACATGGTCTTATGCTGAGGCACACTGGCTGCGTTTAAACAGGCAGCCCAATTCTGATCTTTAGTCCACCAATTGAACTTAATCACATCAGATATTTTTCAGAACTTATTTGATTGGTCAAAAGACGTATTAGTGAAAAAAAAGATCAGAATTGGGATGCTTGTGTAAACACAGCCATAGTCCTTTATCAGGCTTTGGTACACTGGCAATGGTTTTCGGCATGGTGGGCTGGGGAAGCTGCGACTCTTTGTGCTCATGGCGAATGGTCTTCTCCTGTCTGCGGTGAACGGCCAGCTGGATAAGACATGTTTTACTGTTGTCTTGATTATATACATTTCAGTGTCCCTTCTTGTTTCTGTTCCACAATCTTGTGCTCCATAACAGCAAGGGGTGTCCGCTCCCTCATGCTTGTGTACCCGGTTGCATCACCGCCTGGTATGGCAACTGCTCGGCATCTGACCGTAAGGCGCTACACAGGGTAGTGCGTACGGCCCAATACATCACCAGGGCCAAGCTTCCTGCCATCCAGCACCTCTATACCAGGCAGTGTCAGAGAAGGGCCAAAAAAATAGTCAAAGGCTCCAGTCACCCAAGTCATAGACTGTTCTCTCTGCCACCGCACGGCAAGCGGTACCGGAGCGCCAAGTCTTGGACCAAAACGCTCCTTAACAGCTTCTACCCCCCCCCAGCAATACGATGTGAACAACTAAATCATATGGCCACCTGACTATTTTACATGAAC
>NC_036860.1:66675157-66689339 GCF_002910315.2 Salvelinus sp. IW2-2015
TTACAAATATTCCCTGAACATTACAACACTGACCATACGATATTGTCTTATTGTATGTTTCTTTGTGAATTCCAAATTCTGTTACACCAGATAATGTGATTTACCAACTATGTTAGGTATCCATTACTGGGAGTTATAGGATAGACAGCTACGGTTTGGTTTAGCAAAGATAATTTTTACCTAACCTTAGAAGATGCTGTCTTCATCCTCGATTTGGGGACACAGGCGTCTAAAATTCAGTAGTTCCAGTTGCAGGTGGTCAGTTTGTGAATCCAACCTTGTTCCCGGAGAGCTACCGCCTTGTAGGTTTTTCCCCTCCAACACCTGAATCTAATAATTAGCTGGTTGATAAGCTGAAACCAGGTTAGTTACCAACTGGGGTGGAGCGATAAACCATTACACAGAAGGGGGACAGTTTCTAGCCTCCTAGGGCCATGCTAGACACCAGAGGATTGGTAGCTACACTGGTTCAACATGGTACATTATATGAATTGACGTGTCAACACAGGCGCGTATTCAAACGCAGGTCAGCGTCAATTCCTGATCTTGTAGTCCACCATAATGGAACTATCACATAATATTTTTCAAGATTATTGTATATTGAGGTAAAAAGACCAACGTATTAGTGAAAAAAAAGACACTCAAGTGTCTGTGGAAAGCTTCGTGATTAGTAAACCACATGCACATAAGCTCAGGCTTTCATTAAGGTTTTATGAGGGTAAATACATCGAGCAAGTGGTTCTTCCCGGCATTGGTGGTGCGCCTTGGGCGAAGCCTGCGACTACCTTTTGTGTCTCATATGAGCGAAATGTCTTCTCCTGGTCTGCGGTTGAACGGTCCAGCCATGGATAAGACACCATGCTTAAGTTGTCTTGATTCTCCAATATAACATTCTTTCAGTGTCCCTTCTTGTTATTGTATCCACAATCTTGTCTCCATAATCAGCAAGGGGTGTCCCCGCTCCCTTCAATAGCTTCGTAGTACCCGGGGTCAATTCCACCGCCTGGTGGGTCAACTTGACTTTTTGTAGGCATCTTGGAACACCAGGGAACACGGCGCTAAGGTCCTAGAGCAGTATATTAGCGACGACGTGGCGGGGCCACACTAACCGATCACCTAGGGCCAGAGCTTTCCTGGCCATTCCAGCAAACCTCTTATAACCAAAAGTGGTCATGTGTCAGAGAAGGTGCAAAAAAAATAGTCATAACAGGGGCTCAGGATCCCCACGCCAAGTGCATTCTTAAACTGTTTCTTGTGTTGGGCCACCATACGCAACGGGACACGACGGTAGGTCGGAGCGAGCCAAAGTTTTGGTACCAAAAAACCGCTTCTTAAACAGCTTATAACACACGCCCCAAAGCAATTAAGAACTGCTGAGACAAAGGCTATATCAAATGGCACCTGGACTATTTACATGGCTACACCTCCTTCCCCCCCACCCCCTTCACCTTATGTTTTTTTTAACAACTGGAACTCGAGCTAGCTTCTTATTCGCATATGTTTTATTATCTAATGCACATAGATCCCAGCTGTTTTACAAAATGACCATTATATTCTGAACTACACGCTGTATCACAACAGCCGACTCCCATTGCCACAAATTTGACACCCATCGATGGTACCTGATCCTCCTTATATCATGCCCTCTCACATGAGACCAACAATTCCAGGTAACGCGTAACAGGAGGAGGCACACATTGTATGATAGGCAGCAGTATCCAGGTTCTCCACAAGTTTGGAGACACACGAGATTACCATAGTCCCTGGGTCTGTAATATATAGAGAGCGGGTATACACTACATAGACATGGTCTGGTATTATAATAGACCCTCGCTGGACTAATGATGCACACCTTACAATATTTAAAGCACTGGTCCTCGGGTAATAATCACAATAGAACCTGGTCTGTATGGTTATAAACTAATAGACCTGGCCTGTAGTAAATAGACCTGGCCTTATTAAAAGACCCTTGACTGATATATATTAGCCTTAGACTTATAAGAACTTTCTGTTCACCGGCCCTATGTATTATAATAGACCAGGCCTCGTTAGGTTATTAATAGGAACCTACCATAACAGACACTTGGGAGCTCTGGTTATCGTACTGCACAGGGAGTATTGAACATGTATCATGTCATTATTAAAGAACCTGGTCTTGAATATAGAGTTGACTTGATCTGTAGACTGGCCTCCCGTCACTTGTATATTAAGCCATACTCAACATTAGATTTCTGGGAGTTACACAGGTTACCACAGGCCTGTCCTGGTATTTAAACCTCCAATTTAAAACTACGGTATCAGCACCTGGTGCTGGATTATAGATAGACCTGGCCTGGTAATTAAAATCACTTAACCTACTGGTCTGTAATCTAATAATAGAACCCTGGTATGTATTCCCATGATATTAATTATTAAGCATTTGCCACCACCATTCTGGATGTTCGTTCCCGGTGTTAATATCTACTACCATCCTGGTTGACCTGGTACCATGGGTACATCTACATTAAGGACTCGATAACCACTGTATTATAATAGACAATAACCCTGTATTATAAATATCCCATGCTCAATATTAGGCTACCAACATAGACGCGTTCCTGCAGACTAGTTTAACCTTACCTGTAATATAAGGCCCTGCCAATTGCACTTTCTGGTTAACGCCGCTCGCTATGCGTCTGTATCTATAATCAACACACTGGACCCTGGACACCCTTGTTGTTAATAATGCTCCACAGAGCACACCTTTGTGCACGGTTCTTGGTTAACCGAGTTAATACACATTAACCGCTGGTTATATAAGGCAAATCCAAACGTTTGGAACGTCTATGGCAACCGGTACCGCCTGCATTGATAAAGACCCCTGTATATAGCCTCCAATTGGAACCAGGTTACCGGTCCCCCTTGGGTTATATTAGTTCTCCACATTGGACCTTCCAAGTGTACCCCCTGGTTATATAGCTCCAGCAATGGGGACCAATGGGTACCATGCCCTGTATATACGCTCCACGTTGACATCAGTACCGGTAACCCCCTGGTATATAGGTTCCACAATTGACCAGGTACCCCCTGTATATAGCCTCCACATTGACTCAGTACCGGTACCCCCTGTATATAGTCTCCACATTGACCAGTACCCTCTGTATATAGTCTCCACATTGACTCTGTACCGGTACCCCCTGTATATAGGCTCATTGTTGTTATGTACATTTCTTGTGTTACTTTTAGATTTAGGCTCATTGTTGTTATGTACATTTCTTGTGTTACTTTTACGATTAGATTTTTTAAAACTTTAGTTTATTTAGTACATTTTTATTAACTCTATTTCTTGAAGTGCATTGTTGGTTAAGGGCCTGTAAGTAAGCATTTCACTGTTGCATGTGAAAAATAACATTTGATTTGATTTTGGAAATGCCGCCGTTTTTATTTATTTTTTCCAGTAGGGCGATGTGGAATGACTCCAGATAACCTGAGTCTTCCAAAAAGAAAAGGTAAAAAGAGAAGAGGGGTAGACTAAATTGTTTACATGGTCTGGAAGGTACTCTGTGGTCCTCAGTCTACCTCTAACCACATGTAACCCCATAACACAAACCATACAAACACTACGCATTTCACGTTTATGCCATGCTTACTGTAAATTTAGCTATCGTAATCGTCAGCTTGTAAATATGTTTGCCAACTTACCTTCACCTTGTGCAGAGCTAGGGGTTGGAGGAACATTTTGATACAATTGACAACAAAATGCACAACAAAATACACCATTTAACCAGCCCAATAATTGTATTGATCTCTATTAGACTGGCTAGCTTAGCACACCTAACATGGACATTTCAATATTGTCAGCTTGCTGTTAACTAACTAGCATCCTTAAATTGGCAGCAAGGTTGCTAGCCAGCTGACACTAATTAACTAACCATAGACGATTCACTCTCATTCATTATTGCTACTAACACACAAACATAGTGTGTTAGCTATATTGACAATTTTATTTTTAGTAACATAGTGTTTTCAAGACAATGGTGGAATAGATGGCTACCAGATTGAGGTATTCGTATTTGGTAATGTTAGCTAGCTTGCGTTAGCTAACGTCAGTAAAACATAGAACGAACAAACATGTTTAATGGTAGCTAACACTGTTCTGTACACATTTTGTGTACCGCGGCATATAAACGAGGATGCAATGAAAACAAATGGGTCTGTAGCGACTGTGTTGCCATCAAAATCTTCGTGGGCTATACTCGGCCTTGTCTCAGGGTAGTAAGTTGGTGGCTTGAAGATATCCCTCTAGTAGTGTGGGGGCTGTGCTTTGGCAAAGTGGGTGGGGTTATATCCTGCCTGGTTGGCCCTGTCCGGGGGCGTTGTCCTGACCATAGGCGGAAATCCCAGGGGGGACGGGGGGGACACGACCCCCCCATCTTGGGAAAAAATTGATTTGTCCCCCCCAATATATCACTGTAAACATAACTATGTAATTTCAATAATATTAATAATACGCAATGAAAGCACTTGTGCTGATTATAGACACTTAATAGCGCGTTTTTAAGTTTCAAAAGATTGCGACCCCCCCCGCCCTTTGCCTCACAATGGTTTGATCCACTGCCAGTTCTTTAGCTGGCAAGGTAATAGAGGGTTCGTATCTACTGTCCGAAAGGGACATGTACGTAACTGACGTGAGGTTAATCCAGTCAATCCATAGCAGGTCCATAGCAATGTTATTTATTTATTTTTATGTTGGCAGGGTTCACACACTAGCTGAATTTGCAGAGCTAGCGTGCAAACTAAAGCAAACATTAACTATCAAGCTAGCTAGTACCTATTCCATTTATGTGGAGTCGTCAAAGATTGGAATCTTTTGCTAATCGTCAGTTTATTTCCAAGATCAGCCTGCAGTGTTCGACGTCCCTGTGATAAGGTTAGCGATAAACTGAAGTCCGGGAAAGCGTCGGAGACAGAGGAAGAGAACTAAGGCACATAGCCTCGGATGTACTACTCTATTGTCTTAAGAAATAGGTGACTATCAATGGCTGGTCTGAGTTGCAATAGCAGGTATTGACTTAGGCCAGTAGTGGCAACTTAGTTTTATCTTATACTTTCCAGCTTTGGATCTAACCAGGGCTAGCACACAGCAATCTAGTGATCAAGGAAACTCACACAGTTAAAGGAAGGATTGGTGGGCTCGCTCACGGCTGTTTACAAATTACCACAGGCACGCTAATTGTTTGAAAGAGCCATGCCAATTATGACAATATTAAAATTACGACGAAAGTTGCTACGCATGATTGTTGTGTGATAAGTGGATCGCGTGTGTAGATGACAGTCACTTGTGGCAGCACAGTCCATCGGTAGATATACCGGCTTCATGCACAGACCTGGCTCTTGAGTTTGGGTCGTGTCTTTACTCATGGTCCCCGCGCTTTGGGCTACCGCGCGTGGTCAATATCTTCATGTTCTTCTATTTCCCGCTCAAGTTTGCAGTCTCTTCTCCCCTTGGCCCAGGCTGGCACCTTTTACTGAACTTCAATAGGATCTACGTGCCTCTATCCGGTTTTTGGTCCGAGTTATAATACGCTGCTTTGCTACTACGGCACGCGGCACCGGGGCCTCCGGGTCTTTCTGGTTACCTTTCTGGACGCAAGAGCGGGTGGGCACGGGGTCTTCGGGCCGGCAAAGGAGTGTCCGTGGCTCGGTTAAAGGTTTTTCGTTCATGGTCGCTCATTTGGTTCTGTTTGTGCCCACTTCGCCCACTGAATTTGTTTCTTCTAGCACTTTCTTTTTGGGCCGGTCTCTGTGCAACCTCACGGGTGTCCTATTGAAAAAGACTTTCTCTGCAAGTATCGACACTCGCATTTGCTAAGTGAGTGATGCTAGTGATGTTCAACTCTCCTTCAATACATTGGCGATGTCTCTGTATATGTTTGTGCAAGCAAGATATAGTTTGTAGAGGCAACAATAGATTTACAAGTGGTGTGGTGATCGGTTGCTTGAGGCGCTGCTGCTGTCAATAACGGAAATGTGGAGCACTTAAATCACTCTGATTGGCTAAGACGAATGGTGGTGTTGTGGTTTCGGGGTAGAGGTGGTTGTGGACTGGTGTGTTTTGATTTCTGAGAGAGATTGGTTAATGGTCTCGTGTCATGAATTGTCTTGAACAACACCTTTCAACCAAGTCTGGGGAAGAGTCTATTTTTTACATTCAAGATCTTGTGACATTTTTTTTACAGCGTGTGCTTTTGCAGACAACTTGCACATAATTTATACAAAGTAAACATAATAAATAAAACAACATGTTACTGAAACGAATTGAAGATTAATCATCATACTATATGGAGGAAACTTTGAACAGTGTGAGACTTTCCCATTTGACCTTTCGAAAGCACGAAGAAGGGCTTCTCATTATGTTGTTTATGGTAAGCGCAGGCTTCACAGAATAGGGGAGCGTGATTTATTCGGGTTGTGGACTAAAAACAATATCAAAGAAGACTCTTAAAGAAAAACCTGGTGCCTATATGATACCACAGCAGTGGAGAAAATATAAGGTGGTCTTTAATAGGCACGAGCAAAGAGTTAGGGAGGTTGGAGGTTCAAGGTGGTGGGGGATGTTGGGGCTGGAGAGTAATTGTGTAGTTTTGGGGTAAACAGAGGGTAGTTAGGAGTCAAATGGAACGAGTTATTTCTGTTTCATCTATAGGGAGGGACTGCTATCGTGGGTCAGAGTCGATAGTTCAGGGGAGCGGTGCAGTCTGGATGATTGTAGGTCGGTGGGCTGTGATTAAGAGCGCGCAGTCAAAGTGTATAGAGGAGATTTTTTCAGTAGGACACCGGGTAGTTAAGGGCTTTGTTTTTCTCCCGTAAAGCACAAAATCGGACTTCTAGATGTATTAATATAGGACTTTGCCATAGACTGGAAAATGCGAGAAGCATACTAGTTAAGTATGCTTATGCTTCGAAGGTATCAGGGTGAATATTGACAGCCTTGTCCATTACAATAGACAGAGATGGTTATAACACATGAGAGAAATATTTCCTGGTGAAAGAGACCTGAATTAGTTGAGTCACCTTGATCGAAATTATATGTACATAGTCAAAGAGCGAATAAACTGGACCATGTATTGCAAGTTATATATTAATAACGATGGAGATCAGATCTAGGTGTAAAAGGAAAGAGGATGGTATCTTTAAACATTATCTAACAGAAATTATTGAAAAAAATAGGTGTTTTGATGCATTTGTTTTTTAGAATTGGAGAATCAAGCAACGGGTTTCCTCGACAAGAGAGAGAACGTTTTTCGGCGAAGTTTGTAGAAGCAAAGAGCAGCAAACTGTATTTCCTGTTTTAAAGACATAAGCATTGAGAAGTTTTTTATAAAGTAATGTGTGTTTTGATAATATGTTGTAGCATGTTTGTGTGACTTTGGGAATCTATTGGTTTGATTTGTTTGAGCATGGGCTGAGATGATATTAAAAGTGAAAAAAATGTTCCAGTCCAGTTTTATAGGAACATGAAAATCCATGACGCAGCCAATACTGAACATAATAAAATGGTATACTGGGGCAAATCCGATTATGATTGAAATATGAATTGTATAATGGCCAAACTAAAAAGTACAGTCAAAGGCAGTCACGAAGATGCTCCGATGTTACAAATCATGTCAGTTATAATTTTAGAGCGGGGAATCACTTGGCTGGGAACAGGAAGTTGGAGTGGTTAAAACGCCGGAGATTGGATCTGCTTTCTCAGATCAGCTGCTTGATTTGTAACGTCTTAGGTGTAATTGATAGTTAGTTTGTTTGGGATTACATTTCGGGCATGGTTTCAGCGGAGGGAAGACTTTAGCATACGTCGGGGGTAAGGGGATGATGATCAACAGGTGGGAATATGACTGATAGCTGCTCTGTTTTTTCATCATTGCGTTGGCTTGCGTTGGTGCAAGAGGGTGGGTGCTTTAAAACTGATCAGTTAGGTCTCATGTGCATGAACGCGTTTGCATCTTGCACATCATTTATTTACACTGGGTCTAGGTGGGTTGGGAACAGTGCAAGATATTGTACTTTTCTCAGAATAGTAATGCCTGTTTTAGGTCTCCGGAAAGACTAGACCATAGGTATTAGCTCGCGGTGTCCTAAAGAAAAATTTGTAGATGATTAGAAGAGATGTTATTAAACTAATCACTATAGATAAAAGGTATGATGTTGGATCACCTGCTGTTGCGGAGAATTGCCTAAATTAATTAATCGGATTTGGGAATTGAGGGGTATGACTGAGTTGTCTTCCTTTTTGCTTTTTATAATTTGTTGGATGTCTCAGAAGCTCGTTACTTTCTTGGAAGGGTTGTTGTCTCGGCGGGAAGGTGTAGAAGACCTGTTTTGGTTTTTTTTCCCACTTGTTATCTTCACTTCTGGGCTTACTTCACATGAATAATGCCGAGTTTTATTGCATTAAGCATTACATTAAAATGGGGACGTTATTCAAGGAATCAGTGTTATATCCTCTGAGATGGAAAGGCGAGGCTAATACAGGCGAGGGAATTGAAGGTGGTGATTACAGATGGGAATTTGTTTGATGATATATGTAGTTCGTTGAGTACGTACTTGGTCAATCTCCTAGAGATAATATGGTTTCTTTGTTTTGTTTCTAGCACATATGAAGTTAGATAATGTAGATTGAGATCTAGCGTCGATACGTTTTGTTTTGATACATAATTTATTTTTTATGGGGATCTGGGTTTGCTAATTGCATCTTACAGTTTCATGAATGAGGTTTGGCAAGGGCGGAGCTAGTTCCTGAGATGGCGGCAGTGTTGGTGCCTTTGGGGGCAGGAGGGTCAGCTGTCTACTCCCCCTATATTATCTGGCATGTTTACCGCCAAAACCAGATGGTCGTCGTCGGTTCTTAGGCTGGCAGAAGATGGTAAAACATGCTGGTGATGTGGATTCATACTGATATCCTAGTAGAATGCTGTTTAACACTAGTACCCTTGGTGTTTCCATCTGGCGGGAGTTTTTTCAACACCACTGCCACCTGGCCTTAGGTTAGGCGCTGCGCTTTGTGTGAGGACCCTTGCGATCATGGGTTAATGTATTGTTAGAGCTTTTTTGTGGTGTGCGGCTGTCTAGGTCATTGGAAATCCATTTCAGGGGAAGCTGTATTTTGTAGGTTAATCAGTATATTAAGGTGTTAGGACCAGTATTTGTTTAATTAATTTTTAATCTATCTAAGTGCTGAAATAAATTAAGTGTTATAGTATATGACACTATATTGTTTTGTTTCTTTAGTCAGAGTTTATTGATCTATAAGAATTCATTTATCTTTTTTTGCATAGATATTTATACACATGTTTTGGATTAATAATGGTTATAATGACTATAATGGCTTATGTAAGTGTACACTTATTGAAGTTCTTTTATGGCTTGGCGAAGGCCCTTGAAGGAGTTTGGGAGCCTCGGTGAGATTATTACAACAACTGAGTGAGGATGTGATAGAAGATGTGTATGATTCTTGTGATCTTGGGTGTACAATATGTCTGATTTTAACGCCTGTCGGTGGGCATAAAGTATTAAAATCACGAATCTGTGTTATATTGGTACTTTTGTGTGATTAGGAGCTGGGATGAACCTTTTTTATATGATCAATACTGTATGATATATTTCGCTTTTTGTTCTTCAAAGGTAACCGTATGGTTGTTTAATTACATAGGTCGAGACTAGGCCTTAATGTATTGTCACATATTTTAGATAGCACTTAGATAGATAATGGTAATGAACATAATGTTGCTACTTTAGTAATATATAATGTTTTGACTACAGTCAAGCTTCATGAATGGGTTTACTGCCCTAAGGCAGCCGCACTACAAATTAGCCTAAGATAAAACATACGGCTAACTGCTTAGCGTCAGAATGGAGTGTGTGTAAACGGACGCGGCACGAATAATTGCTGGGGTGAGCTAAGGTGAGAAAGCTATGCTGCTTTATGATGCTTGATGAATCAAACTTTGGACGATTGACCGAGTCGTATGATGCATCTGGGTTTTTGGCGGATATTGAAGGAGAAGTTGGCTCAACCTGCTCACAACAAACAGTGCTTTAGTGCTGCTCGGTGGTATTGATGGAAAATCTAAAACCATCATGTACAGTACATTGTCACCTACTGCACCTTTCATTGGGATATTGCTGTTGTAAGTACGAATACCTGCATACATACTGGACTGGTAAGGACACTGCTATACTAAATATTAGTAGTTAGAATTATAATGATTTAACATTTGAACAAGTTGGGAAAAACCTTCAGTTAACTACTGTACCTATCAAGTTATCAGTGTATGAAGAATTAAAATTTCATGTAAGGCTGTAGATGTTGTTAGCTAAAAGATATATAATTTTGTAGCATAAGATAAGTTAATTAACATATTAATTATCTATTAGAGTGCTGAAACTATGTGTTATGCTATGTTTTAAACGGCTATCTGTAATTGATAAGATTATGGGTTTGTGATCGTGCTCCAGAGTTTCTTGAGAGATCATTGACTCTGTAGCAGTTTAAAATTTTCGTTACTTAGATATAATTGTAATAGCACTTCCGATTCTTGTATTAATATGCTATGCCTAAATCGGCCAAGGTTTGAATCTATTGTAATGAGAGCAATGGTGTGAAACATGGGATAAAGCTGAAATGTTCTACACCCTTCCCGGCATAGAGATCTTCTCTGTAAGAGTAGAGGCTGTTATAGATGACCCTCCTGTTCAGCCTGAGCACGGGGTAGAATCAACTCTATATCATTTATCATGTTATGGAGCTTGAGAATTGTTCGAGCTCTAGACTCAGGTTGTCCATATGATTTTGGTCAATAGTAGTGTAATACATCTTTGAGGCGGTACATGTCTAGTGATATGGAAACCTGAATAACATTGGTGTAGTTTTTTCCGTGGAGCTAAACATATATCTAATTTCAGAAAATACAATATTTTCATGAGGCCGGATTATAGAGTACTAATTTATGTGTGCAGATGCGAATTTTGCTGCACATGGCCTACTGATCGTTTAAAAGACCCTGTGCACGCAGCTACTTTGCAGATGAAACGAGAACAGTCAGTCATCTGAGCAGTTCTATTCCACTTCGCTGTGGTCGTAAGTCAGAGATGATTATTATACATCGCTTAAGAGCTAGCGGATTTGTTAGAGAAGATAATCATGTCCTTTATGTATCCAGTGCCATAGGTGAAGTTTTGCTGTCTTAGATTATTGATGACTGGCATCTCGGTGCCACTATTTTTCTGGTGGCATTTTTACAATTCTCTTTCATTTTTATACCATTTTTATTTTGGTTTTCAGATGTGGGCAAATTCATTTGGTAACTGAGATTATAAGACATAGGATTTTTTGACTTTAAGGGGTATCGTGGAACCATGCTTAAGCCAAGAAAAATTGAATTGCACTAGTTAAAGACTAAACCATGTAGCTGAATAGCAATTTTTACTTCGGACTAGGGATACAAAATTGGTTCTGCAAGAAAGTGTGCAGATTGGGCTTTCAATTCTTCTGAGCTCAACAGATATGACAGTTTGTGCTGTCATTTCTGTCTTACGCATGGACTGGCTTGTTGTGCGGTGCTTCCTATGTCAACTACTAATAGATATTTTTGTCAAATTTGGTTTTGTGGAATCTGTTGGTCGGGAGACAGTGGTCCTTGTGGGGTGCATAGAAGTTGTGTAATGGTCTGGGTTAATACCGACTTATGCTGAATCACTTGTTGTTTTTTGTTGTTGGATCCATGGAACACATTGCCCCTTTAAAGGCGTTCACTGTCACTTTCGCTGTTCTTCTCTCCTTCTCTCTAATGGATTGTCCATGTGTAAAAATGTGGTCAAAGTTAATAATTAGGGAATTGAAAGCAGCTCGCTACTATCAATATAGGCTGTGGATTGGTCGTAGACTCCATGCATTCGGTAATAAATGGAGATTTTGGGGTATGTTACGTGAAAGAAAATAGAACGCGCATACTGACATTTATATCTAATTTTTGCCCCTGGTGCGAGTGCATAAGTACTAGATGTGATCGGGCCCTGTCCTGTAAACCACAGGCGGAATCGGAATCTCAATATTATTTCAGACTGCATGCTCTACACCTCGCATGCTTGGTCAGTAGCCCTACTCGTAGATTGAATCTGGAATTTCTTGGCCATTTGTTTTGTGTTTGACTACCTCTCTGTTTCTATCCTATATCCGCTCTCCCCCACCATTATGAAGCCATGATCATAGACGCGACTTGGCCTAGTCTTGCTCCCCAGTAGCCTTGTTTCCGCCTCTCTTTAGTTATTTTTTATTTCTCCTCTCAGGTTTCCATTTCCTGGGTGTTTACTTATGGGGGACGAGGTTAGCATTAGGTTTTTCCCCTCTTTAAGCTACAAGAGGTTTGCTTCTTACATTTATTGGCATTTGATTTGTTTGTTTATGTGTTTGCGAGTCTCAATTCCAGTGACTGAGTATTATAACCTGTAGTAGGGCTCAATATGGTAATATTCTTCGGGTGGAGGTGAAAAGGGGATTTATAAATAAATTCTCTTGGGATTGACTTGATTTTGGCACATAAAATCAGCTATAAATAGAGGAGAACAGTTGAAAAAATGTACCCATCTGAATGCTGTCCACTGCTTCTCGTGGTCTTATTTCTGGATGGGAGATACGATATAACGAGTTAAGGGAGCGCAAAGCCATTCTATCGAGGACTGTTTAAAAACCAGAGTTTGTTTCTGTACTCATTGAGATAACGTTTTGATGGGCAACGAGTGTGGATGTCCGGCTTATTTTGCGCTTTTATAGTTAGATACAAAAGGTGGTATAGTTTGGGGTAATATTTATTAGTAAGTTGAGCAATTTGAGGTATATACACTTAGTTTAACTCGCTGCAAAAGTGTTTGTCACACTGCAAAAGGCACTGAAATGATTCATTTTCTGTTGCGTCATAACATTAAGCAGGTCAATCAATGAAAGCTTCCTCTCTTAAAAAGAAGCGAAGTAACGAAGAAATGGGCTCTTAGCTTTAGACTTTGCTTGTTCTGAAGATAAGCAGTTTTGGGGTGGTTCACAGACAAGTATATAAATAACTCGTGGAATTCAAGGTACGCGGACCTTCAAAACTTCAAAGAGTGTATGTAAAGTTCAGCAGTTGTAAAAATACTCAATTTAGATAGTGTTAATCAAATATTTACACAGAGGTGATAAGTTGGAAAGGGGGTGAAAACAAGCAAGTTTTCACACACGAATATCTCCCCATTATCACTAGTTCCAGTATGCTTGCTTTTACGGCCTCTCTCCGACACGCGACAAAATCTCTTTATCACAAGGTCCCCAAGGTTCGGAGCTTCCATATGCCTTCTTTACAGAATACTGACAGAATGGTGCGACGATGAGTTAAGATTATAAAAAGGGAGGGGGCAGCGAGTTTTCCGTTAGTTTAGATCAGTGGGAGCTCTATGTGTTGAGCAACCAAGGATTAAGCCTTTCATGGTATTACATTTACAGTTTTGGTCTGATAGTTAAATCTAGAGTTTCGACTGATTGTGAGCGGCATCTATAGTAGTAGCGTGAAGGTTTTGTTTGAGCTTATGGGTTGACTCACCAGTAGCTGGCCTAGTTTGAAATGATAGCTAAGCAGAGATTGCACTTGGGGCAGTGATGTAACATGACATGGAGCTAAAGCATTAAGATTGGACGATTGTGCTAAGTACCAAAAAAGATAGACTTGTGTCTATCTGTAGATGTAATGCTTTCAAAATCGTAGTTTCCAGCTGCTAAGGTGGCATAAACAGTATGGGGGACTCCTAGGGCGCCATGGATTAGTAGCCCTTGCAAATCTTCTGCTGAATCCTGAGTCCACGCTGCTGCAAAAGTAAATAAAAGGGAAGGGGATGGCAGATTATTCTTCCAATTGGAATTCATTTTGAGATGGTTAAATTTTTGTAGTGATAATATCCAGGTGAAAGAGGAATATTACCGGCTATCACATCGTTGCATGTAGACCAAAACTCAATCATCATTGTATTATAGCTGGTGTACGGTAATATTTACTCCATAAATGAAAGACTCATTAATACTTTCCTCTGTTCTAGTTGGCCTCAATCATTACTTTTGGGTTAGCTGTTACGTTCTTTTTATTCAACTTCTCAGCTCATAGCCGTGTTTCTGAAAGAG
>NC_036860.1:66689364-66701815 GCF_002910315.2 Salvelinus sp. IW2-2015
TAGTATCCTAATATCTCAAAAGACTAGTTGATAAAATGTTTCATAAGAAAGAAGTGAAATGCTAATGGGAAATGTTTCACAATGATTTCATTAGGCAAGCAGCGGCAACAGATGGCACACAGACAGCAGAGCTGGGGACAGATTGGCAGACAGGGAGTCTCAGGTAAGTTTGTTGAGTCTTTGTTTGGGCAACATTATGAAAGGTTCTCAATTTTTTTTGACTTGTAAAAAGGGGACATAATTTGGAAAATGCCATGGATACCCCCACTCTCAACTTAAACTGGTGACTAAACTAAAGATTTGTTTTACGGCAATGGTTATTGCTGTTTGTGATTAATTGTGTAGTTTGGTACCGGTAGTACGAGTAGCGGCAAACACCTTATTTACTTTTCTAGGAGACATACTGTGAGTCAGTTAGGGTGGTGAAAGGGGAAAGAGCCAGGGGAGAGAGACTTCCAGAGGACAGTGTCACAGCCACTGGCAGGGACCAAGTGTCACCCTTGTTGCAGCAGCACCAGTATAAGGGACAGTGCGACAGCAATTGTCCAGTTACCACAGTTTATGGCACCAAAACCATACAGCCACCACCACCATTTATAAGAACCGCAAACTCTTGCCAACAGCAGTGTTTGACGTTTTCAAGAGAGATTGGTTTCAAGAGAGATGGCTACATATTAATCCATCAATAAAAGGAGTGTTGTGTTTCACTGTAGCAAGGGTTTTTCAAGCAGCCATCTTTTTTGGCCAAAGAGCAGATGCTTGCTGTCATTAGTGGTGCAGGATTTAGGAACTGGAGAAAAGCCATTAAAAATTTCACAGCACATCAAAACTGCCAAACCCAACCGCCACTTTGTAATCCTGTAAAGCACACCAGCTAAATCTCAATCAGTGTTCCAGTTATCCAGCGCGTGGGGTAACAGCAGGATGACGCAAGGCATTGATTTGCTTTGATGAAAATTTGTTTAGTTCGGTGCGGCATGTAGTAAGACGAGGGACAAGCCTTTAGAGGCCGCACGGATGACAGTGGGAATTTATACCAGATTTTGAAACTTAGGGCAGAAGAGGATGATCCCATTTTACTGAAGTGGTTAACAGAGCGTACCACAATGTACACAGGCCCCAAAGCACAGAATGAAATGAAAATTCTGAACATCATGGCCAATAGTCATTCGAGGCAGCTGAGATTAGGTCTCTTCCGATTGTACAATTTTCATTAATTGTTGATGGTACTCAAGATGTCTCTGGTGGCTGAACAGGAGAATGTCTGTCTGCTGTTATGTTGACCATGACCATGTCCCTCACAAGGAGTTATTGGCTATACAGGATGTCGGAGACAACAGGCGAGGGCATTGCGAAAGTGTGCAACTGATGTGTTTGTGAGGAAACCCGCAAACATATGCTCGGTTCTTTTGTTCAGTAGTGGTGTATAGCAGTGGTTCTCAACCTTTTTGGGGTACTGGAACCCCTGCATATTTTGAGGCAAGTTTTGAGCGGTCCTCAGGACCTCCACCCCCTCTATATTATATGTAAACTTACTGGAAACCTTGTGGTACTGACTACATTCATTACACTTTTTTTATTTCACGGACCCCTTGCCAATTAGTCCATGGACCCCTGTTTGAGAACCCATGGTGTAATTGATATTTGTTCTTTTGTTTAGTAGTTTTCAGTACACTTACAAATTATTTATTTCATGTTATTTTTTTAAAAATTGCATACTTTGTGCGACATACTTGTCCATAGCTGCTGTTTGAAGAGTTGAGACACTGACTGAAGGATATTTTGTTTGATTTATTTGGGTTTTTTCATTGAAGTAGTTATTTTGCTTTTAGAACTGTACTTATTTTAAGCTTTTTGTTCTTGCAAAGATATTGTAGTAGACTCAGGCCAGGTGCACATATTTAATGACTATATAAATGTATCAGAAAAAGTCCAATTAAAAGGTCAATTCAATACGGAGGACCAACTTTGCTGATGGTTCTCAATGGAGATTATTTTAGATGTGATCACACCATGTTCATTGTATTTATGAAAACTACACCCATACAGTGTACAGTACCATTGTCACCTACTGACCTTTCTTGATATTGCTGGTTGTAAGTACGAATACCTGCATACATACTGGACTGGTAAGGAGCACTGCTATAACTATTATTAGTAGTAGAATTATAATGATTTAAACATTTGAACAAGTTGGGAAAACCCTTCAGTTAACTACTGTACCTATCAATTATCCAGTTGTAGGAATTATGGTTCATCAATATACATTTAACATATAACAACGTATGCTATGTTTTACAGCACTACTTTTGGTGTCCCCCTCAGGAATTGCTCTTGAGAAAATTTAATGTAATTGTCCCCTCCAAGGTTGATATCAGATTTTCGCCCCTGGTCCTGACCCCTCCTGTCTCAGCCTCCAGTATTTATGCTGCATTAATTTATGTATCATGGGGCTAGGATCAGTCTGTTATATCTGGAGTATTTCTCCTGTCTTATCCGGTGTCCTGTGTGAATTTAAGTATGCTCTCTCTAATACTCTCTCTCTTTCTCTTTTTTCTCTCTTCTCTCAGAGGACCTGAACTCTAGGACCATGCCTCAGGACTACCTGGCCTGATGACTCCTTGCTGTCCCCAGTCCACCTGCTGTCCCCAGTCCATCCCAGTCTACCTGCTGCTGCTCCAGTTTCAACTGTTCTGCCTGCGGCTATGGAACCCTGACCTGTTCACCGGATGTGCTACCTTGTCCCGGACATGCTGTTTTCGACTCTCTCTCTCTCTACCACACCTGCTGTCTCTAACTCTGAATGATCGACTATGAAAAGCCAACTGACATTTACTCCTGAGGTGCTGACCTAGTGCACCCTCTACAACCACTGCGATTATTATTATTTCACCCTGTTGGTCATCTATGAACTTTGGAACATCTTGGCAATGTTCTGTTATAATATCCACCCATCAAAGCCAGAAGAGGACTGGCCACCCCTCAGAGCCTGTTTCCTCTCTAGGTTTCATCCTAGGTTCCTTCCTTTCTAGGGAGTTTTTCCTAGCCACCGTGCTTCTACATCTGCATTGCTTGCTGTTTGGGGTTTTAGGCTGAGTTTCTGTATAGCACTTTGGGATATCGGCTGAAGCAAAAAAGGGATTTATAAATAAATTTGATTGATTGATTGACAAATAGTATTAAGAGAAAAGTTGAAAAAATGTACCCCTCTGACTCTGTACGATACATTGTGACGTATCACGACGTAACGTACAGCACGCATTATGCAACACATTGTTTGCCGCACAGCGTCTTTGCACCAGGGGTAGCGCTTCTCTCTTAAAAACAAGGAAGGGAAATGGACAGGGCAAGAGGATACACTAGTCAATTGTACAACTGAATGCATTCATTTTTTTGCGTCATCACTGCAAGCCATCATGACTCTCAAAAGCAGCGACAGCCGCAGTTTACTTCTGAAGATAACTTTAGCGCCGCCCTAAAAACCTGATTCAAATTCGACACAAACCTTCAAATAGGTATGTAAAGACATTGTATAAATTCTTTATAGTGTTTAATAAAAATTTCAGAGGTGATAAGTTGGACAAGTCGGGTGAAAAAAGCAGTTTCACCACACGACATATCTCCCCATTTCACTATTACTCAGTAGCCTTCGCTTCCCTCGCCGCCATTTTTTAAAAGACCAGGTGGAGCTCCAATGCCTTCTTCAATCATGCAGAGATGGGCAGCATGAAGGTCTGGTCATTGATTTTGCTGGAAATTGTGCTTTACAATGGTATTCATATTACAGTTGGCTCTAAAATAAGGTCACGTGTACGGAACACTGTCAAGTACGGAGGTTTGTTAGTTATCGTTGATCTGCTGCTGAAGATAGCTACCAGTCTAGCAGTGACTACCATGGCATGGGCTAAATTGATTGACATTGTGTATACCAAAAAAGATAGCTACATGATTTACCTGATGGCTTTCAGAGTTCAATACAGGACTGTAACGTTAGCTAGCTAGCCTAGCTGGACTAGCTAGCTAGCTAACATTACCGTCCTGTATTGACCTCAAAGCCATTCACTAAATCCCAAAAAATCACGTTAGGTTACATCTAATCAAGAATCTTTCTTGTTGTTGTGAAGGGGAAAAAAATATGGTATCGCATCACTTATCAACTGTCGTCAAAATGGATTCCCCATTACATCAGTTCAGCCTGAAAATGCCACTGATAATCACCATGGCGCATCATTCTTGATAGTCATAAGTCATGGAAACATTTGGGTAAATCTCTGGTTGGTAGAGATCTCTGTTAGGTAGAATCTCTGTTAGGCACAGAACACCACACAGGCATGATGACAAACGTTAGTGAAAAACAAACATTGTAAAACAAAATCTTGCCAGCAGAAGTTTTGAGATTGCTGTTGTGTTGTTCATTCGAAGCTCACAATGCCATGGTCCATGTTTGTGTGTACGCCCCATCTACCTTAGCTGGCGGTATCTGCATTCGCTATGAATCCCTGACTTTGTGGTTCACTATGAGTAGAGGAATACACAGGAAGTCGAAACTTCCCGATTCTACCAGTGAATTTAAAATGTGCTAGTTGTGATGTTTAATGCCCTCCACTAATATTGGCACTCTTGGTAAATATGAGCAAAACAGGCTGTGAAAAAATATATTTATTGTTTATCCTCTTGGTCTTTCATTAAAAATATTCACAAAAATCTAACCTTTAATTAAAGTAAAATAATTAAAATAAAAGTAAAATAATAACCATGTATCCTAACTAGTTGTCCAGGACCTTTGGAAGAAAAAGAGCCCCACAACATCAACGACCCACCACCATACTTCACAGTGGGGATGAGGTACTTTTCTGCATATCCATCTTTCTGTCCACACCAAACCCACCTCTGGTGTTTATTTCCAAAAATCTATATTTTGGTCTCATCTGACCATAGAATCCGGTCCCATTGAAAGCTCCAGTAACGTTTGGCAAACTGTAGGCACTTGAGTTTGTTGTTTGATGTCAGCAAAGGCTTTTTTTATGGCAACCCTCCCAAACAACTTGTGGTCATGTGGCATCCGTTTCGCAGTTTTGGAGATTTTCTGACCCCAAGACCCAACCAATGTCTGCAATTCTCCATCTGTGATCCTTGTAGATTTTTGGGCCACTGGAACCATCCTCCTCACTGTGCGTGGGGTCAATATAGACACACGGCCTCTTCAAGGCTGATTGTTAACATCTCCTGTTGKTTTAAACTTCTTCATTATTGCTCTGATAGTGGAAATGGGCATTTTCAACCGTTGAGCTGTTTTCTTATAGTAATTGTCTAATTTGTGCAGCTCAACAACGTTTTGTCGCACATCATTACTGTATTCTCGGGTCTTTCCCATAGTGATGGATGACTATGGGAACTTGGCCTGTGTGTCACCTCATATTTATACCCCAGTGAAACAGGAAGTCATGGCTTACCACTTAAATATTCCAAATCACTCAGGTGAACTTAAAAACGTAAAATATGAATGGGAATATACTTCAGTTAGATTTTACTCATAAGAATTTCTATGTGCGCCAATAATTGTGGCACACATATATATTTATTTAATTTATTTCACATGTATTTTTTCAGTCATTTTATTTCAATTAAATATAAAATGTTTGTGAATATTTTGAAGGTAAGACCAAGAGAATAAACAGCAAAGACATTTCTTTCACAGCCCGTTTTGCTTATATTTACCAAGGGTGCCAATATTAGTGGAGGGCAGTGTATATGCCATGGCAGAGGCGAAATTCCCCTTAAGGTAAACCCTTAATTAAGGGAAACACTTCAGATGTTTTATGCAGCCGGGCCCAGATTTGTCTCCATAGAAGACTGTGTACTGCCTTTTATAAATCCTAATTATTTAATTAGCCCACAATCACTTGCAGTCCACTGGCAGGCAGGCGCAGCCAATTCACATAGATTGGCTTGGCACATATGTTGCCTTCTTAACCTCAAATTACATTTTAGGGGAAATTTGACTGTAAAGCTGCATCTACCCACTACAATCCTATCTAAATGTAGAGGGTAAAGCAGGGACGGACTGGTCCCAAAATAATAATTATTTGGCAAACAATGGGGACCTTGAGTGAAAACATGGGCAAGTGTGGGAAAAAAATTCCCCTTGAGGAAAAAAATTGCATTGTGACAGAAATGGTCGGGCTGGTATCTGGTCCTAGTACGTCCCTAGTCAGTCTGTCACAGTCTGTCTCTGTGAGTTCTGCTGCATATTTCTTTGTGTTGATATTTTTACACAGACACGTGATTGTGGCCAGACTGGGATTTGCACTTTGGTCATTTTCAGTATTACTTTCAGCCATAACTGACCCAAAATATCTCTCTCTCCCCATTAGCTGAAGTTACACAAGCAGTCTGAAATATCATGGGATGTCTGTTTCAACTATGATACCATTGCTGCGAAGCTTACATAACAATGCCTCTCAGTGCCCAAATCCTACTTACTATCTGAGCTAATGCCCTCCCTGTTGACAGACACACATCAGACAGTTGTTTGGATATATTGGATATATGGGATATATTGAATATATGGGAGATATTGAATATATGGGATAAATGGGATATATTGGATATATGAGATATTGAATATATTGGATATATGGGATATATTGAATATATGTAATATATTGGATATATGGGATATATGGGATATATTTGTCACAGCTGTTTAAAGAAGACGACCAAGGTGCAGGGTGGTGAGCGTACATTTTCTTTTTATTTGGAAAAAGACACCGAACAAAACAACAAACACTACAAAAACAAACCGTGAAGCTAAAGGCTATGTGCCCTAAACAAAAGTCAACTTCCCACAAAGACAGGTGGAAAAAAGGGCTACCTAAGTATGGATCTCAATCAGAGACAACGATAGACAGCTGCCTCTGATTGAGAACCACACCCGGCCAAACACAAAGAAATAGAAAACATAGAAATAAAGAAACTAGAATGCCCACCCTAGTCACACCCTGTCCTAACCAAAATAGAGAATAAGAGCCTCTCTATGGCCAGGGCGTGACAGTATTGGATAAATTTGAATATATGGGATATATTTAAAATCAAATCAAATCAAATTTGATTTGTCACATACACATGGTTAGCAGATGTTATTGCGAGTGTAGCGAAATGCTTGTGCTTCTAGTTCCGACAATGCAGTAATAACCAACAAGTAATCTAACCTAACAATTCCACAACTACTACCTTATACACACAAGTGTAAAGGGATAAAGAATATGTACATAAAGATATATGAATGAGTGATGGTACAGAACGGCATAGGCAAGATGCAGTAGATGGTATAGAGTACAGTATATACACATGAGATGAGTAATGTAGGGTATGTAAACATAAAGTGGCATAGTTTAAAGTGGCTAGTGATACATGTATTACATAAAGATGGCAAGATGCAGTAGATGATATAGAGTACAGTATATACATATACATATGAGATGAGTAATGTAGGGTATGTAAACATTATATTAAGTGGCATTGTTTAAAGTGGCTAGTGGTACATTTTTACATAATTTCCATCAATTCCCATTATTAAAGTGGCTGGAGTTGAGTCAGTATGTTGGCAGCGGCCACTAAATGTTAGTGATGGCTGTTTAACAGTCTGATGGCCTTGAGAAAGAAGCTGTTTTTCAGTCTCTCGGTCCCTGCTTTGATGCACCTGTACTGACCTCGCCTTCTGGATGATAGCGGGGTAAACAGGCAGTGGCTCGGGTGGTTGTTGTCCTTGATGATCTTTATGGCCTTCCTGTGACTTCGGGTGGTGTAGGTGTCCTGGTGTCCTTAATATATTGGATATATGGGATATATGGTGTATTTTGGATATATTGTGTGTATGTGTGTGTATATCGGACGGGTTAAAAAGATGGCACCAACGGAGAAGTTCCAACCTAACTTTGCTATATAGGGACTTTTATTGTGGTTATCTTTTGTACAGAAAGTTCATACTATTATCACATATGACCACCAACCACTTCTGGACATTAGATCAACAGTTTCTATCCTTGATTTTGATTTCAAATACAACTTTAACCTATTCCTCTGTTCCAATGGCTACCGAAACGCTGCAGGCATTAACGCTGGAGAACAAGGTAGAGTCCTTTTTATTAATATATATTTTTTTTTTTAGGATGTGTAGTCCTGGTGAAATTGAAGCGAAGAGAAAACTGAACGGCGCTCCACCTACATTCTATTGGCAAATGTCCAGTCACTAGAGAATAAGATGGATGAGCTTGGTTTGAGAGTCTCCTTTCACAGAGACTTGAAAAGGTGCAATATGATATGTCTTACTGAAACGTGGTTGGATGATGACACTATGCACGTAGTACTCGGTGGATTCTCCATGCAGCGGCAGGTTCAGACGGCGGCTTCAGGGAAATCGAAAGGGTGTATGTTTTTTCATAAATAACAACTGGTGTGCTGCTTCAAGTGTGAAAGAAACTTCTAGCATTTGCTCACCTGATATAGAATAGCTCATGGTAAGCTGCAGACCCTTAAATCTACCAAGAGAGTTCTCATCAATAATTATCACGGCTGTCTACATCCCTCCACAAGCCAACACCACTTTGGCACTCAACGAACTGTATGGGCCATAAACAAACAAGAAACCGATCACCCAGAGGCAGCGTTTTTGGTGGGTGGAGACTTTAACGCAGGGAGACTTTAAACCGTCCTACCTCACTTCTACCAACAGGGGCATACAAGGCCCTCGCTCGTCGTATGTGGCAGGGCTTGCAGACGATAACGGATTACAAAGGGAAACACAGCCATGGGTTATCCAGTGATGTAAAACTCCCAAACTAGCTAAATACAGTGCATTTTATGCTCGCCTTCGAGGAATATAACACTGTGCCTTGCGTGAAAGCCCTTGTTTTTTCTGCACGACTCTGTGATCTCGCTCTCCGTGGCCAATGTGAGCAAAACTTTTAAACAGGTTAACAATCAGACGGAATACCAGGGCGCTTTCTCACAGCATGAGCAGACCTTCTGGCAGGTGTCTTCAAATCCATTTTCATGTCCCCAGTCTGCAATTCCAAAATGTTTCAAGCTGATCACCATTGTCCCTGTTCCCAAGAGCTCCAAGGTAACCTGCCTAAATGACTGCCGCCCTGTAGCAAACACATCTGTAATCATGAAGTGCTTTGAAAGTCTGGTCTTGACATACATTAACACCATCATCTCAGACACCCTAGACCAGGGGTGGGCAATTCCAGTCCTCGAGGGCCTGATTGGTGTCACAGTTTTGCCCCAGGCCCAGCTAACACACATTTTACATTTACATTTAAGTCATTTAGCAGACGCTCTTATCCAGAGCGACTTACAAGTTGGTGCATTCACCTTATGATGTCCAGTGGAACAACCACTTTACAATAGTGCATCTAACTCTAAGGGGGGGGGGGGGGGTTAGAAGGATTACTTTATCCTATCCTAGAATAATTCCTTAAAGAGGTGGGGTTTCAGTGTGTCTCCGGAAGGTGGTGATTGATTTCCGCTGACCTGGCGTCGTGGAGTTTGTTCCACCATTGGGGTGCCAGAGCAGCGAACAGTTTTGACTGGGCTGAGCGGGAYCTGTACTTCCTCAGAGGTAGGGAGGCGAGCAGGCCAGAGGTGGATGAACGCAGTGCCCTTGTTTGGGTGTAGGGCCTGATCAGAGCCTGAAGGTACGGAGGTGCCGTTCCCCTCACAGCTCCGTAGGCAAGCACCATGGTCTTGTAGCGGATGCGAGCTTCAACTGGAACAAACCAATAGTCCCCTAATCATGATCTTCAGTTTAGAATGCAATTTGATTAATCAGTTGTGTTTGTTAGGGATGGAGATAAAGTGTGACACCAATCAGGCCCTCAAGGACTAGAGTTGCCCACCTCTGCCCTAGACCCACTCCAATTCGCATATCCACAGATGACGCGATCTCAATTGCACTTCACACTGCCCTCTTCCATCTGGACAAGGGGGGAAATAACTATGTGAGAATTCTGTTCATATTCTACAGCTCAGCGTTCAACACCATAGTCCCCTCCAAGCTCATCACCAAACTAGGGATCCTGGGACTGAACCCCTCCCTTTGCAACTGGATCATGGACTTCCTGACGGGCCGGCCCCAGGTGGTGAGGGTAGGCAACAAGAGGTCCTGCAGGGATGCCTCTCTACTCAATTTACAAAATAGCCTCCAACACTACTCAGCAAATTGGATGCAGTCTATCACAGTGCCATCCGTTTTGTCACCAAACCCCCATATACTACCCACCACTGCGGCCTGTATGCAACTTGGCTGGCCGGCCCTCGCTTCATATCCGTTGCCTAACCCACTGGCTCCAGGTCATCTATAAGTCGTTGCTAGGTAAAGCCCCACCTTATCTCAGCTCACTGGTCACCATAGAAGCACCCACCCGCAGCACGTACTCCAGCAGGTATATTTGACTGGTCAACCCCAAAGCCAATTCCTCCTTCGGCCGCTTTTCATTCCAGTTCTCTGCTGCCAATGACTGGGACGAACTGCAAATATCACTGAAGCTGGAGACTCACTAACTTTAAGCACCAGCTGTTAGAGCAGCTCACAGATCACTGCACCTGTACATAGCCCATCTGTAAATAGCCCATCCAACTACCTCATCACCACATTGTTATTTATTTGATTTATTTTGCTCCTTTGCACCCAAGTACCGCTACTTGCACACTCATCTTCTGCACATTTATCACCCCAGTGTACTCCGGCCCGTCAGGAAGTGACATACAGTAATTATTTCGCCACTAAGGCCTATTTATTGCCTCACCCCCCTCATCCTACTTCATTTCCAAACACTATATATAGACTTTCTCTATTGTATTATTGACTGTATGTTTGTTTATTCCATGTGTAACTCTGTGTTGTTGTTTGTGTCGCACTGCTTTGCTTTATCTTGGCCAGGTCACAGTTGTAAATGAGAACTTGTTCTCAACTAGCCTACCTGGTTAAATAAAGGTTAAATACATTTTTAAAAACTCCCTGTATATAGCTCCACATTGATCTGGTACTCCCTGTATATAGCTCCACATTGATCTGGTACAGGTACTCCCTGTATATAGCTCCACATTGATCTGGTACTCCCTGTATATAGCTCCACATGAAAAAAAATAAAAAAAAAAAAAAAAAACATTGAATCCTGGTATGTATCCCTGTAATATTAGCCCACGTTGATTGGTACTGGGTATTCCTGTATATAGATCAACATTATCTGGTACTGGTATCTCCCTGTATAGTAAGCTCCAATTGATCTGGTACTGTCCTGTATATAACTCCACATTGGATCTGGTCTGGTACTGCTATATGCTCACATTGATTGGTACTGCCTGTAATTATAGGGCTCCAGATTGATCTGGTTTTGTTCGTGTATAGTGCTCCACATTGATCTTGTGTACTGGTACCCCCTGTATAATAGCTCACATTAATGATCTGGTACTGGTCCTCCTGTATATTAGCTCCACGTTTGATCTGGTACTGTACTCCCTGTATATTAGGCTCACATTAATCTGGTAGTGGTATCCTGTAGTATCGCTCCCATTGATCTGGTACTCCTGTATATAGCTGCCCTTGATCTGGTACTGGTACTGTATATGCTCCCATTGATCTTGGTACTCCTGTATATAGCTCCATGATTGGTACTGGTCTCCTTATATGGCTCACATTAATCTGGTACTTGTATCCTGTATATAGCTCCACATTGCTATGGTATCCCGTATTATAGCTGCACATGTGATGGTACTGGTACCGCCTGTAGTATTGCTCACATTGATCTGTCTCCTGGTATATGGCTCACATGATCTGGTAGCTCCCTGTATATGTCCACATTGATCTGTCGTACTCCCTGTATATAGCTTCCACATTGATCTGGTACTCCTTGTATTATAGCTCCACATTGATCTGGTACTTGGTACTCCGTATATAGCCCCACCTTGATTGGTACTGGACTCCTGTATATAGCTTCCACATTGATCTTGGTATGGTACTCCTGTTTCTCCCTGGATCTGTAACCCCTGTTATATAGCTCCACGTTGATCTGGTACTGGTACTCCTTGTATATAGCTCCACATTAATCTGTATCTGGTACTCTCTGTATATACTCATCATTGATCTGGTACTTCTGTATAACTCCACATTGATGCTGGTCTTTGTTTATAGCTCATTCTTGTATTTTACTTTTTCTCTTGTGTTAGTTACTTTGAGTTTTTTTGTATTATTATTTTTTACTGCATCATGTTGGGAAAGATCATCAACAAGCATTGTGTCACGCTTCTCCTTCTCCTTCCTCCGGCGCTCGACATCGCAGTCCTACTAAACCACGGTCCTGAAACCAATCATTATAGCACACCGGATTCCACACCACTGAAACTCTCTCTTCATAGCCTCAACACTGAATACTCTCCTTCATAAGCC
>NC_036860.1:66703023-66728212 GCF_002910315.2 Salvelinus sp. IW2-2015
CCTCACCACGCTGACTAACTCTCCCTTCATACAGCCCTCACCGACCTCTCCACCCTGATTACTCTCCTTCATACAGTCCTCCACCACCTGATTTACTCTCACCTTCACAGCCTCCACGCTACCTAGTCATCAGCAGTGTTGGTGTTCTGTGTTCATGTACCAGACGGTTCGCTTCTTATGTAACCTCTCCATGTTCGTTATTATTAAACTCACATCTGCACCTGCTTCCTGGACTCCAGCGTCTTCGTTACAAAGCTTTCACTGTAAAGGTCGACACCATGTTGTATCGGCGCATGTATAAATAATATGATTTGATTACAGCTGAAGCATGCATTTCCATCTCTTGTGGATTCATAAAGTATTCTTCTTCACATGGAAAATATAGGCAGGCTGCTACAGTACATATAGCTGTATGGTGGAATAGGGGTACGACACTGGGGAATCGCGTGACTCCATCATAGTGCAATATTGCGTTTGTAGCAAAAGAGTGTCATGGATTCCTTGGCATCTGCCTCTTGTTCGGATAGCGTCTGAGGGTTCATTTCCCACAAGCAGGTGGGTTGTTATCTTTATTGTCTTGAGCTGAGGACAGGTGTCTCTTCTTATTGTGCATCTCTCTCTGTCCGCCACTCTCTCTGTCCCCACTCTCTCTCTGTCCCCACTCTCTCTCTGTCCCCACTCTCTCTCGTCCTCTCACTCTCTTCTGTCCCAGACTCTCTCTCTGTCTCCACCTCTCTCTGTCCCCACTCTCTCTTTGTCTCACTCTCTCTGTCCCCACTCTCTCTGTCCTCCATGCCCCCTCTCTCTTGTCCCACTTCCTCCCTGTCCTCTCTGTCCCACTCTCTCTTGTCCCCACTCTCTTCTCTGTCCCCATCTCTCTTGTCTGGGTCCCACTCTCCTTGTCCCCACTTATCGGCCCTTCTTTCGATCCCCACTCCCTTCCACTCTTCTCTGTCCCTCACCTTACTCCTGTCTTCACTCTCTTTCTCTGTTCCCACCTCTCTCTGTTTCCCATTCCTTTCTCCCCCCCTCATCTCTGGTCCCACTGCCCTTCATCTTGCTGTCCCACTCCCTCTCTCTGTCCTCCCCCATCCTCTCTCTCTGTCTCCACTCTCTCTCTCTGTCTCCACTCTCTCTCTCTCTCTGTCCCACCGCCCTCTCTTCTGTCCCCACAGCCCCTGTCTTTGTCCCCACCTCTCTCTCTGTCCCCACTCCTTCTCTCTGTCCCATCCCTCTCGCTTCTCTCATCCCTCTCTCTGTCCCACTCCCTCTCTCTGTCTCCACACTCTCTCTGTCCCACTCTCTCTCTGTCCCCCACCCTCTTCTCTCTGTCCCCACTCCCTCTCTCTTCCCACTCCCCTTCTCTGTCCCACTGCCCTCCTCTCTGTGCCCCACTCCTCTCTCTCGTCCCCACTCTCCCTCCCATCTCCTCTCTCCTTCCCCACTCCCTTCTCTCTGTCTCCACTCCCTCTCTCTAGTCCCCACGCCCTCTCTCTGTCCCCACGCCCGCTGTCTGTCCCCACTCTCTCTCTGTCCCCACTCCCTCTCTCTGTCACCACTCTCTCTCTGTTCCCCACGCCCTCTCTCTGTCTCCACTCCCTCTCTCTGTCTCCCCACTCCCTCTCTCTGTCCCCACTGCCCTCTCTCTGTCTCCACTCCCTCTCTCTGTCCCCACGCTCTCTCTGTCCCCACTCCCTCCTCTGTCCCACTCTTCTCTGTCCCCACTCCCTCTCTCTCTGTCTCCACTCTCTCTCGTCCCCACTCCCTCTCTCTGTCTCCACTCTCTCTCTGTCTCCACGTCTCCTCTCTCCTGTCCCCCCTCCCTCTCTCTCAGGTCTCCATTCTCTCTCTGTCTCCACTCTCTCTCTGTCTCCACTCTCTCTCTGTCCCCACTCTCTCTCTGTTCCCACGCCCGCTGTCTGTTCCCACGCCCTCTCTCTGTCCCTACTTCCTCTCTATCCCCACTCCCTCTCTATGTCCCCATTCCCTTTATAGTTTGCTCTGTCAGGAAGCAGCTTGATGCATTGTGATGATGATGTTCCCTCTGGAGAGTTCATCACGTCAAAATTAACCCCATTTAAATGTTAAGCTGGGGGCAGCTGGGGGGAAAGGCAGGCGTCACCCGAAAAACCCTGGGGATGGGAGAGATGGGTGCCACTGTCTGCATCCCAAATGAAACCCAGTTCTTATGTTGTGCATTGTTTTCTAACTGGATCCATAGGGCTCTGGTCAAAAGTAGTGCACTATATAGGGAATAGGGTTCCATAGGGCTCTGGTCTAAAGTAGTACACTATATAGGGAAAAGGGTGTTATTAATGACACAGTCAGAGTGTGGGTGTCACTGACAAGGTAATGACGCAGTCAGATTGTGGTTGTCACTGACAAGATGGCGCAGACAGAGATGGTCGCCTCGCTTCGAGTCCTTAGGAAACTATGCAATATTTCGTTTTTTTATGTATTTTTTTCTTACATTGTTACCCCAGGAAATCTTAAGTCTCATTACATACAGCCGGGAAGAACTATTGGATGTAAGAGCGATGTCAACCTACCAACATTATGACCAGGAATACGACTTTCCCGAAGCGGATCCTCTGTTTGGACCACCACCCAGGACAATGGACCTAATCCTAGAAGCCAGTCCAAAACAACAGCGCCGCAGAAGGGGCATTGCCCACTGCTCCCTAGTATACTACTCGCAAAATGTCCAGTCTCTTGACAACAAGGTAGATGAAATTCGAGCAAGGGTTGCCTTCCAGAGAGTCGTCAGAGATTGTAACATCCTCTGTTTCATGAAACATGGCTCTCTCAGGATATGTTGTCAGAATCAGTTCAGCCACCGGGCTCCTCCATGCCAACATAGATTCACTCCTCTCTGGGAAGAGGAAGGGCAGGGGTGTATGCTTCATGATTACCGACTCATGGTGTAATCATAACAACATACAAGAACTCAAGTCCTTCTGCTCACCTGACCTAGAATTCCTTACAATCAAATGCCGGCCATATTCTCGTCAGTTACCGTCACTGCGGTGTACATTCCCCCTCAAGCAGACACCAAGACGGCCCTCAAGGAACTTCACTGGACTCTATATAAACTGGAAACCATATATCCTGAGGTTGCATTTATTGTAGCTGGGGATTTTAACAAAGCAAATTTGAGGACAAGGCCACCTAATTTCTATCAGCATATTGATTGCACTACGCGCAGGTGTAATACACTCGATCACTGCTACTCTAACTTCCGCGATGCATACAAAGCCCTCCCCCGCCATCCCTTCGGCAAATCTGACCACGACGCCATCTTGCTCCTACAGGCTTATAGGCAGAAACTCAAACAGGATGTATCAGTGACGAGAACCATTCAACGCTGGTCTGACCAATCGGAATCCACACTTCAAGATTGTTTTGATCACGCGGACTGGAATATGTTCCGGTCAGTCTCAGAGAACAACATCGACCTATACGCTGACTCTGAGGGAGTTAATAAAGAAGTGCATTTGGAGATGTTGTACCCACTGTGACTATTAAAACCTACCCTAACCAGAAACCGTGGATGGATGGCGGCATTCGCGCAAAACTGAAAGACCAAACCACCGCATTTAACCATGGAAAGAGGTCTGGGAATACGGCTGAATATAAACAGTGTAGTTATTCCCTCCGCAAGGCAATCAAACAAGGGAAATGTTGGTTTAAGGACAAAGTGGAGTCGCAATTCAACAGCTCAGATACGAGACGTATGTGGCAGGGTCTACAGGAAATCACGGACTACAAATAGAAAACCAGCCACGTTATGGACACCGACGTCATGCTTCCAGACAAACTAAACATCTTCATTGCACGCTTTGAGGTTAGTACAGAGACACTGTCGTGGCCCACTTACAAGGACTACGAATCCCCCCCCCTCATCTCCTTCTTCGTGGCCGACGTGAGTAAAACATTTAAACGTGTTAACCCTCGCAAGGCTGCTGGCCCAGACGACGTCCCTAGCCGAGCATGCGCAGATCAGCTGGCTGGTGTGTTTACAGACATATTCAATCGCTCCCTATCCAAGTCTGCTGACTCCACATGCTTCAAGATGGTCACCATTGTTCCTGTACCCAAGAATGCAAAGAATTAAATGTCTACCGCACCGTAGCACTCACTTCTGTCATCATGAAGTGCTTTGAAAGACTAGTCAAGGATCATATCACCTCCACCTTACCGGCCACCCTAGACCCGCTTCAGTTTGCATACCGCCCCAACAGGTCCACAGACGATGCAATCGCCATCACACTGCACACTGCCCTATCCCATCTGGACAAGAGGAATACCTATGTAAGAACGCTGTTCAATGACTACAGCTCAGCATTCAACACCATAGTACCCTCCAAGCTCATCATCAAACTGGAGGCCCTGGGTCTCAACCCCGCCCTGTGCAACTGGGTCCTGGACTTTCTGACAGGCTGCCCCCAGGTGGTGAAGGTAGGAAACAACATCCCCACTTCGCTGACCCTCAACACTGGGGCCCCACAAGGGTGCGTGCTCAGCCCCCTCCTGTACTCCCTGTTCACCCACGACTGTGTGGCCATGCACGCCTCCAACTCAATCATCAAGCTTGCAGACGACACAACAGTAGTGGGCTTGATTACCAACAATGAAGAGACAGCCTACAGGGAGGTGGTGAGGGCACTCGGAGTGTGGTGTCAGGAAAACAACGTCTCACTCAACGTCAACAAAACAAAGGAGAGGATCGTGGACTTCAGGAAACAACAGAGGGAGCACCCCCCTATCCACATCGAAGGTGGACAGCAGTGGAGAAGGTGGAAAGTTTTAAGTTCCTCTGCGTACACATCACAGACAAACTGAAATGGTCCACCCACACAGATAGTGTGGTGAACAAGGCACAACAGCGCAGTCAGAGTGTGGGTGTCACTGACAAGGTACTGACGCAGTCAGAGTGTGGGTGTCACTGACAAGGTAATGACGCAGTCAGAGTGTGGGTGTCACTGTCACTGACAAGGTGGACTTTACCTCTGACTCACTGCATGTGAAGCAGCATTATTATGACTGAGGTGGTATCCAATCATTTGTTTATTTGAATTATTATCAACTCATTATTGACGCACACTTTCTTGGTATTGGACACGGTAAACAACAACCATAATCGTTATTTTTGTTTCGATTCAAACGGGAACATATGAGGAGACAGTTAGACTTGAGGTCGTAGGTATCACACATCTCAGAGGAGCACAAGAGCAAAGATCACGGTCCCCGCCCCGTCCCCCGTCCCCCCCCCGCCCCGTCCCCCTGTCCCGTCCCCCGCCCCGTCCCCGCGCCCCCCGCCCCTCCCTCCCCCGTCCCGTCCCCCTGTTCCCGTCCCCCCGCCCCGCCCCGTCCCCCCCCTCCCCCCCGCCCCGTCCCCCCGCCCCGTCCCCCCGTCCCGTCCCCCGCCCATGTCATCTTATTGCACTGTGATCTAAAAGGTAGACTTGTCCTAAATCCGCACGTCCTACTCTGAAGACGACACAACACGGACGCTCTAACGCTGCTCATCATATTCTTTTATTTTAATATTCTTTTCTTATTCCATTCCGTTTACTTGCAATTTATTGTGTTAGTATTTTTGTGGAACATGTTAGATATTACATGCACTGTCCGGGAACTAAAGCACAGCATTCGCTACACTCACATACATGCAACCTTATTATCAATCATGCCTAACCTTTCGTGTACTGTAACTGTTTGACCAACTAACATCTCTAACCATGTGTACTTGACAAATCTGCAACCATGATGGAAGAACATCTGACTAACCAATGTGTTATGTGACCAATAACATCTGCTAAACCATGTGTATGTGACCAATAACATCGCTAAACCATGTGTATGTGACCAATAAACATCTGCTAACCTGTGTATGACCAATAACAATCGTGCATAACCATGGTATGGAGACCAATAACATCTGCTAACCATGATAACCTCCATGTGTATGTGACCAAACATCTGCTACCGTGCTATTGACCAATAAACAATCTGCTAACCATGTGTATGGTACACCAATAGCACACATCTGGCTAACCATGTGTATCGTGACCTCAATACATCTTGCTAACCGGTGTATGTGACTAATAACATCTGCTAAACCGTTATGTGACCAATAACATACTCTGTAACCATGATATGTGACCAATAACATCTGCTAACCACCATGATGTGAATGTGCACCCACATAACATCTTTCGCAAACCATGTGTAGGGGACCAAAATAAAACAATCTGCTAACCATGTGTATGTGACCAATAACATCTGCTAACCATGTGTATGGGACCAATAACATCTGCTAACCATGTGTATGTGACCAATAATATTTGAATTGATTTGACCCTTTAGTCTACTACGTAATGCAAAAAGCAGAGAATAGCTTATATCCAGCTGAGTCCATCTGATAGCATACTGCGCCACTGTTGAAGGTGTGATTAACACCTATGGTGACTATAGCTGAACAGACAGACAGTAGGCTCCAGTGCCATGCCATTCTCCCACAGCTCATCTCTGCTGAAGAACAAGTCTATACAACAGGCTCTATGTGATGTATGATGACAGATGTAGCATCACAGAGTGGTGTATGATCACAGCATGCATGCTCTCTGATGTGCTGTGAATATAATGAAGGCATTTGATTTGAATGCATAAATCACAGGGTAATAATACCAGGGTAAATGCTTACACATAGATGTCAGTCTGGGGAAAAGCAAAATGCATTTTGAGATAATGATTGTCAAGGCATTCTGCATTGAGTTAATAAAACTAGTATTAAATATTCATATATTATATGTCATTTAAGTGAGGGGTTCATTTTTTCTTCATATCATCGTCTGCTGAAGGGTCATATTATTCACTAAACTGATGAGGAAGGGGAGCTCTATCATCAATCACATTATGGAAATGAAGTGCACGAGCCGCAGCCAGCAATGTGCCTCTTAAACCGCAGTGCTGCGCGAGCGTGATAGGGGCTTGAACCAATAAATACAGTCCGGTCGGTAGATGGCGGTAACACAGGAAACCTGATCTGTCAGGTTCACTAGAAGTCGGTCTCAGTTTGCAGCATTTGCAAAGGAGGCAGCGGAGCCGAGCAGTTGAAGGACATCAAATGAAACACGGGAGCGCTTTACAGCGGGTCCTCTTGAGTTTTGCGCGTAGCCTGTGTGCTCCGAGCCTGGAGACAGTACGTTTTAGTGAAAATCATGGAAGATAAATCAAATTCGTTCTCCAGCAACAAAGAAGGGGAGAAAGCAGATGGGAATAATGTATTTCAAAGGCAAGACTCGATACAGAAGAATAATATGGGGAGCCAGAACATGAAAGGAGGGGACCATGGAAACTCGGTGGGCTTCAAGGGGGAACGGGAGGAAGCCTTGGTCGGGTTCGACGATATAGACGGGTCCGGTAACCGACATGGCTTTATGCAGCGGCAATTTGGAGCGATGATGCAGCCCGGCGTCAATAAGTTCTCCCTGCGAATGTTCGGCAGTCAGAAAGCCGTTGAGAAAGAGCAAGAAAGGGTGCAGACGGCTGGATACTGGATCATTCATCCCTATAGCGATTTTAGGTAAGGAGTGGAAAGTCATCTTCTCAGCTTTTTACCCATGCCGTCACCCACAGAGCCAGACACCACATCCACTCTGTCATCAGTGTGCGTTACGCATCGCCCAGAGCAGAGGCTAATCTTGTTTCTGTATTGAGGCAATTATAGAGGCATTGATTGTTTTACCTATCGAATTGTGATCATATTCATATTTTCCATTGCAATGTTTGCATTATTCTAATGTGGAAGACAGAAATAAATGAATCCACGAAATGTCCTTGGAAAAAGGATGGTGAATGTCACGAGTTAAATACACAAATGCTGATTGTTCACACAACAATACACCAATAAGGCAGTCTTGCTTGTGGCATATGCGGTTCTATAATAGCCTAAGCGACGTTACCTGTGTTTAACATGACAGTAATGTAGGAACATCAAGGATGAAAACATATCGTTGTAGCTCTGCCTGCAATGATGAAACGAAGAGGATCATTAAGGATGGCCTCTGGATAGAAAAATACATATGCGGTAAAATTGTATCGAGAAACGACCACAGAGAATAGAGAGAGAGAGAGAGAGAGAGATAATTAAACATTGGTTATCCGCATCAAAATGAACAAGTGAATAACAAGGGAAGGCATGAATTCAAACACCCGGCATTTGAACAGTTAAACGGAGCCCGTCTGTAAAACCCTGAAGAATGTACAGAAAATAGAATGCAAAATGCTCTGACGTGGGATACACGTCCATCAAACATAAATCCAAGGAGAACTGCGCAGAAAGAAACATGATGGAATTTGCCTATTTGTTTTTAGGGAGCTACAAACCCATTACAACGATCCCTCGTATGATAAAGCTGATTGGTTTATTTGTTTAACGACTTAAATTGGATAAAGTTTGAGATAAGTGGTTAATGGGCTTGTGTAGACATTACGTCATAAATATTTGTATTATTTCTTTGCAACTATTGCTGTGCATGTATCATCACGCGTACACTGACTGACTGTCTCGCAGACATTTTTTTGGACTGCATAGAACCGACCTAATACTGCGCATTGACATGAATAACAGAATGAGCCTGATTGAATGCTGCAAATAAAAAATATCATTCTTATTTTGGTAAATGTAAGTCAGTACAATGTTGTTTGAGAGAATGAATGAATCTTCACATCGCCTGACAAGGTAAAATGATACCCAGTGGCCAAATGGAAGCTTTCATAATCTGCCTCGTTTGTTCAGTAACAGCCCAGCTTTGTATTGTGTGTTGTTTAAACATTGCAGTGTCATTTCAAGATATATATATATATATATATCTACACTTCCTGAACATTGACGTGTATGTAAATACACTGCTATAATGTCAGATCCGAGTGTTCCCATATCCAATAGGCTACGTTTTAAATTCACAAATCAAACACGGCATAGTTGGTTGTGCCTTCCCTTCCATCCGTGTCCCCTGCTAGAGTTGGATGGATGGTGAGGTGACTCCCCTTTGTTCCCGTCAGTAGCGAGCTGGGACTTCACGTTGAATCGGCTGAGTTTAACTCGTCGCTGTCCATGGTGATGAAATGCAACTCTGCACTGTGTGGACCTGACATAGCCCATCGCCTTCTCAAATAATCTACAGTATTAATAATAACCTAATACTAATCTAATAATCTAGTAGTGTGTTGGAACTTTATGGTGACTCGGTCAAATCTAACTCGTCGCTGTCCATGGTGCTGACATGAGACTGGAAATAGCTTCTGCTATCTTACTACTACACAAATTAGGCTGTTTATGAGCAGGGGTGAAGGAGATGAAATTTCTTCCCGGTACGAGCATTTTAAAAATATATTTATTTTATGGGCCTAATCATATAATTACATATATAATCCCTATTAATTTAGTCAGATCTCTATGGATCTAATATTACAGACTTGTCAAATAGTTTTTAAGCCTAATTTGGCCTAGATATTTTTCTGTTTATAATTACCGACATTTGGTAGGGTATTTGTTCGTCAAGTTGTCTATAATTAGATACATGCAGCTTCTCTTCTGTCATTACTTGATGTTTGTCTAGAATACAAAATTACGCCTTGCTCACCAGAATAATGTCATATATAAATCGATAGATTCATTTCTGCTTCTCTCACGGAGCAGGGAGGTTTTCCGTGCAACATTTCCAAATGACATCAGTTTGACCCGTTTTAAGGAAACGAAAACTTGTGAAAATGATCCAACATGTTTCTGGTAATATTTCAGTTCGTCTTGGATGAATAGTTTATGTGGTTGAAAACTAAATATAGCCCGTTTTTATGTTACTGAAAGAAACGATATAATAATATGGTCCCTAAGCGCGTATCCGCATTCTCTCAAGATGCTGAAAGAAATTATTCATATTTCTCCAATTCTGTTCCCGAGACAAAATTAACATTCCACAAGTTTTCAAGTCTATTCACATATTTTTCATGTGATAGACATGCGGTAATGATAAATAGTGTAATAGCCTACACATTTATTGGAATCTATGTTTTAATTATTGTGATAGGCGCATGTTTAACCGGTATGGCGTATCCCAACTATTTATTTTGCTGGTATACTCCATACCGGATTCAAACCAGCTTAGGCTACTTTCAACCCTGATTATGAGATATTTTGTATCTTTAGCTTTAAGATACCCCTTATCTTCTCATATAAATATTGTCTGTCACCAAAATAAAAACTCACATGTTATTGTCGTTTGAACGGTAGGATAAACACATTCCTTGCGTTGCAAATAGGGCGGGGTCACAGTGGTCGGTCATACTCCAGAACAGTGTGTCATTAGATTGTAGAAAGAAGGTTAGCCAGGATTAGAAATACTACATATCAGTCAATGAGCTTACAGCAGGCTACAGCAGGCCCCACAACAATTATGTAACATGATCAACCTGTTCTGGAATAGCAGACACACCGGGCATAATTTGCACCAATCAGGTGATATACATGACTGCTTATTAACGAATAATAATTAGATAACTGTCTCATTAATAGAGATCATTTGAAAGATTCAAGCCTGTAAAGTTATAACGCGAGTGCAATTTTTTTTACTAGCTACAATTTATTGGCTACAATTTATTGGAATCTTTGCTCGCACTCGACTAAAGAGAATGCAAATGCCTTGTTTTATACCAAGATGATTGAATGGAAACCTTGACTCCCTTTTACAACGTCCTCAAATGGTCACCTCCCTTGTCACATGACAGGGGTTCAGCAGTTTGCTCTATAGCCTTGCCTCATTCATGACACCTTCCACTGGGCTCTACATCACAGTGATGTGTTATCTTGTCAATGTAAAGAGAGAAGGCCATAAACAATGCCAGAGCAGAGCTCTTCCTTCTTGGCCCTGGTTTATATAATTGAGTGGCTATTCTACACCAATGCTGTAAGTCTACTCTGTAGTCTTGGCTCCAAATCAGAATTGTATGGATATTCTATACCTGGCTACACTGCTATTCTACACCTGGCTACACTTCTATTCTACACCTGGCTACACATCTATTCTACACCTGGCTACACTTCTATTCTATACCTGGGCTTACACGACTTAAGTACACTGCTATTCTATACACCTGGCTACACTTCTATTCTACACCTGGCTACACTTTCTTGATTCTATTACCTGGCTACACTTCTATTCTACACCTGCTACACTTCTATTCTATACCTGGCTACACATCTTTATTCTACACCTGGCTACACTTCTATTCTATACCTGGCTACACTATTCTATTACCTTTTGCTTACACTGCTATTCTACACTGGCTACACTTCTATCTATACCTGGCTACACTCTTTCTATACACCTGGCTACACTTATATTCTACACCTGGCTACACTTCTATTCTATACCTGGCTACACTCTATCTACTTCCTCCACTTCTATCCTATACCTGGCTACACTTCTATTCTACACCTGGCTACACTTCTATTCTATACCTGGCTACATTTCTCATATCTACACCTGGCTACACTTCTATCCTATACCTGGCTACACTGCTATTCTACTACCTGGCTACACTATCTATTCTATACCTGGCTACACTTCATCCTACACCTGGCTACACTGCTATCCTATACTGGCTACACTTCTATCTATACCTGGCTACACTGCTATTCTATACTATGCTACACTTCTATTCTCAACCTGGCTACACATCTATTCTTATCCTGGCTACACTGCTATCCTATACCTGGCTACACATCTATTCTACACCTGGCTACACTTCTATTCTATACCTGGCTACACTGCTATTCTATACCTGGCTACACTTCTATTCTACACCTGGCTACACTTCTTTCTTACCTGGCTAACTGCTATTCTACACCTGGCTACACTGCTATTCTATACCTGGCTACACTTCTTTCTACACCTGGCTACACTTCTATTCTATACCTGGCTACACTTCTATTCTATACCTGGCTACACTGCTATCCTATACCTGGCTACACTTCTATTCTATACCTGGCTACACTTTCTATCCTATACCTGGCTACACATCTATTCTATACCTGGCTAAGCTGCTATTTTTTAAAACAAAAGCAAAATATGTTTATTGTCATGTACACCGGATGTGTTGGATATCAAATTAAATCAAATCCAACTTTATTAGTCACATGCGCCGAATACAACAAGTGTAGACCTTACCGTGAAATGCTTACTTGCAAGCCCTTAACCAACAGTGCAGTTCAAGAATTAACTTAAGAGAATAATAAAATATTTACCAAGTAGACTAAAGTAAAAAAGTTATAAAAGTAACACAATAAAAATAACAATAACGAGGCATATACAGTGGGTACTGGTACAGAGTATGTGCATGGGGAACAGGTTAGAGGTCATTTGTACATGTAGGTAGGGGTGAAGTGACTATGCATAGATGATAAACAGCGAGTAGCAGCAGTATACAAAACAAATGGAGGGGGGGGTCAATGTAATAGTCCGGTGGCCATTTGATTAATTGTTCAGCAGTCTTATGGCTTGGGGGTAGAAGCTGTTAAGGAGCCTTTTGGTCCTAGACTTGGCGCTCCGGTACCGCTTGCCGTGCGGTAGCAGAGAAAACAGTCTATGACTTGGGTGACTGGAGTCTCTGACAATTTTTTGGTCTTTCCTCTGACGCCGCCTATTATATAGGTCCTGGATGGCAGGATGGCAAGGGTGCTCTTTTTGTTTGGCTCAAATCCTCCTGTCTGTATCCGCTTGAAAAATAAACCCCTTCTTTTTTTTTCATCAGATCATTTCAGGGACTTTATCTTTGTTGTTATTCAATTTCTCTGCTGTGTTCCCAGAATTAGACTGATGTACTGTCTGGCTGCTGCATCATTTAGACATGTAATCGGATGGAGCCCCTCTCTAGTACATGTTAGTCATTTAGCTGACACTCTTATCCAGAGCGACTTACAGGAGCAATTAGGGTTAAGCGCCTTGCTCAAGGGCACATCGACAGATTTTTTTCACCTTGTCGGCTCGGGGATTCAACCTTTTGGTTATTCGGCCCAACGCTCTAACCACTAGGTTACCTGTCACCTGTCACCTGTCCTACTGTAGTTGGGTTTCCAATAGGTTTTTATGGTTCACAACACAAAAGGAGTGCCTTGTTTTTGTTGTTGCAGGCTTTCAGTTGTACCGTTTTTGGAGACATAAAACCCAGTTTATTTTGTGACTTTATAATGAAAAAAGGCCCCAACAACAGTCTATCAATGGTTTCCAAATATGTTTCATGACCACAACAACAATGTGACTTTATAATGAAAATGAAAGCAACAACAGTCCACCCATGAATGACAGACAACACCGTTCACGACTGCTTTGTATAGCTTCAAAATGCATCTGGAACTTAATCTCCAACACATTCTTAATACTGAGGCTGCTTAAAGATTAATGGCTGGTTAGTAATATTAATTATTTATAGATTTCAGAAAGGGTCTCATGCTTGGCCTGTTGTAGACTAACGTTAGTTCTGTTGGAGAATACGCTTCTGTCTTCTTTCTTTCGTTTAGCTTGACCATGTCCAGATAGCACCATGTCCAGATAGCACCATGTCCAGATAGCATGACCATGTCCAGATAGCACCATGTCCAGATAGCACCATGTCCAGATAGCATGACCATGTCCAGATAGCACCATGTCCAGATAGCATCATGTCCAGATAGCACCATGTCCAGATAGCACCATGTCCAGATAACATGACCATGTCCAGATAGCACCAAACACATGTCCAGATAGCATGACTAGGTCCAGATAACATGACCATGTCTAAGATAGCAACTATGTCAAGATAACATGCTGCATCATGTCCAGATAGCACCATGTCCGAGCTAAGCACATGTCAGATAGCACCATGTCCAGATAGACACAAGTCCAGATGACACCATGTCCAGATAGCTGAGCCATGTCCAAGATAACACCATGTCAGATAGCCACCATGAGTCCAGATACATGCATCATAGACATAACCATGTCCAGATAGCACCATGTCCAGATAAGCAACAGATTGTCCAGAATAGCACCATGTCCAGATAGCACCATGTTCCAGATAGCAACCAGTGTACAGATAAGCCTCAAGTGGGGTACAGATATGCAATGTCCGATAAGCATGACCTAGGATAGTGGCCTGAACAGGGACATCAACATATGTCGCACTCAGAGTGGAGTAGAAGACACGTGACTATGTCTCAGAGACATGAACCTATAGTAGGTCCAGTAATATGTCTAGATTCCATGTCCAGCATCGCACCCCATACGTTACTAATGATAGCAACCTATGTCCAGCATTACGCACCATGTACCAGAGCTACTATGTGGGGAACTCAGAATATGCCTACACACTATGTGATACAGTAATGAGATAGCATTCACGAAGCCTATCGTTCTAGTGAGAATAAAGCTAACCATGTCCAGATAGCACCATGTCCAGAGATAGCACCGAGATGGTCCAGTCATAGCTGACCATGGTCCATAAACATGAGAGGTGTCCAGATACACTGACCTAATGTTGCAAGATACACGCAACCAGTGTCACCCATGGCTATAAGCACCATGTATTCCCCAGAATAGGAGTCGAGATGTTCCATGATTAGCAACCAGAGTAGACTAAACTGGATAAACTCAATGCACCTGAACTTGGTCCTAGATCGCACCTATTGATATGCTCCAGAGAGCACCAAGTCCAGATGAGCACCACCACTATAGGAAGTCCAGATAGCATGGACGCATAAATGTACCAGTGAGTAGACATTGACGCCATTGCTGTCCTAGTATAGCAAACCACTCTGAGGATCATAGAAATATGGGATCAATTGTCTACACCAGTAGACATGAGCACCTTTATCAAACTATTCCAGATAGCACCAATTGGATCACATGGTATATCAGTGCGCAGCCATAGTCCAGATATACGCCACACATAATTAGATCTCACGAAGTAGCACACTATGTAACGGAGGATATAGCGCATCCCTCTTAGTGTCCAGTGTATTAGCACCCAATGTCCAGATAGCACCATGTCACCAGCATAAAACTGAGGCCACTATTGTGATGTACCAGATAACCACCTACAGTGTGTGAAACTCGATAGCAGCACCTTAAGTGGTCAACAGACATCTCACAGCCAGATTTAGACCATTAGGGGTCTCGAGTATGAGCACATGGAATTGTATGGCAGTAATAGTGGATGAACTTATCGTAGCAAAGCTGCTCCAGCCATATATGCTCACGTAATTGGATCCAGATAATTCATGTAAATGGAAACCTAGAGAACCTATTACCACGTATGAAGGATGCTGAACCAGATGTTCGCGCTACAGAAATAGGCATACCATGTGACTCCAGTGAGTGAAATAGAGAGACCAATTCAATTGCCTTGCGCAATATAAGACCACGGGCTTGATGTCTAGATCCTGTAGTAAAGAAAACAATGTTCCAGGAAATCCGTCACCAATAATGTGCAAAGTAGAGATGACACTCTGTATGATACCAGGATATGATGTCCACTCATGGTTCGTTTTGATATGTCAAAGTCAATTCGACTGTGGACTCAGGTGTAATCATTGTCACATCCCACTCGTTAGATGACATATTTCACACATCTAATACCGTATTCTTAGCAATCATCACTCTGCTACCCAATAAACAGTCAAGTCATCTCACCTCAACCATCCTAATACATGTCATTTTCTAACGTGCATCAGTGATGTGCACTACCGTCCCCAGGATAATATCCTTAACTGTAAAAATGGCAGTTGTGTGCAACTTGAGCGGTACGGTAATACTACGTCATATTGATGTTTTGAGATAAGGGATGAAAGATACACCACAGGAATTGAACCAAAAATGTTCAGTTGACTTATACTTCCTGTTAGTTGGGATACATCTCTAGTACGAAGCAGCAGATATCACATGGAGGAGTCTTACAACACTAGCATTGTATACGAACATCACGTTCGTGTACTTGTTGAGTGATGACGCATACAGAGGTCGCATGACTAGTACAATTGTGTGGAATCTCAACTGATAAAGGTGTCAAATAGGCATGCCGAGCTGATTTGGATCATCAGGCTTAAGCTAATCTACACGTCACATTATTCAAATCATATGAAATTCACTGAGAGCTGTCATAATGCTCTATATTGATCATCTACATCACCCACTATAATGACTACATGCTCTAAGCTCCGGCCATTATCCTGTTTTGAGCTACCTATAAAATGAACAAGTATATCTACCACTAACCATAGACTCTAACTTATTTTATGATCATACTATTCACCAACTCTAATATATGACCTCACATGCTTCTAGTTGATTGGAGCCTCCCACACGGAACTGTTTTGTTGATAATGAATACCACAAGATCCTCTTAGATCTCCACTATTAATGCATACAGGCTGCTAGTGATCTCCACTATAATGAATAGCAGGTGCGGCTATTGATCTTCCGCACTATATGAAAATTGACATGCTACTTAACGTGATCTCCACTATAGAATGACTTCGATGCCTTAGTTGATGCTCCAATGCTATAAACAGATGACTCATGCCTACATAGGTGGATCTTTCTCCGGGCACTATACACGAGCCACATTGCTGCTAGTGATCTCACATATAATGACTACATGATGTCTATTGATCCCTGCACTATAAAATGTACATGCATCTAGTGGATCCTCCCACCCCACTTATAAATGCAATAATACATATGGACTCTATTGGATCTGCCCAGTCCACACTATAATGATACTGCGTCCTAGGGTAGTATTTGATCCTCGCACTAGTAAACTAATACCAGCTACTAGTGATCTACATTCTATACAATGGAATTACATGGATGCTCGTATTGATTCTTCCAGAGACTATAATGACATAGACATGCTTCGCTAGTGATCTCCACTTAATGAGTATAGCCATGGCTCTAAATTTGGATCTCCCTATAATGGAGAAATACATGCCCTATTGATCTCCACCTACAGAGTCTGTAGCCTGCTATAATATGAGTACATCTGCTATATTGATCTGTCCACTAAGATACATTGAATGACAATGCTCTAATTGGTAGATTGGACCGCCCACACTATTATGGAATACAGTGCTGGGCTAGTAGAATCCTCCATACTAGTAGGGATGAATACATGCCTCAACTTGATCTCCACGATTGAGCTGGATGAATAGACAGATGCTCTAGTTCTGATCTCCACTTGTATGTACCACCATGTATACATGAATACATGTGCTATCTATTGATACTCACCACCTCACACTGATAACGACAATACAGTGCTTACCTATTTGACAATCTATAGTCTCGCTCCACGTGATATGAACATGAGATTAAGTATCGTTGGGTCGCTCCAATTGATCTCCGCACTGATATATGAACTTGACACTGCTCAAGCTGTGATCTCTCGCAAGCTATAGATGGAATACGATCCTGACTCTTAGTGTCGCTCCACTGATACAACTGAATGAATTAGGACAAGTGCTGCTAATGTGATCCATCCAAACTAATAAAGCAGATGAATACACTGCTCTACAAAGCAGATGCTCTAGTGAACAGGTTGATCTCCCACGCACCTAAATAACAATGAATACAGTGCTTCTATGATTAGCTCATATAAAAGCATGAATACACGTGCTACTAGTGATCTGCACTACGTAAAGCAGCAGTCATACTCACACTTACGCTATCGTAGGATACAGTAACCGCGCCGCACACTATATAGGCCGTTTAATTTAGATTACGATCAGCATCACTCACTACTAATCCACTATCCCAAATCACCGCACTTAACTAATCTACTATCAACCAACATCTCACACTATCCTATTCTAACTATCCAATGTCGATCCATCAGCGCTATATGACTCTTACTATCCACCATCATACCGCACTACCTATCTAACCTATTCACACAATCATCCAGCTATGCCCCTCTCTAAAAACTACTATTCCACATCATCCACGTACGAACTTAATGTCTACACTTATACTTATCACTAACATCATCAGTAATGACTACCCATGTGTTTCGCTATACTACTCTCACACATCAGTGATTCTCGAAGCACCTCCTTATCTACACCTATAGTATCAAGCAGACTAGTGCGAACTACCTACCATGACGGGGATGCTCTCTTAGACATATGGGGCATGGATCTCTCTCGCACTATAAAAGTGAAATACAACATAGCTACGAACTGCTCTAGTGATGCTCCGCGTACCCTAGTCTACTATCCAACATCATTCACTACCTGTCTACTATCCACATTCCATCAGCTACCTATGTACTGTCCACATCCAATCCACCGACTAACTATACTGATCTAATCCACATCATGCCACTTACCTGTAATAGCTAAATCCTACATCAATCGCACTACCTGAGTCCAGCTTATACCAGCATCAATCACCACGTCTATCTACTATCACATCAATCCACTACCTATTCGACGTAAACTATCCAGAACCTTATGTCCTATCACACCACTACATGTCTACTTATTCCACATCTTCGACTTACTACCTATCGACACTATCCCTCCAAGGACAACGAACAGTCATCCAACCACCTATCTACGCTTATCTCACTAGGTCATCCACTGACCTACGCCACTTATCCCACATCTCCACTACCTATCTACTATCACACCATCCACTACCTTCTGCTAATCCACATTCATCCCTACCTATCTCATATCCACTCATCCACCACCTCTCTCTACTACTACCTACATCCATCCACTACCTGACACTATCCACATCATCCACTACCTATCTACTGTCCACAATTAATTCAACTAATACCGTAATCCATACCACTTATCCATGCTCCATACCTAATAGTCCACTCTGATCACATCACATCATCTTCCACTACCCTACTACTATTATCATATTAATCTCACAATCAATCCCTACCTATCCTAATGCTATCTACAACAATCACCACTACCTATCTACTATTTCGAATCCACATTCCCATCCACCGCTTAGCCTACCCACTATCCACATCATCCCACTACCTTAATCTACATTGATCCACATCATCCACTACCATAATCTATAACTGTCCAATCATCCACGACCTAATGTACTGTCCCAATCGATCAATCCCTACCCCTTAACGCTATTCTTACTGTCCACATTTCATTCCACTACCTATCCACTATCCACATCATCCACTACCTATCTACTCTCACATTCAACCCACCCTACCTTCCATCTACCATATCCACATCAATCCACTACCACTAACCCACTATCACAATCAATCCACTACCTATCTACTATTCCACATCATCCGACTACTTATTAATCACACCTATCATAAATTAACACACTCAATCCACTACCATATTCTACTTATCAGGCGACTCCTCTCCACCTATCTTTACATTACTATCCAACTCACTGCCAATACCCCTATCTACTCTCGATGCCACATCATGCCACTACCATATCTAACTATCAAGCATCATCGCACTACCCTACATACTATCCCACAGTCCACCCAATACCTATCTACTCTCGCCACATCACTCCACACTAACATATTCATACTATCAACACATCATCCAGCTTACCTATCTACATATCCACTTTAACCTATCCAATCTGTAATCATAAAATCTACTACCATGAATTATCTATTATATCCACATCAATATCGCCTCACACATATCCACCAATCATCCACTACCTTCTAATAATCGAATTCTCCACTAACTATCTACATCCTGCACATCATCCACTCACCCATACCCTCACATTATATCACATCGAAATCTATCACCTACGCATATGTCCCTAATCCTATCCAACATATACATCCACTACCTATGCTAATGACTATCCACATCATCCACTTACCTCCAACCTCTACTATCCAATCTACTCCATCTACCTATCCACTACCCACTTATTATAATTTTTCTACTATCATGAATCACCATATCATCCACTCCTACCCCCTACTATCCACATCATCCATCTACCTATACTATTATCCACATTCATCCACTACCTATTACTATCTGACACATCTTAACGTCGCATACCTACCTATCTACTATCCCACCATTCATCCCACTACCTACATCTACTATCTATCAGCAGAATAATCATTGCACATCACGGCCCTCTACGATCTACCTAAATACTATCGAGCAATCCATCCCACTATTAAATACCTATCTACTATAATAACCTCAACATCATCTTCCAACATACAATATCTAACTAATCCACAATCTAATCCTCAGTGATCACTACCCCTATCTCACATCACGTCACCCATCTACATTAGTCGAACTGACACTGTATAACAATAATTCTACTCTACTACCTTATTCGAATTTATCCACATCATCCTCACACACTATAATGAATATCACATGCTTCTTACTTGAATCTCTCACTGTAATGAAATAGCAAATCTCTTATTGATCTCCACTATAATGAATACATGCACCATTATCCAATGCATCTACCACTTTGAACTTACTCCAACATTCATCCACTAATCGATAGAATCCTATACATCGTCTCATCTATTGGCACAACTCATCTCCACTACCTACCCATCTCATCACTACTAATGCAACATATTCACCATCCACTTGCATCTATCTCACTATCCTTAAGTCGACATCATCACTTCCGCACTACCCCTCACTTATACATATCAGGCACACTACTGTCAAATTGATCTCACTATACGAACATGCTCCTTATCTGATCTCCACTATAATGAATACATGCTCCATAAATCATCACACTACCAATGATCTCACTACTCGACTCCATCAATCAACTCACACTACCTATCCACTCACTATCTACTATCACCACAGTACTAACTACTGCCACTATCCCTATCGGCCCACTAATCACATCATCCATTTCTGAGACCTCTACTCTCTATTACCTCCACTATAATGAATACATGCACATACATCCATCCTCAATTCGATCCCTCTATCTACCATCTATAATGATTACCACAGTCCATTCCCATACTACCTATCTATCTATTCAGACATCATTATCCCTACCCAACTATATACCCACATGATAATTTCACCACATAAATCCCAGCCCTAATCTACTATCTGCTCACAATCATCTCAACTACTACTACTGATATTCCTCACCTCAATCCACAGCCTACATATTCATACTATCTGAATATACATGCTATTCCCCTCCATTGATCTCCACATCATCCACTACCCACTAAATGTAATCTACTAATGCTCCCTACATTGAATCTCCCCACTAATGAATACATTGCTCCACAGTTCCTATCTACTATCCACATCATCACTACCCATATTGATCCCTACCTATACACTATACACTAAGAATAATTGCTCTATATCTATTGATCATTCATTACATTAACCTGTTAACACCTACCACGCCATTGAAGAAAGTGGAATACTGAGCTAGCTTTCCCTCAGAATCTCAGTGAGAGCAGTTGAGATTCCTCCTGACTCCTATAAATAATGCACAAGGCAGAACAAATTAGAGAGCACCATTAAATAATAGATGCTTTCTCCTAAAAAACCTGGGGTTTTCGTTCGCAGACTTCCCTATCCTACATACCTATGAAATAGCGGGAGTATTAGCCAATAGGTTGCTGCTCGGTAAACTAGTGATCTCTAGCACAGCTAAATTTAATAGTCAAACTCGAATTAATACGAATGTGTTGTTTAACAACTGTGCCTACAGCACAATTTGAGAGAGAACAGATAAAAGGAACATTGCGCCACATAATGAATAATAAAATCTCTAGTGATCTCGCACTAATAAATGGAATACATGCTCTATGGATCTTCCACTTGACAAGGAAAGGGCCTGCATATAGCTCGAGGTTAAATGTATGTAGCTTCCTAACAAAAAACATGAGTTTTTTTAACTTGGTCAACGATAAATTAATATTTTCCATATTTTAGCTTTAAACAGAAACCTCATTGGATGCATACCGTTAATGATGACAAATGAAACATATCCGGATTATAGTCAACTGAGAAGGGACAGGAATTGCATAGATATAGTCAACTGAGGAAGGGACAGGATCATATAGTCCTACTGAGAAGGGACGGAATATAGATTATAGGTCACTGAGAAGGGACAGGAATCATAGATATAGTCAAACTGGAGAAGGGACAGGAATCATAGATATAAGTCACTGCGAAGGGACAGGAACTCATAGATATAGTCACTGAGAAGGGACAGGAAGTCATGATAGTCTACCTGAAAAGGACAGGAAGTCAGAGATATAGTCCTACTGAGAGGGACAGGAAACATGATATGCAAACTGAGAAAGGGACAAGGAATCAATAGATATAGTCAACTGAGAAGGGGACATAGGAATCATAGATATAGGTCAACTGAGAGGACAGAATCATATAGTCTACTGAGAGTGGACAGGAATCAATAGTCTACTGAGAAGGGACAGGAATCATAGATAATAGTCTGTTATAAGGGACACGGAATCATAGATGTAAGTCCCTGTTTTAGAAGGACAAGGAATACGGAATGGTGGGCGGTGTAGCATTGTACTTCGAAATCACATACCTTTTAAGAGGAGGGAATGAACCTTAAATGTATGTCAATGAGGCACTGATGGGCTCAAGGTACATCTGGCCTCACTCTAGTAACTCTGCTCAGCACCAAGGCGCTACCTTATTGGTAGGATGTGTGTATAGATCTCCTAGCTCTAAGGTGTCCTATCTGGATGAACTTATGCACTGGGTTTGACCCAGGCCACGATAAGTAACAGAGATGTATTTTTTGAGTGATTTTAATTACAAATTGGAGTAGGATCATAATAATTCATATATAACTAAAATTATGAGATTGCCGAGAGCTGTGTTTGAAACAATGAAATTAATGGACACTTCTAAGATCATCAACCTAGGTTGGTATCGTTCAGACACGTGCATTGATCTGATCTTCTGTAATATACCATTGCATATGCTTAAAGGATATATCAAATGAAATGTGGGCCTGGACAGACCATAATATTGGGCATAACTCAATGAAACACAAGTTCCATAGAAACCACCGAAGGATTGTGGTGGAGAAATTATAAAACATATTAGTCAATGAGCAATTTCAAAAATGAATTTGGCCTGCTGTACCTGGGAAGCTGATTTATCTAGAGGATGATTAATCGCCTACAAGCAGGTTTTATTTGTTGCCTCAACTGAGGTAATGGACCACATGCCCCAGTTAAAAGAATACTGTGACAAAAGTCTTAGCAGCCAAATTTTAAACATGAAATTGATGAACAGAATTAAGAACACTACGTAAGTATGTCCGTTAAACTAAATCGCAAGAAAAAAAGAAAGCTTTATTTTAACAATACAAAGATTTTATTATTTGATTGTAAAAATGATTGTAAAAAAATGTCTGGAATACAGTGGAAGGGCTTACTTGGTTAATCTATGTTAATAAATGCCCATGTCTCGTGTGGAAGTTGACAGGAGAAACAAGTACAAAACCAGCTGATATTGCAATCATGTGCTCGAATTTTTAACAAAGAAATTGAATTGATTGAGGATGTGAGAGAGTGATAATGGAAAAAGTTGAGGATCGCCTTGTTGCCTCGATAAATAAATAATTATAAATATATTTAATTTAATTTAATTTATAATTCTATACATATTATAACTTTCCTGGCGTGAGTTGTATGAACGAACATGATAATCAACAGTGGAAACTGTCATGCTTCAGTATCACTACACCATGAGTGGAATTACTGTCATTATATCGAGAGGTCTATGAAAGAGATAATCTGACACGCATACTCGCACGCCAGCGCACACACACACACGACACACACACACACAACACACACACACACCACACAACACACACACACAATAGCTCACCACACACACACACACTTCTATTTGCATATTTCCTGCTTTGTCAATATACACCCTTCTTGGGTTTACCTAGATTCTTGGAAAACTTAATCCCAGTCGCCACTCCCGTATCCCTTTACATCTTCGCCGCCTTAACTCCGTAACAGTCAAGTCCTATTGTGTCTCTCTTCCACGTTCTAGTAAAAAATTATCCAGGAGAGGAGAGAGCACAAGGCTCCCTCTCAGCAGTGAGCATTTCCCAGTGTGTTGCCGTTCTAATGATCTGTCCTCAGATTAAAACGGCAGCAGAAAAGTAAATTGAAAATAAATGATAAAGCCGCGGCGGTGGCTGGACTGGATTTATTATTTATTGAGATAAGGTGGGGGGAGGCGGACTGGCTTCTCTGTGAAGAGAGATCCCCTGGAGTGTTAATAAGGGTGGAGAGAAGGAAGGGCTTTTGTTTGGAGAATCTTGTGTTCGAAATGACAGCAGTACCTGTCGCCCAACCGCTAAATAACTATTTGTTTTTATTTTTTTTTATTTTTTTATTTGTGTGTTTGGGATAATCTTATCTTCCCGTTAGAATGTGACAGGAAGTCCCTAAAGAGAAAGATCCTCTTCCCTTAGTTTCACCTAACTCCTGTGACCCTCTCCTGCAACTACAACAGCTGAGCCAAGGTTGGCTTACTTCAGGAAGCCCAGGAACATGTGTATCTGGTGGGCATGTGGGCGGATGGTGTGTGTTTGTGTGGATATTACATCTTACAGTTTCCTTAACAATTTTATCAATGGAATGGTTACATTGTAATAAAGCCATTGTGGACTGAAAGGTCTGCTTCCACTGTGGTTGTGCCTTTGGTTGGGCTAATGGATAACATGCCTCTCAACTCCTATCATTAGGAAGGAGTAGTGGTTTTGTTATAGTAAAGTACAGTATTCACTGTGGCCCCTGCAAATCAACAGCCATTTACAATAATATAATCAGACTTTTGATTGCAGCAATCTATTCTCTTCACGTAGGGGCTGCCAAAAGCTTGGCAACCAAAAACCCTTTTACTTCAGTCTTGAAATTAGGCCGATCAGACAGTACCGAAAAGCAATCCCCCCAATCGCTGCGAAGGCAAAGTTGCCCTTGCGTATTTTGAAAGAGACAGACAAAAAACCATTTATATCAATTAAGGCATCTTTCCCATCAAAGATCAATCCCTCTGGAAAAAAACATGAGAAATAAATCT